>NW_015090859.1:3705531-3770268 GCF_001431845.1 Calidris pugnax | reverse complement strand
GGGTTTAATATTTTTCCTAGAACTTTTTTTTTTTTTTTTTTTTTTTTTTTTTTTTTTTTTTTTTTTTTTAAAAAAAAAAAAAAAAAAAAAAAAAAAAAAAGACTTCTTGCTGTTTCAGTGGCCTGAAAGCACTAAATATAATGTCATGACGTGCATGGCCTGTTTTTGTTTTTAGAAGAATTGATGCAACATGTTACGGAAGCTGGCACTGGCACATCTTTAAATGGCACATTTTAATTAAGGTCAAGCTGTAATGCAAGCCTTTACAACACCAGAAGTGTATTAATGCTTCAAATAGGTATATCTGAGTCCATTCAGTGACATGTTCTCCTCTAGGATATAAACATGGTATTTCCTAGCAGTTGCCTATAAAGCTGACTCATCAACCAGCTCATGCAATGCAAGTGACAAGTCACTTCTATTTCCTGCCTGTCACAATTGCAAAGAATTTGGATACCTCTGTGTGAGGAGAAAGATGTGCAGAAAATCATATCTAGGATGAAGGTGATGTTTTGAAGCAGCTTGATTTCATTTCTCTGGTTGGAATTTCTTTAACTATGCCACATAATGGTTTTGGAGACTTACTGCATAACAGGTTTCCACATGATAACGGCATGATATTAAAAAAAAAAAAAAGTGTGGATCTTTTTGTTCTTTAAGTGAGAACAAAAAAGTTGTCTAGTATAAATAAAGTATCAGGATCTCAGTATTAATAGTTATTTTGTAGTAGCGAATGAACATTAGGAGTTTTATTTGTACATCATTTTTATAAAAGAAATACGGCATTTATAGACAAAATCCAGAACTTCTGATTCATAATATGATATGCATAAGTAAGCATTGATTGCATAAGTACGTATTGATACGGAGTCCTGCATCTAGTTAATTATTTGTTTATGTTAAATATTTATTCTTCACTGCTTCTTTACCCACTAATCTTGAACTCCTTTTAGCAAAATGAATGTACTAGATAGTGTGGTCAATTGTGCTAGAACAGGAGTTGATACCATTCTGTTTCTCTAGGAGTTAGCTGAGAGAAATCCTACTAAGTAGCAGTGAAATGACACATGGGCAAGTGAATCAGAAGAAAGCAAACCATAAAAGTTGTAATTCCTCACAGAAACCACTTAGCCTGGTATCTCAGAAAAGAACAGATTATGACATTCAGCTCTTCTTATTATGTGTTTGGTTTTTTTTTCTTTTACTTTTTTTTTCTTTTTCTTTTTTTTTTCTTTCACCAACTAAAAGAATATCAACAGAGAAAAATATTTTCCTTTGCCCACAGTTTGAAAGGGGCCTCCAGAGATCTGGTCCAACTCCACATGAAGACAGGATCTGCTGTGCAAACAGACAGCTCCTTTGAAAATCTGTTGCTACAGCTACACAAAAGAAAGAGAAAACTTAACTGATGTTTAAACTAATACCAGGACTGTTTTAGCTGTGTTCACATTCATATTCCCAGTTCTTACCAGGAAGATGATCTTATCATTCCTGAATCCTGAAGCCCGGGGTTTTCTGCCTCAGAATGTTATTTGGAATAAGCAAAGTGTCTGCAGTGACAGTTTCAGCCTCTTTTCCTTACTTCGCACAACATAAGAACTAAGATCTAAATAAAGTAAGATCAAACTCATTTAGTGTATGCACCTGGAAGCCCAGTAAGGTAAAAATCTTATCCTCCCTGAGTGTTTTTGTGCAAGAAAGGATTATTATTCAGTCGTCCTTCTAGACTTATGAATGAATAATTTCATGTGGAAGGTACAATCTATTTATTATCTGGAGACAAAATCAAGTTAAATTGAATTAGTTTGGATATGCTGGTGGTGGTGACACATGTATGCTGAAAATTACTTTGGTACAGCATGAAATATCTTCCTAAATTTCAGGAGTTTGGTCCAGTAAATACTATTTCTCCAGATATTTTGAAGATATAAAAAAAGTCCTAAAACAGGGGTTTTTTTGAATTTCTAATCCTTAGTGCCTGGACATTTCCTAATCATAAATAGGTTGTCTCCTATAGTTTTTCTTTAAAATTAAAGTTAATTTTATTTAAAATTAAGTTTTCTAAAATTCTGAAAAAGAAAGACTATTTAGAAGTTGGTGTCCAAATATTTATTTCCAAAGTAAGAAGACATTTTTCTCCTCATAAAATAATAATGTTGTGCTATTTAACTACTAGATAAACTAGTGAGAAGGTTTACTGATATAAGCAAAGGAGTTGCAGCGCACAAATATTCCCTTCCTACTTTGAGCCATCCTTTGGTAGGGCTCAGATGTTTAAGATTGTTCTGATTTAAAAATACTGTCATCCCTTCAGATTTTAGACAATATAGATTTCTAAATAAAACTTATTTGACCTCAGATATTTTCTGGCTTTAAGGGCCGTGTTCAACTTTTTTGTTTTACAGACTGTTCAAAGGTCAAGGTAACATCCCTAACAATTTGAGTCCTACCTTTTCTTGATCTCCCACTCTTCTGGGCCAAAATTACTGGTTTTATATAAGCTTCAAAAAGTAAAATCCCAACATACCTGAGAAATAAGTTTAATGTGTTTCATAGGATCATAGGATAATTCATTTTGGTAGGGACTTCAGGAGGTCCCTAGTGCACCACCTGCTTCAAGCAGGACCAGCTGTGAGATCAGATCCAGTTGTTCAGAGCTTTGTCCAGTCAAGTCTTGAAAACTTCCAAAGATGTTTGTGTCCTGGAGGCTTCCCTTCCTTGGGCTGAATAAGGCTTGCTCACTCACCCTCTCCCATATCATGTCTCCAGCCCTGGGCATTGAGGTGGCCCTCCACAGATTTCACCCCACTTTAGCAATGTCTTTCTGTGTAGTGTGTGTGTGCGTGCAAAGCTGGCTAAAATTTTTAGATGTGATCTAACAGTGAGTGCTGGGCAGGGGGAAACAACCCCCAGTCTCCTGGCAATATTCCTGGTGATTCAGCCCTGGATGCTGCTGGCCATCTCTGCTGCCCGACCTCATTGCCAGCTCCTGCCCAGTTCACTGCCCTCGAGGACCCCAGGGTCTTTTCCCAAGAGCTGCTCCCCACATCATCAGCCTGTATCATTGCAAGGGTTTATTACTTCCCATCTGTAGGACATTGTACTTGTCTTTGCTGAATTTCATGAAATTCCTGTCAGGCCATTGCTTCAGCCTGTGAAGGACAGCCCTACCCTCTGGCATATTGGCTGGTCCCTCCAATTTGACAGCCTCTGCAAAGTCAACATGGATGCAGTATCACAACCCAGAAAAAGTGTGTTGGAAATTATCTTTGTATCTTAGTTGTAGTACGGTACTTTCATATTTTGCATCTCCTTGAAACTGACTCATTTCTCCAAGATCTGTTTCACGCTTTACTATGCTATTCTTCTGTGTCACTCAGGTCAACTGTGTAAAATAGTAGTATTTCCATGTCCGTGGTTTTGGGCCGGAAGGGCTGTAGGACTTTTCCTCTTTGCAATGTTTTTATTAGTCTTCTGTAGGCTACATTTAATGAGCTCTAAGCAATTTTTCTGATACATTGTTCTATTGCTTTCCTCTCGATTTTTTCTAACTGATCCTGATTTCCCTGAAATAGGATGCCCAAAATCACATCAAATACTCCAGTTGAAGCTTTACCATCATAAGTATTTCATGCCTCTTATTTTGGCACATGTAAATAAGGGTGTTACATATGATGATTAATTTTTTGCAATATCAAGGCGTACTTGACTCTCATTTAGTTTATGATAAATGCTTTTCTGATGATTCACTGATTAATCAGATTTATCTGTCTTGAATCTCTACATTCAGCTATTCCTTTGTCTTATTTTATAATTGTATCTTCACAGTACTCATTCATGTTTGGCTTAATTCCTTGACAAAATGTGCTTTCATCTCGTCTCTGACACTTTCTCTGACCAATAAACTACAGTAAATAAAATTATTCAGCCCCTTGCTGCTCTGTTTCTCTTTTTGTCTTAAAGGTATGTGCTCTTTTTTTAATCTGAGCACAGCCCAGAAGCTTTAGAATACTATGAGACCCCAAATGGGTAAATTGTTCTGAATATAAGCAATTTGAAAATTGATCTTTTTGCCTTTAATCAGAGCTTTTTTACTGAAGAGTTTAACTGTGATCTGTGAGACCTTTATTACCACAAGAAACATTTATTGCACTGACTTATCAGCTATAATAAAGTTTCACGACTAACAACTAATCTTTGTATTATGTTCCTTTTATATCAAGCTTGCTATAGCTCAGAAAGCTTTACAAGAAAATGCAGATGTGTCAGCACTCATCCTCTATCGGGAAGGGAGTCAAGTAGCAAGTGGCTAGATGCTAACTTAAAAAAAAAAAAAAATCCCTTTTCTTTCATCATAGAGCTTTATCCTAAATTTTTATAGTGACTTAGAACCACTTAATGGTATAATCCCACCAAGAATTCTTTTAATTATTCATGACAGAATGTATTTACTTCAGGAAAGCCCTCTGAAAAGAAGTGTCCATCTGGCAAAACCACGCTTCCTCTTCTCCTCTAATTGGAACCCAACATTAAATGTCCTGACAAAAGGGAATTTCTGATGAAGTGAACGCAACCTACTAATCTCTTTCAGACAGCTTCACTGTCAGATATGAGCTTTACTATAATGAAGCAGGTATTTCTGTATGATAAACATCAATAATGTATATAGGTACATGGCATAAAGTAGCTGTTCTTATAGAATACTCAAAGGTTTCAAGTGTCAGATTTTACAAATGTGAAGTGGTTAGGTGTTGGGATAGCGTTTTGTTTATTAGCTACTTATTTGGTCTGTTAGTGAAATATCAAAGTTTGTAACAGTCCTTAGGAAAGCTTGCTACTATAGGGTCACTGTGACAAGCCTTGTGATCTCTGTGGTCAGTGTTGTGTACCAAGGTTTTCTTTTCTCATTTAGCAACTATAAACAATACAGCTTAAAGTACTTTATGATTATAGTTAATTAAAGACTTGGTTAGTGGAAAAATATTTGTCAACCTCTATTTGCTAGACATCAGAAAAGTTCCCTATGTGACATATATCAAAAGCTTAGATCTCTCTTGAAACTCTGATAACCACAGTCTATAGACTTTGATGACTGTAGCTGAGAAGTTTATAGATACATTGAATTCAGGTCAAAGTGTGAGACAGATTTCAAGATTGGAGAGTAAGTCCAAGGCCAAAAGGTGATTGTTTTCTGACTTTACTTTGACTGTGCTTCAAAATATCAAGAAAAACCTATTTTTGAAAGCCAGTGGTGTTCATGAGGTTCCCACTGAAAGAAGCTGGAACTTCCGGAGTGGATTGTGCTAGGCTTTTCTGCCTCAGCATGAGCTAACTGGGAAGCTGCAGCACTTACCTTGGACATGAAACATAAAGATTTGATCAATATCCCCCTTATGCTCTAGATGCTTTGGAACAGCCTGCCCAGGGAGGTGGTGGAGTCACCATCCCTGGAGGTATTTAAGAAACGTGTAGACGTTGCTCTTCAGAGCATGCTCTAGTGCCCAAGATTATTGGTTTGTGGGTGGGTGTGATGTGGTGGGGTGTTGTGTTTTTGTTTTGTTGTTTTTGATTTGTTGTTTTGGTTTTTTGGGGGGTTTTCTTTGAGGTTGGATTCCATGATCTCAGAGTTCCCTTCCAACCATGGTGATTCTGTGATTCTGTGAAGTCACTTTTAAATGGAGTGCCTCACACACCGAGTGGGGAAGTTCTAGATCTTTTCTGTGGGTTATGCTGACTATGAGACAGTAATC
Source organism: Calidris pugnax (assembly GCF_001431845.1). Taxonomy (NCBI): domain Eukaryota; kingdom Metazoa; phylum Chordata; class Aves; order Charadriiformes; family Scolopacidae; genus Calidris; species Calidris pugnax. Next base: position 3,764,518 of record NW_015090859.1, on the reverse strand, counting down.
AGAAAAGAGGTGCCTTCTTCCCAAATAAATCCCCTAATTATCAAATTTGGAACTTTTTTATTTTTATCTCTTCACAGATTTTATAAAAATGTAACACTTCTAATAGGAAAGTCATTATAAAAAGACACTTTCACGTTCTGTAATAGTTTTGAGAGTCTTTTTGTTTCCTTTTGCTTTTATTGCAAGGAAAGGAAATGACATGTTTTGTTTATGTTGAATAAGGCAGATTACTTCATTTGATACTAAATGCTATTGGGTTGCAGTTCAAAAGAAAACAAATGAACTTAAATTCAATCCAAATCAAATTTTGCAGTGCTGACTTTTTTGGCAGAGCAGCAAACTGATAGTAAAAACTTTTCATTCTAGTCTCAGCTTCTTATTATTTGCACAATTGTCTAAGCAGGCAATATTACTTTAAAGAAAGTTTTCAGTCAGTAGTGCTATATAAGAAATTTTGAAATATACTTTTGTCACAAAAACTCAGTGTTGGTAAGCCGTGTTTCTTGATACTGAGATGCATGCGTGAAATTATGTACTCTACTGTAGATATAAGTTGAATAATACAAATTATGATGATATGTAACAGTTATAACAAGAATGAAAGAATAAACAGGTAAGGTAAGTGTTGACTTATATGGGCAGTTCATACCTAAAGATTTAAATGTCTTAGTAAGTATTTTTTAATATTCTTGGGCACACCAGTCACACCCCTACCTGAAAATTTGATCTATGATGTCATTCAAATGATGGTCAAAAAATTGTATAATATGATAAATTAGCATAATTCATTTTTTTTATTCAAAATAGTCATTTTCTTCTTCGAGAGACTATAATAGATGAGAATGCTACATGCTGCAAATTAGAACCGTTAGAAGAAAAAAATCAAGAAGAAAAAAATCAGAAAGATTAAACTATGTGGATAGTCTCTTAAATTTCTCAAGAACCGTCTGTCTAATGCAGCATTGTGTTTTACTCAAAGTGATTGTGCTCTACTATAATTACTGATTATAATTTGTATTCTTAACAGAACCCCATTTTGTGGATCAGTAAGATTCTTTTTTTTTTTTTTAAATAAACAGTAACTGATCACATGCCCTTAAAAATTTTATATGCTGATAAACTGTTTGTCAAGAGTACTAGTCCAATGCAAATGTCAACGTGGTGGCATTTGTTTAATAATTAGACAGTCAGTAGAAATGAGTTAATTATTAGAAATGCATACACTGTTTTGTTTGTCATTTTTACCGGAGATACTTCCATCATTTGTCTTTGCAGCTACCTTCAAATAAAAAGCTCAACTTCAGCCAAAATCTCAGAATCTTTTTTCTAAAGCTACAGTAAGCTAATGTGAGTGTGCATTTGCAGAATGTATTTGCAAGCAGAGATATGCAAGTAAGACTAATAAAACTATGATAAATAAGTCCACAATTGGTGCACAGCCTGCATGCATGAGGTGTTCTGGAGCTTCACCTCCAGCTTGTACAGCAGTAATACCTCTTTTACAAAACATTTAAACAACAAAGAATTCAGGAGTCACCAGGTCAGTTTTGCATTTGAACACCAGCTACTTGATTGGTAACTTACAGGGGCCTTACACACACTCTAGTAACAGCATAGGTTTTCATAAATATGATGGCTATAGCATGATAGCTTGCAATAAAAATGTAAGTAAAAATGTTAACTAACAGCTGCATTGTAGGTTCACAATGGAAATTTTAAGCAGTTTGTTCCATCTTCATCCCTAGTAATGCAGTTCTATCCAGGCCACTTGAATGACAAAAGACAAAAATGCACAATAAATATGAGGAAAGCTTTACATATTGAAAAAAAGTTTACATTGTATGGAATAATGATATATCTGCAACGACAGGATGTTTCATTATTATTAAGACTTCTTCACTGTGACGCATCTCTTTCCCTTTTTGTTATTTTTGTGGGAGAGGTGACAATTTAAAATTGGTTCTGGACTCTGGTTCTTAAGCATAAATAGGTGATGGTAATAATATTAATACAAATAGTGTCTCAAGGCCTTTTCATCCTCAAGGCCTTTTAGGTGGAAAGAAGAAGATGCCCAGGAACTGTTCTACAAGAAAAAAAAAAAAATTATTTCTGTCTAAATTTCTGTTTCTGAGGTAGAATGAATTTATCAATAATTGGAAAAATGTGACTCCTTGAACAGCCAGTGTATATTGTACCCCCACTGTGCTGACGTGTATATTTTCTGCATTTTGGGTGGGTTGTGTGATATCCATCAACAGTTCCAAGTAGTCTATACAGTTAATCTGTCCTTAATATGCATATACTTTATAATATAAACATAGAACAGTTGAATGTGCATTTCTTCAAAGCAATTTTCATATTTCATTAGTCCTTAAATAGTTTGGATACGATTGGTCCTCATGACATCTTATAAAAGAATTTAATTGCTTTTAGACTGGCGAAACTGATTCTAAATTGAAGCGCACCTTAGAAAATGTCCAACAGCAGCCCTTTCCAAGGGCACCAGCACGTCTGCTGATTAAATCTTCGGCAGATTTATACTGGGAAAGTCAGATTCTCTTCCAACAGGCATGTCCCAGCAGATGCTGCAGTTTATGGATGGGTTGTTGGAGCCACAGGCACCTGGTTTGGCGGGTACCCAGTTTGCCCCCTGCTGTATCAGCAAGAAGTGCTTGTGCTGAAGGCAAGAACTGCCGCGTGTTGGTTCATATCATAGCTCAGCTCTTTCCTTCAAGGGAATGAGCAGTTCCAGGTCACTTTGCTGTGCCACGGCCTGCTTTGATGTGCATTGGTAGCGTTCACACACTTTTTTGCTGTGGCGATACCCGCTAGCATTTTAACTATGCTAAAAAGAGCTAATTTAAGGGGCTTGCTTAAATAATATACAATATATGAAAATATACAGCATTCACTTCACAGATGAGAGACAAAGAGCTATTCAGGGAGAACACCAGTGAGGAGGCTTTCTTGCAGAAATGGCCATAAGCTTCCAACTCCTCCAGCCATTCAAGAAAAGGATATTTTGACAGCAGAGTAGATGCTGCTGTAAATCTCCTAATTATGGATCAAAAATGCCACCGACCCATGACGCACAACACTGAACTGGTATAAGCTCACACAGCAGTTTGGAACAGTGGAAAATTTGGTGCTGGATTAACCTTTATATGATTAGGTTCTGTGTCAGATTCAGTATCAGATGTGTTCTAGCCTTCTTTTCAAATACACAGGCAATGAAAAAAAAAAAAAAAAAAAAACAAAAAAACAGAAAAAAAGCATAAATCTGGCATATACTTGTATCATCTGCTTTAGCTAATTTGACAGCTGTGCTATGGTTTGTATCTACCTGATCTGGACAAAATTCATGTTTTTAGTAACCTCAAGGAAACAGTGCAGAGCTCTGACAGCAGTGCTTACAAACCCTTGTTCTCAAAGGTTGTGTTATTTCACTGGCTTTAGCCACTGATGTGAGGCTTGCTTGTACTTGAGGCATCTGCTGGTTGAGTTCTCCTGTGGGTGCAAAAAGTGCTTATGCACCAAGGTACCTGATTTTTTCCCCATCATTCTTCCTCTGCCCACCTGCTGGGGTACCTTACACCATTATCACTCCAAGGGAAATCCAGTCTGGTAAATCCGGTATCGATCCACCAAAAATGTACTCTGCATATGCCTCATAAACCTCATTATCAGTTGTTAGAAAAGTGCAAGTACTGAATCATTCTTCCACATGTTTCTAAATGCTACATTCACAGAAAAGGCCACCGTTACTAGAGCGTTGCCAGATTTTCTGTGGTAATAGGAGTTTTGTTTTGAAACCATGAGTCCTCTATAGCGCAATTAGAATAGAATTGTGAAAAAGAATTGTCAGAAATCAAACCGGTATTGTTTCCCATCTTTATGTGACTGAACATTATTAGAGAACAGAATAATTGTGGGGAATTTTTCTTGTTGTAATTGTGGTGAAGGAATGAGGGGTGGAGTGTGTGTGAATTGTCCACCTTTGTTGGTGTTGTGATGATGTTATTTTGATTTAGGTGTCTTAGGTCTTTAGGGAATTCTTTTGTTGATGTAAGTGACGTTTGTGAAGATGGTAGATTGTGTTTTTTAATGATAATGGTAATTTAAGAATGATAAAAGAAAACACTGTTTTAATTCGCAGCATGATGTAATTAAAAATCAGATCCCATAAGATATTTAGGCGCCTCATTCTTAGTGATTTCAGCTATATGAAGATACCTGAATACTTTTAAAAATATGGCCCATAGACATATTTCAGGAGGGTCAAAATACATTGTTGTAATGATTAGATTGCTATTCTTTTCAATAGTCTGTTGTACTATAGCTTTTGATTATTCTGTTTTGGGCTACTGCTCTTTATGTCGGTTCTGATTTTCTTTCCTGAGTTAGCCGCTGCACTAGGTGGCTCTCTTTCTCTCTTCTAATTAATTGTTTTGGGGAAGGTTTGCAAAATTTCCTTTGGATTCACAGTGTGCAAAGAAGTACAGCTTAAGGGCTGTACACTTACTACTCTATGTACTTAGCTATTACTTTGTTGTAAGAGACGCTGAGTATACCTGTCACCCATTCAGCTACTAGGGGAGTCAGTGGGCATCCTGGGATCAGGCAGATAAGAGCTGATCTATTCCCTAGCTGGCGGGAGGGAAATTTAAAAGAGTCAGAGTTATCAGAGGATCTTCTCAAATCTTCCTTCTGAGGGGGAATCTCTGGTAGTGCAAAAATGGCCAAACTGTCAGTGGTATAAATGAAATCTTCAGTTTTAGCTTACTTGTAGGGCTGAAGTTGGCAGGGAGGAACCTAAAGCAAAAGTTTAAGGGAAGAAATGTGGAGTATTCTGTCACAGGTACTGTTTCCTCCAAAGGCTGAGAAAAATCTGTAATAAACCTCTGGTTAGGAAGGCAACGCTGGCTTTTAACCTCAAAAGTTTGATTGTGCACCAGCATTGTAAATACTATATATGCTCTTTTTCCTCCTTGCAGGTATCTAAGCCAGACTGTACTGGAAGACACGATGTTAACAGCCAACCCTCAAAATAGGGAGAAGTTAGCTGTACTAAAACAAGCTCTAGGTGCTATGGGATTCAATAGCCTGGTAAGTTACACAAGCTTATGTTATTAGTGGCTAAAATCACGATATTTCTTGGTTAAAAGCAGGTCATAAGAAAGTCTCACTGATAATCTTTTGTGGGCAAAAGAAGTGCCTTTCTGTCTTTTTTTTTTTTTTCCTGTTGGCTAAGACCTTGAAACAATATACAGTACTAGTTCACTCCAGGGAAATTACTGTAATCACTTTTAATTAGACACAGCACCAACAATGTAAATCTTTTTCATTCTTAAAGATTCACAAAATAGCTTCAAGGTATAATACTCTGAACAATTAAATTACATAGATAAAAAGAAACAATCAAATCCCATATGACAGAAACCTCATAAAACCCACAGGAATTTTTTACTCTTCCTGATTATCTCCTGTCCCTTTTAATTTTGTGAAATACACATTCCAAATGCCTTTGCTCCAGCACCTGAAAAAGAGTAAATACATATTTAGTCAAAGAAAATTAGAGCTAGGTAACTTGAAAGAGCTGATTTAACCCCCAAAAAGCAACAAGAAGGTAGGTCTGCTGTTTGTCTTTAATCCTTTTATCCTGTAAAGCTGATAGACAAAATTTGGAAAGAAGAGGTTCTGGAGGACAAAGGTTTAAAAGGAATCTGGAGAAATGTAGAGCTGAATATAAGAACCCGTGTAAGCTGTGTAGTTCCCTTCAGGATACTAGAATACTTATCAAACTCTATATTTCTTACATATGGATATGCTACCTAGCACACTGTAGCTGGGACGCTTCTGCAAAACAAATGCATAAGCAACAGTACTTCTAGAAGGAGGTAAAACCTTCTTTACCCCTAGATGATATTTAGCATCATAAGAAAAAAAACAGAGGAAAAGTTAATGTGACAGGATGCTAAATAATCATAAGAGATGACAGATGGGCAGCAGTTGTAATAAAAAGAGATCGAAGGCTATCAGAAAAAAAAAATGTGAGTCTGCTGAAGCTGTTACTTAGGTGTGAGGTAGACTTCTGTGGCGATGGTACATCATGTGTTGTTTGGCATTGCCTAGTTAAGGTGGTAACAAATGTTCTTGGGTAACCTATGCCACCTTTGAATATAAAGAGTGGGGTTTTTTTCATTAATATTCACATGACCATGTACAAAATTGAACACATGCGGCTATAGTTGACAGAATTATTCCCTACAGCTCTGCACCTGTAGATTTCAGTAGCAAAAGGTCCAGGCATTTCTGCATTTAGCCTGATGTTCACGGATGGATGGATCACTCTGCTCTATTAACATTTTTGTTCTGTTGAGGAAGGGGTTCAGTCCATAAATAAATAATTGAATGCATAATGAATTATGATTTAGAAGCCTGCAGAAACATAGAAACATACATAGAAAAACACGGTATTCTTTTGGATCCAGCACTTCAACTTCACTTTGCTCAGAGTTCTTGAAAGGAACTGAGATGCCTCTCAGAAAAGCATAAAGAATCTTCAAGGTTCCCCTATATCCAAGCAACATTCGAATAATCATTTAGGAGGCTAGAAATTCGTGGAGCTCTAGAGTACTGCAGGCTGAACTCCTGTGCTGGAGGTTAGAGGGGAATATGTAGATAAAACATATCTCCTAAAATTTCTAGTCATTACTTCTGAGGTACATGGAAAGGTCTGCATGTATCATTCCTTGACCATCTAGCCACATTTAATAGTAGAGTAGGTTATCTTTTTGAAGAATTACATAAACATTCCTTATCAGTCTTTAATGGTATCTTGTAAAGGATGTTAATGTTTATTAAAAAAATGTTTCAAAGTTGCGGGAACATGCATCTTAGAGCACAACGAGAAAGTGTTTGAGAATCTGCCATGTCAACTAACAAAATCACTAGAATAAGCAGCTATCCAAGCCTGATGCAATTCAGTGCTGTACAATCATCCTCAAACCAGTTCTGAACAAGCTAACAAACAAGGAAGAAGTATGCTGAACTAGAGTGCCATTCCATCTTGCCTAAGAGGCCTTCCCAAGAAGCAGGTTATAGCACCCTAGCTTCTATATTAGCATATAATACCATATTAGCATGATAGAATATTAGCTATCTTATTCAGACTTACTCAGCCTGTATATATATTGCTTTTTAAAATGTTTAGCTGTGGTACTGTGTAATAGCAAAATATACTGTTGACCTATTTACGTCTATCTCATACAGTAAGAGATTGCCTTAAAAGTCCTTGTCATAAAACGTAGTTTAGAGAATCAAACTTGCTTAAACAGCATCAGAGGTGCTGTAGTCTGTATCCCCAAAAGCCAGTAAGCTTTGTTTAATGCCCTCTGAGAACGGGCATATTTATTAGAGAAAAGACAAAGAAGAAAAAGAGAAACTTTTATTTTGATCTGCTGCTTTTGAAAACTGATGAAAAGTCATCCAAGCTTGGTTTCAGTGTGTTCTGAATTCATTGCAGTCACCTGAGAATAAAGGGGATATATTGGCTAAGTATTTAATTTGTAGTGTATATTTAAATCTTATTCTATAATCTTATTCCAGTAAGTGACACTTCTCATGTCACTTCTACTGTTTCAGTAGAATCAGGTCCCACATATTATTTTTAAAAAATATTTCAGGAATGATCAATTAAATTTCCTGGGCATGATGCCATGTAATGCTATAGTGGCTATCAGGTTTCCTGGTTTATAATTTTCAAGGTGCACCATAGTTATATAATGGACCTTAAAAAAAATCCAACAATACACAATGTTAGGCATGTGTTAGCATTTTTGGTTCATCTTTCATGTATCATTTTTTGGGTTCAAATTTAAAAAAGAAAAAAAAAAAAAGAAAAAAAGAAAAGGAAAAGGAAAACTTGTTCTTTTCTTGCTGTGGTAAAAATGATGCTAGGAAAGATCTCGCCCTAAAGATAAACGCTTCACAACCTTAGAGGCATCAGAATATAACATGGAATCATGGGGAAAAGGGAGGTTGCTTTTGTTTCTTTTAGACTTTAACTACAACTTTTTCTACCAGGAACCTGTTACAGTTTAGAGCTAGACACTCTAATAGACACTCTAATAGACACAACTCTCACATGGAGAAGACATGTTTATTTCTTGCAGAAATAATGCATCCATTAAGGATATTTCTGTATTTTTTATCACATTCTGAAAAAATTTCTCTACTCGGTAGTTAATGTGCTTTACATTAAAACAACAACAACAAAAAACCCAAACAAAAGAAGGTAGTCTTGTTTTGTGTCCTAGATAGGTTCCAGTTTGATTTCTAAATCAAAATTTCCAGTTAATAGTTCACACGTGAATACTTCTAAACTTAGCAAATGCCAATGATATAAAGTAATAGAATTTGTGTTTTTGTAAAGCATTGCCTTTCACTGGTATGCCCAACAGATCTCTTCTTTATCTTTAATTCTACATAAAATATGTCCAGGAGGTGGAGAACCTGTTTGTAATTCTCTCAGCAATTCTGCATCTTGGAGACATTCACTTTACGGTCCTGACGGACGCTGAGACAGCTTTCGTGTCAGACCTGCAGCTACTGGAACGAGGTCAGTAGGATGTGACCTTGGAGCATTGGTCCCACAGTGGGGCAGTTGCGCTGATCCACCGACAGATGGAAACACAGTCCCAGGGAGACAAAAAAAATTACTTCTGAAAATTCACAGTACTGTGGGAAGACAGTATCCGATTGACTTGGATGTTTTATAAACTATAGAGTTTTATGGGATGAAATAAATTCCTAGTATTGATAATTATCCGATACAATGTCATATTTAATGCTATCATTTGCCAAAGGAGATTGTACAGTGCACTTTGTGCAGTCTTCTTTTAAAATACTCTTGTGCTGCTTGTCAACAGCTGAGCAATTTGTATTGAATTGAATTCCTTACATTCAAAATCTATGTCTTAAAAGGGTCTCTTGTTTTCATGCTTTGAAGTTCGCCCTCTTGGTCGCTAACAAATCTCCTCAAAGTGGCTTATGGATACAGAATGTCAATAAGTAACATACCTTAACTCTAATAGGAAAGTCTGCCAAGCCCAGGGAAAGTCCTGACTAATCTATAAAGGGGAAAGCAAGCTGTAATGTAATATACAGATAGGTTCAAAATTAACAAAGTGCTGATTATAGTAATCCGATTTTATATGTTCATTAATTTTGATTACTCCTGTGACAGCATGCTTTTCTTTAATGTGTGGGTTCTTTCACTCTTCAAAAATAGCATCTACATAGGAAAATCTGTTATATAAAAAAAAATGCAGTAAAGCATGAATCAGCCTTTCTTTAAATTTTCTTTTTATTTCAGTGGCTGGGATGCTGCAGGTTTCACCAGATGAGCTTGCTTCAGCCTTAACAACTGATGTTCAGTATTTCAAAGGTAATCTTTTCCAAGCTTACCTTCTCATAGAAAAGACCTGGTAGCATTTTGATCCTTCTGATTTGAGAATTTTAAAAGCAGATAATTTTTGTTTCTTATTTCCGTATGGTCTTGTAAATTTTCTCTCTGAGGAATGTGTAGGATTATCTGCCATGCAATTGAGTCAGACTGGGCCATGAATTAGAAATACCTTTGTAACATGGAGCAAAGCAATTTTGCAGTCTGACGCCAATCGACTCCTAACTTAATTAATCTTATAAAAGTATGTCAAGATAACATACTGGGTACTTATACTAAGAACTACAGTCAACAGGAGTTTCCTGAAACAAAAACTACTAAAAAAAGTTTTTAAAAAGTTATTTTCAGTAAAATGCTAGTTCTTTGTAGAATGCATACCCTTTTCTATTGAAAAAAAGTACAAAGATACATGTTTCCAAACTGAGTATCTTGTGAGTGTTGACAGTCTTCTCATCTTTCACTGAAGGCTTTAGAAAAAAACCTAACACTGTGTATATGTTTGGCAAAGGAGAATTAAAAAGGGTGGAAGGACTTACTGTAAAATTAGGCAAGGTAAGCTTTACAGCATTGTTTCATCTCCATTTTCTGCTTTCTCTCTTAGGAGACATGATTGTACGGAGGCACACTGTAGAGATTGCAGAATTTTACCGGGATCTCCTGGCAAAATCTCTGTATGGTCGTTTATTTAGCTTTTTAGTGAACACAATCAACTGCTACCTTCAAAATCAAGATGAGACTGGCAGGTAGGAGTGCCATTACAAACTATTAGATGTGCCATTATCTGTTCAAATCCAGATCCATAAAAGAAACATAATTCCATCATTTAAAGCATTTTATGATAGTGTGATAGTGATGCTTGCATCTTTAAATCACTGATCATTCCTTCAAATAATTTCCTCAGTAACATATTTGTTTATTTTCTTGTGTAAGGGGACATGGCACTTTAGGTAGTAATCTAGATTGGTGGTTAAAATTAGTAACCTTGTAAGAGTTGACAATACAGAATGAGCTAAGTTTTTCAACAAGTAAAAAGCTGCTTTGTGGGTTTTTTTTATCACAGAAAATCCTTGTTCTTTCTCCCCAAAACTATGACCTTAGCACAGGGTATTCAAAAAATAATTTTATTCAAAGGCCTTCAAATAAATGTTTAAATTTCACTGAATTAAATGTTCTAAGAATGTTCTGGATGTCTCTAGTTTATCATCTGATAAATCCAATGCTGTTGCTGTCTAGCATGGCTTCTTAGAAAAAAGGAATGCTAATTAATGTGTCACTGGACCAGTCAAGAAACAAGCAAAAAACAAACAAACAAATAAACAAAAAAAGGAGTTTCAGTAGAATCAAAGTAGCAAACTAAGACAGTAGACCTAATTAACTGGTCATATGCATGTGACTTAACCAAGGTTCAACATTTCACGTGCTCAGATGAGCTGTCTTATGAACACTAAGTACAAGATGGTTTCGCATTAGTGGTACATGGAAATTCACAAAAAGCAGATGTGGAACTTCCAAAAAAGAAGCATTTGTTTTCTTATATCATATCTGCATTGGCTTCATAGAAATATTTATCAAGTGCTCTCTTTTAGAGTTAAGACTTTGAAGACTTCACAATCTTTTTTTTTTTTATTATTATTATTATCCTATTTGTAGACCAATTAGTAATAAATCACATTTCTCTTCTATAGGCTTAGCTAACAGAAAAAGATACCATGCCAGAGTAACTCAGAGCTTTCTGCAGATAAAAGCTTTCCTTCATTATATATATACCACCAGAGCGCCTAACTTCTTGCTGAAGCAAAAGGAAGGTTTGCCAGTAACACAAAATGGTTTTACTTGTCTGTTTCTGATTGTGTACCCCTTAAAATTGTGGGCACCTGGACAACCAAGCTAGAACAACTTTCCAATCCATGTCCTAGTTTGAAATACTGTGTTTATAACAAGGAAATACAATGTGGTCACATTCAATTTTTCACCATTCATTCCTGGAATTTATGGAACATGAGCTTAGCTCAGTGCATGTCTTCAGACAGACAACAATGCAGTTCATGTATTCCTAATTACAGTGAGCTCATTTCTAGGGGTTGTTGAGGAAGAAATCTAGAATCAATATATTAATCTATTGAAATTATTTGAAAAAGTTTTTCAATGTGCAATTTTTCAATTTTGAAATTTGATATCTCACAGAATATCTTTCAGAATAGGGTGTTGTGTATCTCTGATGTTCAGTAATGTAAACCTTTAATTTCTACATATCATAGGATTTTCAAATAATGAAAGTCTAAGCTGTTTGTATATTGTTTACCTTGTATTCTCCTTTTAGTGCAATCATAGGTGCCTGACTTCTACCTTGTGGAATTACTTCTCAGTGAAACTATTTCTACCTGTGTGGTAACTGGAAGACTATGTGATGTTGCAAGTCCTAGCTAAAACATGACTGCTGTTTGATGTTGTCGGGGATGAGGAATTTGCAATAGCTTTATATTATATCTATGCTTGAAAAAGGCGAGTTCTTCATTCAGACTGGCTGAAGGAAGCTAAGCAGCTCAGGATGAGAGCTGAGAAGATGTATTACATTTTAGCAGGTCAAATTCAGCCTCAGGTCCCTTTCCAAACTTGAAGCTCAATGGCTTATTTTAAGTGAAAATGAAGTTGACCATTCTTCATTGATGTTTCAACCTCACTTGAGTTAGCGAGCTTAAGATAAGAAAATAACTCCCGCGTCCCTAGCTTATTTTTTGCTCCAGCTTAATCATATTTTATAAGCTGTAATAGTAAATCAAGGCATAACACAGTTTTAAGATGCAAATTAGATTAATGTAAGTCATTGCGTGAAGTTGTGATTTTTGGTTCAACCAAAGACATTACCTAATGGCTAAATAAGGCTGATGGTTTTCAGGCCACACTTCATTCCCCAGTCAGATACTGACACAGTTATTACTTACCAGATGGGATGAAGCCTTCATCAGAAACCTGGAACAAGGTTTCTAACTCAGTTCTCGTGTTTTGTTGTGAGGTAGCTTGACTGTACTTTCATCCCACTTCAGTGAAAATTTATGAAGCAATAAAGTTAGATTTATTGGCTTAGTAACTCTAAGAGAAACACTTGATCTTGGCATTTTTGAGGAAAATAGTTACCTGGCTTTAACTTTTATGGTGAAGCTACTCGATTTTGTTCATTAATATTGATTTATATTTACCATAAAATAGCTTGTGTCAGGTTTCAGGCAAGGTAAAAGTGAAGATTGCCATTAGAGCTAAGGCAAGGGGTGATGATTCTAGAAAGGCTGCAAAGACCAATCACTGGAGGTATTAAGCATAAGAGGATAAAAGTGTTGCCAGAACCCAGCAAATTCATTACTTTATAATACTATCCAGTAAATATAAACCAAGAGTTTTAATGACAGTGTTGAGGTAATGCACCGTCAGAAACGTTGTTCTTCTTCATAAAAAGTAACTTATGATTTTTTCTAGTTAGAACTAAATTATAACCATGAATGCTAGTTTTGACTGGTTGTGAGGTACTTTTGATGTTTCCTACGTTATTCATCTTGATATTGTTTCAAAGAAATTCACTGGGGAGAAGCTGCTTTTCCATAATTGGCCTCTAGAATGGAATTACAGGAAAGCTATTAAAATTTTTCACAGGTACCTATATTTATTTTTTAAAAGCAATTAATATTTAAATGCACTCATTTATATAGTGATTTCCTATTCTACTGATTTTATTATTGTATAAAATGTCTAGGTGAACTTCTTCCCAGGACTCTTAACTCCTCAGAGTTTACTACTGTTTTACTTCCATTCAAATAAGTATGCTGTTGTTCAGTTTTGTAGATACACTAGAGCATTCATGGTTGCCTAAATGTGGCATTTCAAGTTACTTGATTGCATGTTGGCAAGGTTGAATCTAGTGATCCAAATGTTAGTAATAAAATGTCTTAAGATGATATTTGAAGCACTTCTGACTCACTCTACAACAGGACTTTACAATTATGGGATTTAAGAGTATTTGTGAACTCTTATGAAGCATCATTCTTCCTTTCTGATGGAAAACAAGCTCATTAGGTATATATACTTGAGAAAATCTTGTTATTGTCTCCACTGCCTGCTAGTAACTAGAAAGCATGATGTTTTATTAGCTAGTTAGCAAAATGTTTCTCTCTTATGTGGCCTGAAGATGGGGCTAATGCCAATATGCCTGCTGTATTACAGACAAGCAAAGAAAGTTAGCACTGTTATACCCTTTGTCTGTATGACCAGGTCAGCCATAGGAAATTTCTGTTTCAAGTAGAGCATATAGAATATTTCTAAATAGGCATTTTCTGTGTATTCTGACTGTGTAATGTTACTCCCAGTGAAATGCAAGTATTGCAAGAGAGTAGCAGCCACAACACTTACTTGGGCAAAGGAAAGATCTCAGGAGTCTCATTTACAAACTTCTTAATACACATTATCAGATTAATAGAGCAGTATATTCTGAAATAGAAATCTTTCCAGATAAGAAAAGAAAAAAAAAACAGAGCATAAACTAAAACAATATGGTGCATAATATCATATTTTGAGATCTGTTTCAGTCCAGAACATTTCCAGTGTTACATTAAACACGAAAATGGTATTTTTTTAAAGCATAGAATAAATTTTGCTTTAAAGAACTGGGGAAGAGTATGTGCTACTGTTGAGCGGGCTATAGATCTTGAGTCTATTAGCAAAAATATTTCTCCCTTCCTGCCATACCTCTCAAGTCACTGAAAGAAATGTTTCTCAGATATGGAGCCAGTATTTCTTTTTGCTGTGTCCAACCATTGCCTCTGTCTGAACCACTCATACCTGGGTAAGGTAATATTAAAAGAAAAATGACAGTTGTTGAGCAAGATGACTGAGAGATGTGGCAATGACACCAGGTCTCAACAAAAATCTCAAAATCTTAAAAACATCTCAGAAAAATCTCTCTTAAAAGAGGTAAGCTTGCTTGTTCTAGTAATTGTTTGAGATGAAGAACATAGCCAACAGCGAGTATTCAGCCTGTTCCCTTCAAGAACAGTGTTTATGACAACAGGTGTAATCTGTCCCCCTGGGAGAAATGAGGGAGTTTTAAGTAGGATTCTGAGGATCCTCATTGGATGGCTAGTTTATATACTTGATCTGTTCCTAGAGATATTTCCTCACTAATCAGTATCACTTCTGGATTATCCGGATCAGATGTAAACCAACTGGCTTTCTTCCGGGTTACTGGCAGAAGTTGGAGAAAGAGCAAAAAACATTATATCCGGGGCAGATGAAAAGGTGCGTTAGATCATCCTGCCTCAACAGCTTCCCCTCACTGCTTTATGTAGGCAGACTACAGAAAAATGACAATGGGAATGAACCCTATGGATTTCAGAGCTAAAAACCATCTGGGATGAAAAAAAGTGTGATCAAATAACATCCTGTATGTTTGTCTGAAGCACTGGGTCAGAGGCATTGTAAAGGGAATTCTGTTCACCTTGCCAGGAATGGCAAACGGGTCAAGAGCAACTCTTGATGAATGGCAAGATGTCTGCCAAGACAGTAGATCATCAGACAGGATGTCTGGTATATGTGTATTGTTTTTAGGAGTTGCCAAGAATTTTTATGTAGTTTCTTCATAATGCAGTTGTTAAGGGTACAAGATCAAAAGGTAATTCTAGTCTATAAGGACATCTTTCCAGAGATGTCATTCTGAGAAAAAAGGCAACACTGGAGAGATTGTAAAATATTATCAGTCAAAATGATGTTTTGTAAATGACAAAAGTCAAATGAATTAGGGTTAACATCTACGCCTGTTTTTAACTATTTACAGCTATGTGCTGGTCTAAGAGATAAAAATGTTCTTCAAAGATTGGCAAATTGCTGTTTTTTCTAATTTCTGTGCTAAGAAATATTCTCAAATTTGAAATCAGAGTCTCAGTCCCCACTAAAACTATAGCTGTTTTAATTTTATACATAGTAAATATTGGCTATCTGAACCATAAGAAGTAAAAGTGTCAGTGATGTTTAGTAACCATAAAGAATAAAGTAAAGTAAGGGGATTTTTCAGAACAAAAAGTGCTCTTTTATAATATTTGTTCTTTCAGACACTGGTGACATGCCCTTTCATTTGTAAACATGGGATCATTCATGCTTTATTTTGCCTTGGGAATCTCTGCTATGATTAATTTAAGGGAAGTAATTTTGCTGGAATTAATATGATTGACAGCTAGCCAAGAAAAACATATATGGACCCTCCCCCTGAGAAGAAATGTGGTATAAAACAGAGGAAGACGAGAAGAAATATAAAACAAAGAAAAGTAATTTGTGGCCACATATAAAACAGCGCTTTTAATTTGGATGTTGCGCTGTCTGTTGCTATTTAATGTAAGAAATCTGGGCAATAATTTAATACAGAAAATTACTATAATGATTAGTGAGATTTTGCAAATAAATGCCACAACATAGTAATAAAATGTCACTATTGTAGAGGATATAGGGCCTTGTTCTGTTATACTTGCCCTGTAGGCAAGATATTAATTATGTAAAACCTCCAGCTCTTTTTCATGTAATGCTTGTGTCCTCTAATAATACAAGGCCAAAATTATCAAGTGGATTTCATTAAAAAAAGGGATTACATGTTTTCCTGTCAACAAATACATCCCCAGTAAATCAAGCTATTTCTTGGAAATATGACACTCCACGGTTTTGGTTAAGGAATGTTACCTGAGGTAGGCAACAGGCTGGCTACTAAGGCTTTTATCTGGATTTTTAGAAACTAGGGCCAGGTTTCTGTTTGGCCTTATTTGTAATAATTCATTAAGTCAGTTTGTTTAGGTCTTTTCCTTATGCAAATGTTTATATATACCTTGAGAAAAACTAAGAGACTAATTTGACAAAATAACAGTCATGGCATCATGACTTTACTTACATCCCATTACTTGCATCATTTATGTACATCCCATTACTTACATCAACTGGGATGTAAGTAATCCAGCATCCCATCTATTCATTGAATCAGACAGAAAAGGGACAAGCTGTTCTATCCATGTTAAGTAGCTCTTGATATTTGTGAAATCTAATGCAATATTTCAGCTGTTGTGCAACACTACATAGCAGTTCATGTTTTTCTTTCCTATAAGGAAGGCTATAGATGGATGACAAAATAATAAAATAAGAATGAAAGAATGAAAAATTATTAAGTATTCTGAAATTCCAAACTACTTTTTTTTTTCAAAGCTTATTTAAATACCACAATAATTCTCTCTTTTCGATAGTAGCCTGAGGTAGTTTGTTTTCAAAATGTCTACTTCTTCTTTATAGAAACGAAGTGGTCTTGTTTTTTTGTCCATTGTAACAAGGAATGTACACCAATCTCTAATCAGGAGCACTTGCGAATGACGCTTACATTTTAAAACACAATTTAAATTGCACTCATTGCTAGAAATGGAGGTGGTGATACATCTTTATGCTTCTTGTCGTAGAAATTCCCTTGGAGGCTAATTGACCTCACGATAACCTCTCCTGCCCAACAAAGTCATTCTAGACTAGATTTATTGTGCAACTCTCTATGTCTGACATTTGTGCACATAACCAGTCTTGGGACAATCAGTAGTGCATTGAACTTGTATGCCTTAGAAATGAAGACAAACTTCTTGGATCTGATATCTGAAAAAGGCTCTGCTTCTCCCTAAGGATTGTTTTTCCTAGCTTGTTTTGTAGCACTCTTTTTTTTTTTTTATTTTACTTTTTTTGTTTGTTATGTGGGAATTTATTTTCAGGGCTGGATTCTCACCTAATTTAATGGTAGAATTTACAATGGCTAATAGAGCTATACTAAAGTACTTCAACAGTGGACCACCTTTTTGTCTGTTATATCCTGATTTAGGTATAGGAGAAACATGGAACATGGAGGGAAAATGTGGAAGGAAAAGTAGATTTCAGAAACAGCAGGATGCAATATTATTTATATGCATAAAAACCCCATAGTTTCACAAATTCTGTTGGCAAAGAGAAAGCAAAGCTCATCTGCTTTAGGAAGTGTCCATCTTCTTTCTCAGGAAACTGAATGATTTTTCCTTTTGCTGGTTTTCCATGTTCTGGAGAGCCATTGGCTATATTGCAAAGTCCTTCATCCTGGTGGCAGATCATTTCACTCTGGACAAAGTTCCACTGCATTTCACATAGGCAAACGGCAACATTTTTTTTACTATAACCCTCTTTTTATGTTCTCTGCCTCAATGAGCCTCAAATCCTTCCAAAGCAGGCAATGGGATATCCCAAAGCATTAATTTTGCTGCCTGTAGTGAACTTGGTTTATTCTCCAAATCAGGTTTACAATGACTTAGTCCTAAGTAAGTACAGAATAATAACACCTCTGTCCTTTTCCCATTTCTCCTCTCCAAATCCTAGGTGACCACTCTGCCCTAATCCTTGCAGTGGCCCAAAATAAAAGCCCTTCCCTGAATGCAGGCAGTGGAACATGACACATTAAATGTACTACCAACAAATATTTTTTCATATAAAAAGACAAGAAATATCTGTCGTCTTTGTTCCAAAATCCTGACTGTTCTTTCCCCTGAGAGATGTAACATCTTGTCCAGCCTGAACTTCTGGCCTCTACTTGATGCTGGCACAGAGAGGAGTTTGGCATAACAGGCATCCCTTGAAGCACATTTAGTAGGAGCAGCTCTAGCTGTTGAAGAAACATAAACTGGAAGGGGTAACTGTGTGAAACCCAGCAATTTTGAAACTTCCCCTAAATTGCTGTCCCTCATCTGAGCGCATAGATACCTGCACCCTTAGAAACTGGACTTTAAAGAAACTAAGTTTTTTTCTTCTCTTTCAAATTTAGTTTTTGAAGTGGCTGCTAAAACAATTCTGAACCCTGTTTTTTATTTATATTTGATATAATACGTTGGTGAGTAGAATTTTGAGTCTGTTGTATACATGGTCTGCTTGTATATTTCATGCTGTGTTTTTGAAATACAGCCTGATGCAGTCCTGAGTAATGTGCTCTAGGCAATCCTGCTTTAGCAGGGGAGTTGGACCAGATGATCTCTAGGGGTCCCTTCCAACTCTGTCAAATCCATGAATCTGTGAATCTGTGAATACTTTCATCCTAGAACAGAAATACTTTTGTCAGAAACAACAAATATGTTATTCACTTACTTGAATTCTCATTATATGTAATATATTTTTTTCCAGTGACCAGGTATTTGAAATTGGAGTACTGGATATTTTTGGATTTGAAGAGTTTCAAAAGAATACTTTTGAACAGGTAAGTGGCTGTGTTTTGCTGAAATTACTGTAACTGTTAATGTTAATTCTTCTATTAAGGTTTTGGGTTGCAGCCAAAGCAAGTGTTTTGATCAGGATATGAAGGAGAATATATGGAAGAGAAAATTTGCTCTTAAACTATTTTTTTTCCTGTTCTGCCTGTATGAGTGTGAATTAAATAGCAGGCTTTGTACAGTTACTCATCATTTTAAAAGTATCTAGTAAACATCTACCATAATGGTTTGGAAGAGGGGTAGTATCAGCACTGAAAGACAATCTGAGGAAAATACTTAGTGTTGTCTGTTTTCATCCCTGTGGAAGTGATACTTCAACTAGTGGGAGGACAATACACTGGATTGGAAGAAAGATCAAAAGGTCTTCAGATGCCTTGGAGAAAAAAAGAGAATGAAAATGCTACATTATGCTAAGTGCCATTACTAGTAGATTCACCTCTGTGTGACTTTACAACATGTGACTTCTTTAAAAAAGTAATTATATCTGTGGAAAATAAATTAAACTTTAACTCACTGAATGCTTAAAAATCCATTTAAATAGGAAACATTTTTTGAAAATTATGGAACCATTTGCCTGCCTTCAACATTAGTCTCTGAACAGCAAAGCTCTTGTGAATTACACATTTCAGAAAGCATTAGCAACTCTACACAACGCGCTGAAAGAGATGTCTAAGTTATTGTTCAGTTGTTCATTCATTCTGTAATGCAGCAGAAGAAAATCAAAGCATAAAGTAGAAAATCAAAGCATAGGAAAGAATAAAGAGGGCATCAGCAACAACAAAGGACCTGTTATTGTTTGGAATCAGAATTTGCCCCTTTGTCCCCGTCAATCCATTGTTTTATGGCTCAACTTTCTAGTGAAATAGAAGTCATAGAGCCCCGTTAGTTCAGTTTGTGTAGCATGTTTACATCGCTACCCAATTTCCAGGTTTGAAAGCACAAACAGGGTGAGTTTACCTCTGCCTTCACAAGAGCATGTAAGAACGCGATAAAGCATATTCCGGTTCTGCTCTCACAAACTCTTTTTGCTGTTACAGTTCTACTTTGCTTGAACATTTTCTGGATTAAGGACTGTTGATGTTTGTGAATATTCACAGTCATTTACTCAGTGTGAATGTCTGCTTGGGGAAAAATATCAAGTGAAAAATAAAAAAAAGAAAGAAAACATTTTAACAGACTGAATATATGCAGAAAAAATCATAAAACCTACTGATTAATAAGGGTAAAATATTGTATGCATTTAAAATGTATCTCAAAAGAGAGGGGCGCATCGTGGAATTTATTCCTTATTTTCCTTTGACCCTGTTCTACATTGTTTTTTGTAATGAAACTTGTATAAGTTCTGCAACTGACATCATGAAATACCATGAATTCCAATTTCTGGGGTAAGTCGTTTTCTGCTTAGTGACTGAAGAGGATGCTTGAAGAGAAAATACGAGACAAAGAAAAATGAGTAAAAAGTAATTTATTTTATGACTTCTGCGTAGCAAACATGATAGTTTCAAAGTCAGCTCTGCAGTTTTATTTTATTTTTTCTAAATAGATATATTTCAAGAGACACTTGCTGTCCCTCCACCTGGACTGAATGCATTTTGTTGAGTAATATTGAGTAATACTCTGAGTCATTACCTCAGAAACTACTGAACTGCATTCCTGAAAAGATAGAATAGAGGTGAGGGAAATATAGAGTTCATTTATGCATGAACTCTATAATGTGATGAACACATCTGATTCCTGAAGTGATAGGTTGCAGTTTCAATGAAGAGAAGCAGTTTGTATCTCCCCATGGCACAATGTAATCATGCAGACATACCCTAAACAGCCTGCACTCAGAACCTCGAGCTGTCTAGCAGTCTAGCCTAGTTCTGTATTCTGCCTGGGCTCGTTAACCCTGATGATAAGCAGGCTTGTTAACCTAGATGGGGTCCTCACACAAAACATTGCATCATGTCTGCAAACATGCCCAGTGTCAAGGCCTGTGATTGCAGAGCGTTAACATGAAATGTTACAGCCAAACAGTGGGGAAGCCATAAAAATTACTTTTTCATCACATTTAGATTAACATATTTTAAAATGGCATTACAAAAGTAATTTGGGGAAAATGAACCTCTTGGTTCAAATTATTGTAAGACAACACATTCTTTGCCCGCTTTCTTGAAAAAAAGAGAAATTACAACTCTTTTCAAGAAAGATTAAAACCGCCTGATTGCCCTAATCTGGGGACAGTCCAAGCAGCTGCGTGATTCTTTTTGGTGCTTCAAATCAGGCCAGTTCATAGACAGTTTAATATCATAATTAAGAAAGCAATATGATACTGAATTACATGTCAATTTAAGCAATTCATTTTAATAGACTGTTTGAAGACCGTTCAGGAAGAGAGGGCTGGATAAACCAGGTAGAATAACTTGTTCTTTCCAGTGAGCATATTGGACTGACAGGGCTTTAGAGTATTGTAATGTCAAAGACAAACCAAGAATTGGTGTAGGAACGATTTATAAACAACATATAGAACAACAGAAGTCAAAGAACTAGAAAAGTAAGGTTAATTACGTCTGCACCAAGAATCTGGTAACTTCTGCAGACAAGATGGTTTGACTGACAGCTTGCAAGGAGAAAAGTTTTCTAGACAATTACAAAGAAGAAGGCATTAGGAGTTAAAAACAGTATTAATTAAGTGTTAAGTTTTCCTTGTATTTGGTAAGCATTGGTAATCCTTCATTTTATAGAACATATGTGTGATACACAATATTTATAATAGTAAAAATAGGACATGAAATTCTAAAATAACAGTAAATACATATATGGAATAAGTGATAGTGAATAGAGTTGTGATCTTTGGTATGAAATTTAAAAGCTGAAAGACAGAGGACAGTGTTTTAGAAGCCACAGTCTGAGGGAGTCATTGCTCAATAAAGACTGAAAGCTTCTGAATTACCAGGGCTGAGAGAGTTACTGCTAATCAGCTGAGCTATGGTAAATGACTACAGTACACTTTTACCTCACCCCAATTACAATTTACAATCACTTCCTAGCAGTGATCATTAGCTTGGGAACAGATTTTTCCTAGAGCAGCTGCATACCTGCTGTGCCAGAACAGCTTTGTATACAGCCACACTGGGACACGGTCAGAAGTGAGCACAGATTTGTCTGTCCTGTTCTATACATAAAAGACCTTCACTTTGTGATCATTTCGGGAAATATCAGTACTCTACCAAAATAGCAATGTCAGTTTTCAGTGTTAGTCTTCAATGTTTTCTTAGGTTTCCTTTTTTGAGAGGGCCCGGTTTTGTGTACAGTTTAATCTGCACTCCTTCAAAAGCAGAAAATGTATGCTTCTCCTCTGGTAGGGTTTAAAACTATGTTAGATCTTATTCATGGTTCCTTCACAGCTCAAGTCCAAATAGCTCAGTCAAGAATTGCTGCGATCTTCTTTATACCTTTACGTTAGTGTAGTCTTTGACCACAAGACCATGCAACACTAGTGGAAAGAACTCATGGCCAATGAATGTAACAAGCCATAAAGCACGAGGGAAGGTTGATAAAGTTGCCTGTACCATTTTCCTCTAGCTGTTTCTAAGAAAACTGTATTACAGCAGAAGAACCAGACCTTAGAGTAGCAAGACTTGCATTTCTTCCTTCTTCTTCCTGCAGAAAGTCAGGTCTTTCTACAGAAATGGGGGTCTATAGTTGTGGAAGCAACATAAAGAGCATTAATGCAGTTAAATAAAATGAACTCAGTAGAGTCTTTTCCCTCTGATGTCTAATTCAAGTGGTAAACTGAAAAAAATTGAGCTTTTGCTAGATAACATGTTTAGGTCTTGCATGGTACTTTGCCTCTGTAGATCTCTTGAGTTTTGCAGAAGAAAGTATGTATCATAACCTCCTTTTTATAGGAAATATAAGTGATTTATCTGAATTTGGACCCCAGGTCATGGAAACAGTCAAAAGTCTGTTGACTCCCATTCAAGTCTATACCCATTAAAGCATGTCTGGCATTATCTGTGTGATGTGGTCGAGCGCCGGGAGAGCCATGGCTCCCGTGGCAGCTCCATGCAGCACATCTCTCGTGACAGGAGACAGCTGGCTCTGAGAGCACAGGGCATTGCATGCCCCACTCTGGACTTCACTTCAGAGTCACTACGGTGAAGCAGAAGAGCTTGTACAACCCAGCTGTGTTCATAGGAATTTTTACCTACTTCTATGATTAGGTTTGGTAGGTTTTAGCTTCTCAGGGAGTTATTTCATTAGTTAACTTGGCCGAGACTTCACTTAATTTTGTCATGTGACCTTTCCTAGACAAAACAGTCCTAACAGAATATTTTTTATTAAATTGCATAGCCTCAGTCGTGAGACCACTTCTAGCTATCCACATGTAAGCTCATGTTGCCTATTTTGTAGATGGATGGATAGGAATAAATTAAACTTTTCTACAGTCACTGCAGTCTCAGTGCTAGCAGATAGGAGGTCATGCACACAAGTGCCTGCATTCAGACAGTCCGAAGAAGCATTCCAATATTTGATTTTATGCAGAAGAAATCAGCCTTCCTTTGTTTTACCTTTTTTTCTTTATTTATTTTACAGCAGACAGTTTGTGGCCAAAAATAAAGTAGTTTGTATAAAATTGACATTCCCAGCTACATATAGTTTGTGATTGACTGGTGAGATGCTACTCAAGGACATTTATTAACTGATATCTTATTTTTCTATAGCAGCACCTTTTTTTATTCTACCATACTTAGTTGCTGGCCAGCAGTACGAATGAAAAAATTTGGAACAATTTCAGTATCTTTAATTCCAAATTCTTTCAAGGAAAGACTGTTGTTACTGTGTTGTTACCGTGTTTGCTTGTTTGTGTAATACTTTTATATGTACAAAATCAGGTGGGAGACTATTCCACTTTGTATTGAAATTGTGTCCCTTTTGGAGGACCTTTTCAGACCCTCCTTTGTGGAAGGCTTTTCAGGTGACAGCTACCCATAATAAATCTTTACTATAGCACTGGGTACTAGTTTACTTTATTTGAGGAACACAGATCAACTAATGGCAACTGACCCCGGAGACAACATGAAATCCCAGTGAAATAAAGTTCTTCTGACAGAGAGCCACAAGGGCTGTGTTTGAATTTGTGTTGGAGCTGCATGGAAAACAAAATCAGTATTAGATCTTATTGCCCCTAAAAAGCAAAGGAAGAAATGTAATGGGTTCTGATTGATTGGTACTCTACATAAAAGAAAAAGAAAAAGGATGTGGAAATGTTTGGGTAGTAGGTACAAGGGGGAGCAGTGATCAAGATGCTTCTGAGAATTAAGTGATTATCAATCTCAGGTTTAAAAATATTTTCTGAGTCCAACCTCAGTAAATAGAAGATGATTCTGCCTTCCACTATGTTAGAATTATATTATTGAAAAATGCTAGATCACTTCCTTGCAAATTGAACTTGCCATTATAGCTTCATCATCTTGGCCCATAACATACGGCTTGATAGATGTTTCAATATGACAGTGGTAAGCTTTACTCCATTCTCTGAATACACATTGCTTGAGGGAGCTAATCCTTCTGCATGACCAAAGGATGTAAATGAGCTTTCCAAAGGGCATTTACATCCATAGTTCCCTCACTGATTGATAGTCACCAAGTTTTATTTTCACAAATTCCTTTTTTTTTTTTTTTTTCCCGCTGCGGGGGACAGGAAACTCTGCCAGGAAAGCAGAGGCTGGAAAGTGGGGGTTTTCTCCTAAAGGGAAGGAAAAGACAGGCTGCGGGGTTTAAAATTGCTCCCAAGTCAGACACCGAGACACATCCACGGCGGTGCAGGGGAAGAGCAGAGCCAAAGAAGGGAGGGAGAAGGAGAGTCACCACAGGGCAGGGTGGTGGGGGACCTCCACACCAAGTATCCAGCATTTTTATTTTCTCAAATTCCTTTTTTTTTTTTTTTTTTGGCTCTGCCTTTTCAAATAGTCACTTACATAAAGTGAAGAGCAAGAAAAATTTAATTAGTTGTAAGTGCTTCTTTGTCTTCAGAATGCAGTACAATTTTGATCTTCTATTTAAATTTGATTTTGGAGTATACTTAATAGTGCTAACTGTTCAAATGTAGTAAAAAGAGATCAAGCTAACACTGTCTGATGTAATGAATACTTACTGCTTTTACCAAATGCCACTGTATTATTTTCCAAATTCTAGAATTTGGATGATAGTGCAAGTTGTTTGTTTAAATACTTGAACTAATTCTTCTAATAATATTTCGGAAGTACTGCTTAATGAAGACTTGGACAAATAGATGGTGTGTTTGTTTTCACTGAGACATAACAGTAAGTTAGGATTAGAAAGGAAGACAGATAGAAAGGAGGATTTCTTACAGAAGACACATACAATGGAGCCAACAAGAGGCATATGAAGAACAGTTTAACAATGTTTAATGACTAAAAGTAGCATAAGTAATGTTGAGTAACGCTGCAAGGTAAAACAAGTCCACAATGCTTAAAGGTTTTTTTTGTTTTAGGTAAAAAATTCATTGTGTTTTCTTTCATTACTGTTATATTTCCATCTAGTTGTCACGGGTGCAATTCAATATATGTTTAAAAGATATAGTTTTCTGAACATTTCATATCTTTGGACAGAAAATATGTCATTGTTTCATATAATACTTCTTACAACAGAAGTTGGGATAGCAAAGCTAGTTTAGTTCATTTTCATCCGATTTCTACATTTCAACTGTTTTAATTATTATGTCAACCCGTGTCAAGCTTTTAATTCGAAACATTCTTTTTATTACCTTTTCCCAGCAGGCTGTATAAAACATTGAAATGGAGAAAGATCTGAATGTATTGCTTTTCAGCAGTCCCTGACTGGTGTTCTGGCTCTCCTTCTGCAGAGCTGTTACTCACAGCCACTGCTGGAGAGAGCAGCCTTGGAGCAGCTGGCAGTTTCTATAAGCGCTTGAGCTGGCGCTCTGGTCTGGTTTGCAGAACCTTATTTTCATTCCAGCAAATTTGATGGTCTGAATGACAGCATTGCTTATATTACTAAAAAGCACACCAGTGTACGCCAGAACATACTGATCAGTAGAATTTATCAATATTTATAATTTTTTTCTTTACCAGCCCATTGTGTTATGCGTGAATGGTTTAACAAAATAATATGCCTGTTACTTTTGGCAGTTAAAACCAATGTTATTTACTAGATCTTTTTAGGATGTGACTAAGACAGTCTTTCCCTTTGGCTCAATTTGTATAGTCTAATTTGCTGCCTAGTCAGGTCCCGAAGTACAAGTATTGTTAGTATGTATTTTAGGAGATAGATAGGCACGTGATAAAAAGTAAGCTTGAGTTTATAGTGATTTTCTCAGCTTTTCTTGTGGTAAAATACACCTGTGTAAAGTCAGACGACATGGTTCTCTAAATAACCCGTTTGCAAGTGAAGATTTACACAGCATGCATCATTTTAAGGCTTTACATATCCTGTGCAGTATAAGCTTGTAATGTTATGTCTGCCTTCTAAAAAAATGTTAAGGAGCTTCTGAAAAGATTTCATAATTAGAATAAGAATTCAAAAGTGATAAGTAAAGCCTATTTTACCTGTCACAGAGTGAAAAAAGCTGTCTTTTTCCATTAAATAAGTAGGTAGTGTAAGTCAATTTTATACCTGCACAGTTAATAAAATAGTAATAGTAGAAATAGTAATAGTAGAAATCTTCAGAAATTCCATTTTTTAAAAATAATGATTTTATTCAAGGCTATCTTTTGTCTGCACTATCATGCCTTAGTAAAGACAATTAATAAAAGACATTTGGTTATAAAATTGGGGGGGGTTGGGGAGTGTATTCCTTCTTACTGTTATTCACACTAGTCTGCGTCACTGTATAGCAAGTGCAAGTTGACTATACTAGCATAAGGTGTTAATGGAAAATTCAGGCAACTATTACAACTATTACACATTACTTTGGTTCTTTTCCCTCATCTGGATGTTGAGCCATGTAGTTTTGATCAAAATATTTCATATTTTTTAATGACTTGCCTGTGGAATTGCTTTTACACTCTTTATTCGTGGAAGATATAGTTTATGGCCAAAACAAATGTGACTATAGTCTGAGAAGATACTGCATACAAGCATTCCTTGTCTCATTCCTCATATAAATGGTTCTTCCACCCTTTTAGGAGCTTCTGTTTTCTTAATTTTTTAGTGATAGTTCGTACACTATTGCAGGAGATTTTAGATTTTTCCATTAAAATTCCCACTTTTATATAAATAAAACAGTTAAAACATTTATTCCATGAAGTTATTAAATTTTCACTTTTTTTTGCAGATTGTGAACTTTGAATAAAATACAAAAGGACCCAAAATAAAGTGATACCACTCCCACCTGCTTTTACTTGAAAGTCAGATTCCTATTAAACTATTTATGTCACAAAAGTGGCACTACACCTTTCATAAGGCAATGAAAGAAAATATTTGAGAGGCTTTTATATTATTTATCTCTCCAAACTTTGAACTTTTCTATTGAAGACTGTTTTCTTGCCAATTTTTCCTTAGAATATCAATAAAATGGAGAGAAGCATCCAGTAAAATGTCCTTTGGTGTTTTGTAATATATATTTGGGCAAAACACAGTGAGTTCTTCAGAGACTGCTTTAGACTTGGTGACATTTTACATGGAAGCAGAGTTGTAATGTCTTTGTTAACGTTGAACTAGCTAGAGAGTCAGGATCTTAACCAGAATATGTAATTATTTCTTCTAAAAGCACATTGCGTCTGTGTATTTTTCCTGAATATAAACTGCAGAAGAATGTTAAGTGTACCAATTTGTATATAGAGTTACCCCACTTCAATCAATGGAATTAGTGTAAATCTGCTCTATATCTGACAATGCGGGTATTTGATAATTCTGATGTGGAATTCACAATGAACTATGCAGGCAGAAAACTGTTTATTCCCAATTTAATACTAATAGCTGTTAAAATGTAAATTTCCCTAGGGTCTTGCTAATCTGTGGTCTACCAAGAGATAACAAGTTGTGGATTGACATTTCATCAAATTCAATATTAGATGTGCAGTAAAACCTACACCAATGAATTATGCAGTAAACTTCTAACACTCTTTTTTTTCCCCCTGGTTTTACAATAGCTGTGTGTCAACATGACCAATGAGAAGATACACCAGTACATCAATGAAGTGCTTTTCCTACAAGAGCAAGCAGAATGTGTACAAGAGGGAGTTACCATGGAAACGGTGTATTCTCCTGGTAACCATACTGCAGCCTTGGATTTTTTCTTTCAGGTAGTTTTCAGATCCGTTTTACACCCTGTATATTTATAGACAGTCTCTGCATGTTAGACTAGTACAAATTTAGCTTGCGTTCTTTGATTTATGAATTTGTAGAGAAGGTGATGGGTCCAAAGAGACCATAGAGAGGGCTGTCATAACTGCTCTCATAGCTCAAGGGGTAACGGAGCTTTCTAACAGTCCAGGGTTGAAGAAGATCTAACAGAAACTCCTTGTCCGTATTGATTCACACATAGAATCTGTGCATCATGCCATGTCCTTAACGAGTTGTAGGACCGACAAGTCTCTGTTGTAAGCCTGACAGTTTCTTTTGTGCCTGGAGCTAGTTTCTGGAGTGTAACTTCTAAGGAGGAAGTAGACCAATCACTTTCCTAAATCATCAATAGTTACCATTTTTTGGCAACTGAAATATTATCAACTATGCTCCTTGCAAAATTATCTTGGAGACTTACCAGAATACTTTAACCATTTTTTCCTTCTCTTTGAGGTGATACATCTTTTTGTTTACTAAATTACAAGCTGTGTTACTCTACAAGGAACAACTGAAATTCTATTACTCCTTTGTAAAACAAGAAAAATCTATTTTTCATTTCAGAAACCATCAGGGTTTTTGTCAATGCTGGATGAAGAAAGCCAATCTATTTGGTCAGTGGAACAGAGTCTTTCTAAACGCATTCAGTCTTACTTGGACACATTAGACACAAATACAGTATATTCGTCCACAAAAGATGGAAACGGTAACCTCGCCCCAAAGGATCAGGGCTCCACCTTCACCGTTATGCATTATGCTGGGAGGGTAAGTTATTGGAATGATTGGTTACACACAGTTAATGAAAAAGAGTAAACAAAACAAAATTCTGCGTGGTTTCTCTGACTCCTCGCTATATATAACAATTTACTTTCTGGTGATGAATTTTCACAGGACAGCTTAGAATCTCAATGCAGTATTTAGTGTATAAAATCTGTAGTTTGTATCATATTGGACAGTATTCAGGCTACCTAATTCTGCTTCCTAAATTGTATCTTCATTGTAAGCACTTCATGTAGAAGGGGATGATTCAGATACCTCAGCATAAATGTTTAATGCCATTTTAGTTGGCTGTCACTTGCTTTCGTGTGGTGTTCCAGAGCAGTACAGATTCCCTGTAGATCCTCTGCTGTATATGTAGATACTTTGCATACCAGCATGCATCTGGTAAAAAAAACCCACACATTTTTTGTTAGTAACGATAATCAAAATATTTTTTTTTCCTTAAAATTCCCAGGAAATGCTAAGTGTCTCTAAAAATGGCTGTAAAACAGGATAAATATTTTGCATTTCCCTTCCTGTAATGTTCATTGGAAACGTGTAATCAAATCTGTTAAATAGGCCTCTTAACCTTTTATTTCCAGTACTCCCTTATTTTCATATTGTTTCCACAACCACCCCCAGCCCAAAGCAAGCAAAATAGGTATATGTTTAAAGGGATAATATTTTTTTTTTTAGATAATCTGACAGATTGGCCTCTCTGTGATTAATCTGACATGCTGCAACTTCTCTCTGTTCAAAGCACAATATTTGAAATGAGCTAATGAATGTAGTTTATACGGGGGCTCTTAGTTACCACTTTTTCAAAATTTCAACTGAAATCAGGTGAGAACATAAACTGAAGGCTGCAGGAATCAGTCTTTACATCTGACCCTCTTGATCAGTGTCCTATGCAGATAATCCCATGAGCTATCCGTCCATTGATGGAGTCTCATAAAAGCTTTGTGTATAGCACGTTTAGAAGCTGTTTAGCTACTGTGCCTTGAAACCACCACATTGTCATCACATGCACTCTGTTGTTTATAAATATAACTGCAAGTGTTATTAGTTGATGATTTTACATAGTAGGTCACTTTAAACTTGAGATCCCGGTAAAACTTGCTGTCAGGCAGAACCTGGCTTTTTCAGGATTTAGTGGCAGCACGTGATATGTACCTAATAAGTTCAGAATCCTCCATGGAAGATGTGGAAACTGCAGGTGCTTCAGAATAACCAGAGAACTGACACGTGGACCCTCCTATCTTTATTCAAGCAACAGACAGAAGAGATGAGTTCAGATGATGAACATGTCAGATGAACACAGAGTTCGATAAGCAAGAAATTGGGCAGCTGTGATAAAGTCTTTTGATTAGAATGCATGTTATAATTCTAAAACAGATGTAATAGCTTTGCCGCTCCTTATTGTGAGAGGTAATTAGAGCAACATTCACTCATGATTTTCATGCAGGGGGTTTATCGCTAAAAATCAGTTTACATTCAGAAATGAGTTCTACATGCTTGCTAGGGTAAGACCAGAAAAATAAATCGAATCCATGCTGCTAAGGGTACTAGATGACATAGTTTGTGCTATGATGACTATTTTAGGTGGAACAGACTTATACGCAGTCAGTCAAGTATTGGTAGTGGGTACTCCTATGAGGCATGTTCAAGACTTGTCTTCAAGTCACCAAAAAAAGACTTGCTGGCACTGTCATATCTCAAGGTAACATTATATGCCCTCAGCTCTCCAGAACAGATGAAAGGTTGGAATGTGCACGCTTAGACTTCTTTAACCAGATTAGGGTCCTTTACAGCAATATAAATGGGGAAAGGGCTATTTTGTGGCTCCTCATTTGGAAGTGAAGTCAATGGAAGTGTTGAGTAGTGTTCTGATGCATGCGTATTTGTTCCTGCCCAATGATAGAAATGTGGTCATTATGGAAAGGATTAAGACTATTTGGGCAGTGCTTAAATTCCTAACCTAAATACTCTGAATAACTCCCTGGAGGCTCTTCTTTCATCATAAGGCCTTCTACTTAAACTCAAATTATTTGCCAGAGTTAAGTGGTTTGAATACCTTCACTATTGGCACTTTTCAGTAGGAACGAGGGCAGGCAGTGGTTAGATAACAGCACGGGGAAGTTTCTATGAAACTTATTAGCACTTAAAGTGATAAAGAACTAACTGTGGACTCCAAATGTCTAAATTCATTTATAAATCTGTTCTGTACTTGTTAGGTGAATGCGTTTTCATGGAGTTCTGCTGTGATTATACAAATTTATAACAATACCCTTAAAAGGTTCCACACACCAAAAAACTGACATGAAAGCAGCAGCAAGGCAGCTGTATTAAAATCCCAACCAGAACAATTTCTTTAACCATAAAATGTCTTTAAAATGAAATAAAATAATATTTGCTTTCTTCTCTGAAGAAGCACTCAGTAAGAACATTTGTTAAGATCAAAGTTTCAGGTGCCCAGTTCTGAAAATTAAACTGTGAGTGGTAAGGAGTACACTTTTAATTAATGTGTGTTTTATCCTTTCATGGTTGTTTTGATTTTTTTTTTGTAACATAGACACTTGATTTGACCTTTTCCTAATAATAGTAATGACATTTAATTTAAAAGTATGAACAAATAGACATCTCTCCAAGTAATGTAAATTCACACATTCTTTTGAAGTCAATGGAGAGCCTTTAATTTACATTGGCCAAGGAAATATTCCAGTCAGGTTGTTCTTTGCATCTGTATGGCAGTAAAACGCTCATCACTGCCAAAACAGAGACCCGTGGAAGTGCTTAACTCTTCTTACTTTAGTAGTGATTGAACAAAATCCTTAAAGACACTTGCATTTTTGATGTCTCATGGAATTGTTATCTAACTATCGTAGATTGAAATTTCCAGTGATTTATGACGTATATTTACATAAAATCTGATGATAGCATTACTGTACTAAATAATTATAGAAATTGAGTTTATTCTTAGACTAGTTTGTCTTCAGAAGTTGATAAGTTTAATAATAAAAACTGTGCTTTTGAAACTGCTGATGCTGTTCTTTAGATAGTGCTATTACTCACTACATTTAGTAGCTTTTTATAAAAGTAATTTGTGATTTATGTTTTATGAAAATTGTTAAAAGACCAGACTTTTAAATATATCAGATTTTATCGGCACTCAAAAATAAGAATTTCATATATAAAGTAACAGTATAGTTTGGCAGGTTTTGAGAGCCATTTTTATAGTCTTATATCAATTAAACCAGTCTAAAGTAAGGGTAGTATAAAGCAGTCTTTCTCTGGGTCGTTACCTTCAGAGATCCCCAAAATCAAAACAAGGAGACTTGATTTTATTCTCACTTACCACAATTTTTTCACTGATTGTAACACCTTTAACTTAGTAGAGCTTCTCATTATTTACGTGAGTGTAACTGAAAGATGAATCAGACCCAGAGGGTAGAAAAAGAATTACCAGTAAAATGTGACAGGTAATTGAACATGAATTTTTTCACTTCTAGGCTTAGTCATTTATATGCAGGTGATGTGCCTAGGCTGGTGGTTATGGAAGAAGTCCCACTGAATGCAGGCTCTGCGTTAAAGGGAGGGTGAAGGCAGATATCCTGATTTCTCTAGGTAACAAAAGTTGTGACTGCAGTGTAGTTCACAGCCAGTGTGAAGCAGCTGCTACTCCAAGTCATGTAGAGAAAAAAAAAGAAAAGCTAATATTCTATCTTTGCCCTGGTATGAATCTTATATGGACCTTTGCAATTTGGGCTCCTTTTCATTAGTGGTTTCTGTATGTAGCTCAAAGTCCAGAAAGAATTGGGTTCTTATCTCTACTCAGACACTCACAGTAGCTATTTTAGCAACTCTTAAGTGCAGTTATGCTGGAAAACGCAACTATTAAAAATACTGCCTCACTGAGGAGACCTCTTCTATATATTTAGTTGAGATTGACAGACAACCTTTAGTGAAAAAAACTGGTATCCCTACCTCTATATTATGAGAGAATTACAGCTGAAACAGATGTGTCCATGCAGTCTTAAAGACCTCTAACATGTCCATATCTGAAAGTTTTATGTCAGGATAGTCATAGAAAAATAATCTTTTCATGTGACATCATGTGACAATATGATCCCGTGGAAGAAAGAAAACAACTTTTTATTCATTTCTCTTTAATTTTACTATTATGCCTGCACAGCACTGAATCTGTCTTTTGCTGCATGAGCAGTATGATACAGTTGTTAACTATATGAACACATGCTCAGCTAAGGCCACTGTGAACATTAGTACTTGATCATATCAAGTATTTTACTTTATCTCCCAGTTTTAATTTTGCAGCTGAACAGAATCCTACTATGCCTTGACACATTACAAGTCTCTTCTAAGAGCTATTTAATGTCTTGGTATCTGAGTGCTATAAGACAAAAACTTATCTGTTCTGTTCAGGCAGAAGGTAGAAAAGAATGATTTAGGTTTTGTATGACTGAAAAAAAAAAAAAGAAATCCTATTGGAAGGCTTTATCTGAAGGTTGTTTAACACATTTCCCTGTACTCTGGCAGTCTGATCTCTTCTGGAAAAATTCTGCTTTTCTGGGGCATTGCTTTGTTTCTGATGCCTAACATAAATGTGGATATTTTCGGCTGTCTGCCTGGTAGCATCATGAGAGGAGAGGCAGGCCGATTCCGTGCTGCGTGCTGCAAGCTTGCCTTGAGGAAACATAGCATTTTATGGGTGCAGTTGACCAATGCATGTGACCATCAGCTGAAACTGTACTAAGGATCTGTAATACTGAATTTCTAGCTACTTTTATTGATAACATTAATATATACACTGTGGGCTCTAACATACTGAAGGGCTTCGCATGAATTGTATCTCTGAAATATCAGCCTTACTGATGGTTGTGAGTTTTGAAGAATAACATTCCATCACCAAACTTTCTCATGGACTCAAAATTCTTTTTTTTTAAATTAATGAAATAATTAACATATCAATAAGTAAATCAGAAATATATTGTCTTAGCACAATGTCAAGAGACACATCTTTACCTAATAGTGGTATTTAACATACTGGTGTTTGAGATAATGAGCTATTTCCCCATTGTTCATATAATCTTAATAATATGTCATCATAATTTTAGCTTTCTGCAGTTAAAATTTGTGCTTGAATTTACAAATCAGATAAGCCCCTTGCCATTGTTTGCCTTGCCACGGTTTTGACTTATAGTGCTGTAATAAACCGATCAGACCACTAGACCAACTTCTGTGCTGTATAAACCAGTGCACATAATGTCCTTTAAGTGTAGATCAATGTCTGTTCCATTTCTCAGCTTGTGCATTTCAAAAATACTCCTCAGCTGTCAGCTCACCTTCACCAAGGCAGTCTTCTCTGAAATGCCTTATATATCCCAGGCAGACTCTGAAACTGAACCTCTAAATCAAAAGACAAAAGGAGATGGATTAATCAATAAGGATGCTTTCATTTTCTCTATTTTTTCCCCAGGCTGAATCCCCAGACATAACAATCAAATCAGTCTAGTCTAAGTTATACCAAAGCCTATAAAGGTTACTTGACAAAAATTCTTTTTTTTTCACGCAGACGAGATAGTCATGCCTTTTCTCCCTTTCTCTCTCTTTTTTTCTTTAAGTAGACTTGATTTGAGACTTCCACTTACAGGAGAAAATAATAAAACACTTCCCTTCACCCTTCTATTTTGTTTCTAAATATCTGGTGCTTTCAATATGCTACTGTTTTGATCGAGGTGTCAGAATAAGACTTTGCAGACTATATAAAATTATTTACTTCACTCATTGGTAAACAAGACGTGTTTTGGGAGGGTGAGAAACCCAGTGATCCTCAAAAAAGTGGCGTGTTCAAGCTTTCAAATGATATCACTCACATTTAAGTACTGGAAGAAAATTAACAAGTAGTTGACCAAGTTGTGACTTGACAAGTAGTGACCCACTGTGCATTGAAATTATCCTTGGATATGTTCTCAAAAATTTCTCTTTTAAGTTTATGAGTTGATTATTTTCTTATTAACTAAATTTAACAACACATGCAAAACTGTGAGTTTCTGAGTTATATTTTGTTATTAAAATAGTAAAATTTTCCCTTTTATCTAAGCCAAATCAGCCTTAACGTTCCAGGTGGCATTTTTCTAGCTTGTTTCAGGGTTCCTGCTGGATCTGCCATTAACCATGAGTGCTTTTGGCTTATCACAAGATATGAAAATTATTTACAAAAAAGGGTATTTGAAGCAATTGAAGAAAATTATGTGTAAAGGTGGCCATGTTGGTGATGTATAAAAGGAAATCTAAAAAACTTAGATACTAAGGCCCTTACAAAATTCAAACCTTATAAGAAGGGATACTTCAATTCAGAATAGAAAGTTCTGAGAGAAAATGCACAATGGAGTAGCAGGAGAATGATTAATGAATCAGAGGGAAAAATATGTAAGAGGAACATGTGGCTCCCAAAGTAAGTTCTGAGCACCTTTGCTGTGTGAGCCTCCTATTTTCCTGGTGGTGTTTTTTTACCTCTTATTTGTATTTTCTCGTTCTTGTGGTATTAAAACCAGCTATGCCCACTTAAATGACCAGAAAGCAAGTTCAAAACAAATAAAATTGTTGTGGTTTTTTTTCTCATAGCTAGTAACTAGTGAAACTCCTTACCATCTGTTATAGATGCTGAAAATGTTAATAATTAATAACAGATACTCAAGGAGGAAATGTCAGTCAAGAGATATTAAACACAAAGATGAAATACAGCCCACAGGTCAAGAGCTTCCTAATGGGCAGAACCCTGGAAGCTGAAAGGGGAACTGGTAGGAGGGAGAGTGGATGTATTCCTCAATATTTTTCCCTAAATATCCCTAGATGAACATTTGGCCTGCCCCACTACCACTGTCCTTAGGTTAAGCCTTCTTGCTTTCTGAATTTAAATCAAGAAGGAAAGCATATCCAGTCCCTTTCTTGTTTTAATGAAGTAGCATGCAGTGTGGAAATCACACTTATTTTCTTTTCAAATAAAAATATTTCAACTAGTTCAGATAATATCTAAAGATCTTATTTCTTTTGTCAAACACAGACACATCGGTTTACATACTGTCTACCCCAAAGAGTTCATTGCGTAAAGCAAGATAGAGCAAAGAGGTGCAAAAAATAAAAGTGAGAATAAGGTGCAATAAATGGAAGTGAGAATAAAGAGTATGTTTTATAATACCAGCACCATGATCTAAGCAATTGCACGTTTCCTGTCTGGATCATATAATGTTTGTTTGGGTTTTGTCTCCTCAGAATAACTACCCACTGTGCTTGAGTGCCAGTCAGTGCAGAGTTTTAGCCAGGTTTACTTTAGAAAGTCAGTGGAAGAAAACTGAGGGAAATATACATGCTTTAGGCAAAGTGCTATGTAGGTTGGCATCTCTGATGAGGGCAGGATTAAATTAACAAAATTGGCAGCTAGAAGAGCACTTCTTTCTTTTTGTCTTTTGTGGGACTGGCAATGAATATGGAACCCTAGAGTGCCATTTCATTGAGTCAGTTTTCATGTCTTTAGGCAGTGAATTAATTTACCAAATCTATGGAAAAACTGTTAGAGAGTTAGCAATTTCTTTATAAAGGGGGATCCTTCTAACTTTTATGTGTTTTATGTGATATGAAAGATGTCTTATGAGTATAGTTTTAGAAGTTCGTGATGTATTATACCAGCACCAGTACTGAAACTTCTCCCTATTTCTATCTAAGCACTTAATCATAATGTAGTATCTCCCACTGCTATACTTACCTACTCTTCCCACCAATAGTAACTCTCTTCTTCTAATTTAGTCAAAGCATAAGACACTCAATTAGGAACTGGCATTATAGATCTGTCGAATAAGTTCTGTTAATTATCTTTTATGGACCAGTATGGTAGAACATTTACTTTAAGTACACTAAAAGCATTTAATAGTATACTTAAATTATTCTAATAGTTTGCTAACTATGTTGTATGTTCTTAGGAGATGCAATTAGAAAATTATGTAACATTGCATCTGTCATGGAAAAGAAAGTAATTCTATTGT
Source organism: Calidris pugnax (assembly GCF_001431845.1). Lineage (NCBI taxonomy): Eukaryota > Metazoa > Chordata > Aves > Charadriiformes > Scolopacidae > Calidris > Calidris pugnax. The sequence goes on along the minus strand of NW_015090859.1, from coordinate 3,727,646 downwards.
TATACCTCTTCTATGTCAGATGCCATACTAATTATATCATTTGACAATTACTAACTATACCAGATTATACACATCCAAATCATATAATCTCTTTCATGAGTAAGAAAATATTACTTAATTTTCAAATGACCCAATGGAAAACAAAATTAATGCACTGATTAGAGTTACTAATCTTAATTATATATTTACAGCTTTCTTAAATATACAAGGATAAAATTTCCACAAATATCTAAGGGCTTAGGATAGAGATCCAATAAAAAACTTTGAAAAGGCTTTACCAAGGTAAAAAAACCCGAACTATTCTAAGAAGTTCCCATTAAATATCCGCTTAACCCTAGAGGTACTAAAGTCTATGATTTTCTTCCTTTTTAACTTAAAAATTCCTTTTGGGTTCTACTTCTGTGCAAGGCAGAGCTGGTTATATCCAAAGCCTGTAAATTAACTAGTTGTTTGTCTTCCATCCCCCTAAAAAGTAAAAAAAAAAACAACAAAAACACCTGGGCTCAGTGACTGCTTTTTTAGTTCTTAGTGCTGCTTTTCGATACAGTGTCTCTTGGGATGGGCTTAATGTTAAAACAGCCACTTGGTCATATTTCTGAATTTTGGATGTACCCTCTGGAACTCTGGTCTGGAGCATTGCGTTTTACTCACTTCTCAGAATGCCCACCACATGTGCTAGAGTTTATCTGCAGTTAGATGACAGATGGGGTGACAATCCAACGGACTGTTCTTGAGATTATGACATCAGGCAACTAAGGTGATCCAAAATCCTTATGTGAGTAGCTGTTAGAAAGGTAAATGGGATTTGTACATACCTTATAGACTGAACTTGCCTCCAAAGGATGTATAAATGGCTGAAACTTTTCTTGAGGGTGAGCCAGGACTCAGATTGCTCCATGAGTGTTTTGTCATGGTCAGCGTGGACAGTTTCCTGTTGACAAGGAGGAGATCTGTGATCTGGGAGTGACTCAGTCCTCCAGGGAAAATGATATTTAGGTCACTGTCTTCTGCTCTGCATTACACTTTTGATTCATAGTCTTGCATTGTGGAAATGTTTTAGAATCCGTCTGATGAAATTTCTGTGTACTTGCAGAAACACACAATGTTCAACAGCCGGTTCTTCTGGTTAGTATTGTTGGCCCTAAGAAAGGAACAAAAGACTCTACCTAGTGCCAGCCTTTAATTGTTGAATGGAAAAATCCCGTAGTTTCATTTCTACTGCTGTAAGAATTTTAAAAGATGCATTGGTCATTACTAATGATGTCAACATATTTCATTATAGGTTACTTATGAAATTGCTGGTGCGATAGAAAAAAATAAAGATTGCCTTTCACAAAATCTCGTATTTGTAATGAAAAGTAAGTAAATGGTTTTGTGGTTGCTGTTGTTGTTAGAAATCAAGATATTATGACTTGACTTTATTTTTAATTTTAGTTTTAAGAGAAATTTATATATATTTTATTTCCAGAAGAGAAAAGTCACTCTCATCTTTTTGAAGTATGTACGCATTGTTTGAAATTTGCTCTAATTTAGAAAGCTTTTAGAATTCATCAGCATAAAGCATCTTAATCATGTGATGTGATGTAAAGAACAAGAAAGCGTAGTGTGATAGATGACTATTGAAGAAATTATTGAGTATGAATTAAAACAGAAATAGTCCCACAAAATAGGTAGAAGAAATAAGGCTCCCAAAAGCATAGAGACTGCAGTGAGATGCACTTCACTGTTTGAGTACCTTTCTAAAACAGGAACTGGTGGGCGTTCTTATGTTTTTCAGTGAATAGATACAAATTCCCATTGGAATACAAAATTAAATACCTTTCCATGCGCATATTGTATAATTATGCCTAATAATAATGCATCCCAGTTTATTAATTAGTGATTCATAATTAGATTATTAAAAACCTCTATCGTTTCCCTTTTTTGTGAAGAAAAGCAAAACATTTTCCTCAGAGAAATCTCAGTGCATCCTGAGATGTTATTTGTCTTTTCTCCAAACACTGCAGAGCCTTTGCCTTAATATATTTTATACTTATATTTCTTTCCATAGAAATAGGAGACTTTTGGAGGTCATACTTGTCTTCCAAATCAGCTCCACTGTTACAATGTGGTTTTTCAGCAATTTTACTGTGGAATTAGCTAAACTCCCTAGTAAAATAATTGACGCATTTTAAAGGCAAACAGTGTACATTAAAGATGAAGAAAGAAATGGAAGAATTGATCTTGAATATAATCATATTGATTATAGTTTTAGAGACATTCCAGTTCTCAGTACTTGGAATTTGTGTGATAATCTGCCAGTGTGTATAAGAAGGTATGGCAACTTCCAGTATGTTCTGCAAGAGAGAGCATTCTTCCATTCTCTCTCATCGTCTGCTTTTGCACTTTTATTGCTATTTTGTGTAATCAGAGATGCAACTGTTAAAAGGGAAGAAGAGAGGATTGGATTGGATGGGATATAAAATGTTTGATATGCTGAGAGTGAGTGTATATGTAATTAAGTCATAAAAGTAACAATTATAATTAATGAAAAATTTCTAAAGGCAGAATATTTACTAGCATGTAAGTCATTTAAGGGCTACGTTCCTTCTTTTTTAGGTAACTTAGCCTTAAAAGCTATTCATCGTCAGTGCATATTTCCTTTAGAGACAGTTTTCATAAGTTATGTAGAGGTACACTTTAAGTGCATGCTTCCATTGATTTTCATTGAATTTAGTTTCCTTAATCAAAACCTTTAAATATACTAACAACATTAAAGCAATTTGCATATATGTTTAAGAATATGGAACATATTTGTCCACCAAATAAATCAGGAGAGATTATTGATATAGGTTTTATCTGTTTTAATGTGATGGACATAATTTGAATACCTTTCCTAATGCTACATATTACATTTTTCCATATTTTAAAAATATGGAGGTTTATTATGTCTGCTGATTGTGCTGAAATTTTTTCAAGTATCTGCTTTACTATCTTCCTCATAATATTATTATTTCTATTAAGTAAGGAATAGTAATCTCCACAGAAAAAAGGAAAAAAATCTATTGCATTTAAGCATCTAGTGAAATACCTTTAGACAGCTAATAAAGAGCAAGTAGAGGATTTCTACCTGCTATGCTAAGGTTAATGACATTATTTATGATGTGTATCCCATTCCTCTTTCTGGGTTTTTGTTTTATTCACATGATGGGTGTGATCATAATGCCAGTTTCTAAAAAAAAAAAAAGTAATAAAAATTAATAATGGTTAAGGATATATTACATAATGGATTTTTAATGTTATTGGTGCTGTGGCAGTACAAGCAGCATGTAATTACCATGTTCGTCTTAAAAAGACCATGTCCATAATCTCATAAATGATAATTTGACTGAAAATACTATAAAGCTTCCTTTCTGTCTTAAAACTCAGATTTTTATTTTTAAACACACCTCTTGGAAGTGTATTTGTTTTGTAGTAATTATCACCACTGCATCAAACATAAGTATGGCATTGTCTTTTTTCTGTAAATGTTTGTAAGTTGTTGAGATGAGAGGTAGAGAAATGTGAACCCAGCTTGTAACAGTTCTGTCCTTCACCTTGCCTTTTTTTTTTCCATCCTTTCCCATGATGTGTTTTATATAATTCTTTTTCTTTGGTGCAGTAAGTTTCTATAATTTATTTCTGCGTAGTGCCTTGAACATTTCTAAATACTACATGTTAGGTAAATGTTGCGTAGAATGAAGCTTATATTACTTTAATAGATGGATAAATTGGGAGTCTGTAATGGAAGAAAATTCAGATGTGATTATCACATAAGTAATTAAGTTTAGACAACAGTCAGAAAGGTTTTGGAGTTTGCCCTGTTCTGTTCAAAACAGGACCTGAATATGTTTAAAAATAGTGTTACTGATGGCAAACATCCTTAGATATTGAATGTTCTTTGATAACTAGCATAATATAATAGCTTAATGTTTGTCCACTTATTTTACTTTTTCAATTCTAACTCCTACTATATATCTTTTTACTTCCAAATATAATATATATATAATTTTCTAACTTGTATTTTATCTTCATGCATTAATTTCTTCTTTTTTTCTCAGCCAGTGAAAATGTAGTCATCAATCAATTGTTCCAGTCCAAGCTGACACAAACTGGATCACTTGTTCCTCCATATCATTCCCTTAAAATCAAAGGGTGTAAAGCAGCTTTGCTGAGTAAAAAAACATCTGTAGCCTGTGCAAGTGGAGAAGCAAAGAAATATATTGAGCTCAGCAAGGTAACAATTTGGAACTCTTTCTGTTCTTTGCTCCTTTAAGATTTTTCTCCGTTACTTTGTCATTTCTGAAAGCTCATTGTTCTCTGCTTCATTCTCTGTAGTCACTAAACTATTAAAATAATTTAGTAGTTAATATCAACACTAAAGCAATAGTGAGAACTAACAGTTTATAGTTTACTAAGTCTAATAATGCTGTTTCAAAAACCTGTTTCTTGGACTCTCTGAGCAGAAGGTTGGGCAAGATTATGAGGTTCCTTCAAGCCTGAGTCAATCCATGACTTTGTGGTTCCAGGGCTTAGCAGTGGATGTAATCTTACCGATTTCTGGCTGTATAGGAACACTTCTTTGTTTAGTCTCCTTGGGTGACTTTGTGATGAACAGTAAATTAAGATACAGGAAGCACAAAATAAAACCCCAGAGTCTTTATTGTGTTAACCTGAGAAGAATTCTCATTTGCAAATGGCAGTTTGTGTGGTTTTGTATGAAGATCAACCTTGTACATTTTGGCAAACATTGTTATTTTAAATGGTTACTTGCATGTAAATTTTCCCAATCGATTTGAAATCAAATAAAACTCTCCCTATTTCTGAATTGGTCTCTTTTTGCTAGCTGTCAGCCAAAAAAATTTAAAAAAACCAAAACACCAAAACCAAAACAGCGGGGGGAAGCTTGGGAGGCTATCAGAAAATTAGTTGTTCGTGTCTCATGGAGCATCTCTCTTTTGAGGAGAAATAACATGATTTGCTGAGTCCATTCTTGACAGAGCTTTAGAAGTCCTCCTTCCTCTAGAAAAGAAGTAAGCTGTTCTCATAATACATCAGCTGCCTTGAATCTTACATCGGCTTACATCTCTACATCGGCTTCTTGAATCTTACAACTCTATTTTTGGCTTACAGCTGCATAAAATTGATTCTGTCATAGGATTAAGGAGCCTGCTCTCATGTGTCATTGTGGAAGGCTTTATGCCAGTACATCCACAGAATAGCAATGGGGCTTTCCTTATAGCCCCCCTGCTGATAGTAGCATAATTCCCGTCTACTGTTCTTGTCAGTAAACTCAGTGGAAAAACTGTAGTTGAAGTGAATGGTGTTGGTTTAAGGCTATATTTAGCAAACAGCTGAGGCATCACAAGGTGCCTTTAGGTGCCTTTCCACTATAGTAACAGCTTCCTAGAGGAAGCTTCCTAAGGCCGTGAAAAAGATCCTAGTCCCATACATGGAAGGAAGTATGAAAAGCACGTCTCAGTTAGAAGCCTAATCAAGCCAGTGGGAAACACTACACAGCTGGGATCTCTGAAACTATGAGGTTTTTGAGCAGTCCAGAATAGCTTTTAACCTGGAGTTACTCTCTTGAGAGATAAAAGACATTTTGAAATTCCTTTGGGAAGCATGATAAATTAAGCCAGAAATTCCAGATTCAGTGAAAATACTCTAAACTTCTAGGTATTAGGTGGAAGGTGGGAAGAACTTCATCCTTCATCTGCCCACAGAGACAAGGATGGCTTGGCTTCTCAAAGGTAGGCTTTGAGAAGAGCTGCACAGGTGAGACAGAACACCACTTAGTCTGTAGATACTAAGTTGGCCTACTTTGAGCAAGGTGCTGTGCTGCCCTGCAGGACGGAAGCAGAACTTTAGGTATCTAAACTGTTTCAGTGGCAAAAAAGAGACATTTGTTATTTTGGAATAGGCACCTGACACAGAAGCTGAAAGTAGGTAAGTGCTTAAATTATTTTGTGGATAAAGCCAACATCTATAACTGTGCTGTCCCAAATAATTTCTTCCCTTTTCCGGTATAGCCTTGAAAATCCACTGTCATGGGCTGGAACAATGTTGGTTGTGTTGTTATTGTAATCAGCAATGCAATGTAGGCGGCATCTTCTTACCAGCTAGACTCCACCATATACAGGGAAGATAAGTAGACACTTTCAGAAGTCAGATAGGAGTTTGCTGCAATTCCTCTCCCCTTTCGGTTTGTCATCTGCAGTGCTAGCTACTTGATAGGTTATATAATTACAGATTTTTCTTTGTATCGTCATGTATCTACCTGTTTACCTTTCCATAAATGACTCTTTCCTTGATTTTGAGCATGCTGTCACAGATAAGAATACCTCTTTGAACTCACCACTCTTCTTGAAGTAGGGTCTAAGAGAACAGTGCATCCATCCTAAGATAGACATAAAGAGATCTAATAGCTGTCCAGAATTTTGGAGCACATAATGAATCATAGGAATTTGGGGTTGCCAGCTCAAGTTTCTGTGACTTATGAAGACTGTGTTTGCTTTTCAGATAAAATAGAATATATCTTCAATGATACTCTCACAAATCTCTTCTGTTCCCTTGTTTTTCCATAATCTATTCCTACTTGGCCTGCTTTGGCCCTGTTGCCTTCCCCTTAGTTCCTTTGGAAGAATCAGTAGGTTTCAGAGTTCATCCAGCAAGTCTGGTCACACGAATGCACATCACTAACAGAAGGCTTTTCTTTCCATTGACTTTATGTTGTTTCTCTTTATGACCACTTTGCTTCATTGTCTGTTAGTTGAAGAACTCACCTATTGCAAAGCTTTTGGTATGTCTTGTGTTTAAAGCTTTAAAATATTCTGCAGGTAAAGAGAGACGTTTTGAAGGAGTTTTTAGCTTCTTAACAGAAATTACAAAGTTTTATATATTTTTTTTTTATTATTATTTTTTTTTTCCATAGGTTAGAGGTAGAAGATTTTCCAACATAAAGCTGTGTATTAGAGGGTAACAGAGAAGTACAGCTTCAGTGATGTAGTCTTGTTCTTTAGCCCATAGCTGAAGATGTCCAAGTTTGGAGAGTTTGAATTAAATTCTTTTCTTTGCCTTGTTTCCTTTCCTTTCCTTCCCTCATTCTGAACCAGGTACTTCTTTCCCATGGGAAGAAGTATGCAACACAGGACAGCAGGCAGGAACTTTAGCATCCAAAGCATTGTTCCTGACTCTTCCACTAGCTCAGGAAATGGTCTTGAACTAGTGACTTAATCTCTTGGGAGGAAGGGATGAGTGCTTTATCTACCAAGTGCAGAAAACTCTATTTCAGTTAGATCATTTTTTAAAGTTTTTTTTAAAGTTTAACTAGATGTGTCATTGGCATGCTAGTTGCTCCTTTTATAAGATGACCTGGTGTGAAGTTGGGGATGAATTTGCCTTTAAAATCTGATTACATCCTACTAAGTGAGATTTGAAATAAAAAGAGCTCCAAAGTTTAGCATAGTAAGTAGAGAATTGCTTGCACTGCGATATTTTTAGTGGAGTTTGGTTTGAGTGGGCCAAGCTGAGGAATTGTACGTTTTTTTGATGCAACTGGAGGAAGACAGGAGTAGGCCAGAACATGCTGACTTGATAAAAAGGGTTTTATGAAGTAAGTGGACTGGAGAAAGGAAATGGAAAAATGAGAGGTGAAAAGGCTGTCATTGGTACAGGCGTTTGAATCTAAGAGCTTGGCCAAATCCTGGAATGCGAATATTTTGCCAGCCTTCCTGTAGGCAGTTTAACAAAACCCTCTAATTTCTGCGACCACTTTTAGGATTATTATTGCCATTTCAGTCTCAAAGACAGGAAGGAGAGCAGTAAGAAATGAATGTGTTCCCCACTCCCAACTCCAATGTACAGGATAAGATTGGTTCTAATGAATTACAAAGTTATTGATAATTTATGTCTATAATAGATGCAAATGGGTTAAAAAAATAAAAGAAAAAAGGTTAACTGCATTCACATGTGCAGGAAGTTAAGAGAAGGGTTTTTAAATATTAATATTACTTTTTTACCTTCAAGTTTTTTTTAATGATGTATGTTTACATTTACTCATTTAAGCATCTGTCAAAGACATAAGGGACCTTTTCAGAGAGTTACAGAATTATGCTACTTATAGGCAGGCTGTATGGGATACTAACTGCACAAGTCCTGCTTCTGAAATAGAGTTCAAGATCATGTTGCTTTTCCCAGTTATTTGGAAAAGGTATTCTATCATTCCAATGGTATATGATTGCTTTTGAAATCAAAAGTTTCTTGCCAGTCATGGCTTTGCAGATACTTGAGGATATTTATCCACTTTCTCAATTCTTCCTGAGACTGAAATCATTGTCTGTGACATATTATTTGTATGAATATTTGCCTTTGTTAGTAAACTGTATCACAGTGAAAATGAAGATTTACCATCCATCTTGAGATAAGGTGTTGTGTGTGTGCTTTTCTCCCCTCCAGCTGTTGAAAAAGAAAGGAACATCTTCATTTCTTCAGAGACTGGAACGAGGCGGCCCAACCACTGTGGCAATACAGCTCAGGGTTAGTAAATGTATTCTGGACAGAAATTTACTGAAGAAAAAAACAAAAAAAACCCAAACAAAAAACCCACACAACAAACAAACAAACAAACAAACAAAAAAGAACCCCCAAAAAAACATTTTAAAGGCAGGATTAGTCTCTACAGATTGCAATGAAAGAAAGAAATATAATATGCTTGAAAAAGCTACTTGCATGGCTAAGTCAAGTCTTTTCAGAAATCTATGTTAAAAAGTTAGGAAGAACATACATGTTGAGCAATTTTCTTTGCTGCACAATAATGATTGATACCTGATATTTTTTTCCCACAGAAATCACTCACAGATATTATTGGGAAGCTGCAGAACTGCACGCCACATTCTGTTCATTGTATAAAGCCTAATAACTCCAAGTTGCCAGATACTTTTGACAATTTTTATGTGTCTGCTCAGCTGCAGTATATTGGTGTCCTAGACATGGTCAAAATCATAAGACATGGATATCCAATACGTCTCTCTTTCACAGACTTCTTGTCAAGGTAAATCCTTTTAGTTTCATAAAAACTTTTTCTTACCTACAGTACAAAGCCTTCTGTCATGTTTTGGTAGTGTTTGCAGTGTTGTTTTGCTGATGAGTCTTTCAGGCTTTTTTGTCATGTCTGCCAGCAAGGGATTTAGGCTTGTTAATTTTTAGTTGAAGGAATCATGAACTTTGTGGAAATGTATTTCTAAAGATCATCAGCAAAGGTTATTCAAGTAAAAAAATATAACTTCACAAAATAGTTATATTTTTATAATTTATGCTATTTACATCATTTATAAAATACAAAATATTGCATGCTGTCTCCAGATAATTAAAAAGCAGAAGGAGAAATAGGCTAATTTTTCAAGTGTATCAGTGTAGGTGTCATGGGTCCAGTATTTGTATTTCATATGCTAGGATTTGTTTCTGCATGGTGATGAGATATTATTGCTCATACCACAACACCATTTTTATTATTGTTGTTAGAAATTTTGAATTAATGTGAAAAGACAAAAAGATATGTGTCACTCCACCTGGCTGAAGGCAAACTCTCTTCCCCCTTCACCAATTCAATTTTGGGGTTTTGGCTCACATTCTCAAATGCTTCAGCAGAGAAAGAGCACCATCTTGTCCAAGAGATGTTCAGTTAGCAGCCTCATGTGCTCAACACTCATTCCTCCTTTCTGCTTGTTCTACTTCTTGACTGATATATCAAGCAGTCATAATCTGGCCTATGTATTATTTTACTTCTGTAAAACAGCATGGGAGTATCGGCTCCTTGCACACATCTAAACTTTGAGTTGCCTTCTTGGAAAAAAGTTATGGATGTTAAATTATTGCTTAGACAGGATTATATTGTCTCTGGCAATTCTGAAAATACTCACAAAGTGCAGCAGAATAGGAGTTTATAATCCCACGTGTTTCAAAAGTAAGCCGTCTCTGTCCTACCACAATATTCATCCTGCATCATGAATCCCAAAGTGCAGGCTGGTTGAGAAGAAGATGCAAATAATGGGAGATTTGGAAAAGCAGGCTGCTTTCATATTCAGAAGTCTTAGGGGCAATCTCTGTATGTACATTTCTATATTATTGAATTGAAAATTTCAAGGGACTATTACATGAGCACAAACCCACAATCCTTTCTACTGTGAAATCCTTAAAATGGTTCATGGCAAGAATTTGGTCCTTGCCACCTAGCTTTTCTCACTGCAGTTCCCAGGTAGAGGTTGGAGTTTAGCACAGACCTCGGACCATTCCTGGTGGGCAGTATGGTGGTATCTGCTGTCTTTTGAGGATAAAAGAGAGTAACCATATGTAAAAAGGTTATTTTATTCAGTTGGCTTGAGTGCCAGAGAATTCAGAACCATATGTGTTCACTCCAACAGTACAGGCACAAGTCTGGCACATTGTCTTTTTTGGAGAAACTTTATTTTAAAGTATCACTAAAAGAATGTTTGAAGTTTCAAATATAAATTCAGTCTTTTTCCTCCACTTCCTCAAGTATGTCCCAGAGACAAATTTTTACCTAAAAGTTTAGAGGACATCTGGTGTCTCACAATAAATATTTAATTGGAGTAATGACAGTAAAACAAGAGTAACAACAAAACCCAACAACATGATGCCAGCTATTTATGCTATTATTTTAAAGTGTTCTAGTTTTGTTACTGTCCATCTTTATCCCTTTTTCCTCCACTATAAATTATCTTTATAGGGTCTTTGCAGCTGAGCCCATCTTTTTACGTATTTGCACCAGGTCCCAATAATTTTATTATTATATATAAAATGAATTAAACAGTGGTGGTGCTAGCATCGTGTCACTGAAAATGAAGTCTGTTTATAATATTCCCTATGAATATGTGTTGAACCTACTCAGAAGTTAGCAAGAATCACTCTGCATACATGTCTTAACATTACTGATTTTTAGTTTTGTGTACAAACAGGAAAACAGAGCTCTTGGTCCAGTGGTACTGAAACAAACCGTGAACTTTTTAAAGCTTTTTACAGGAGCCATTCCCATCACACAGGCCAAAGCTTATCTTACTTTGAATGGCAGAACATGCTAATTCTTCATTTTACTCCCCATGACCAGTTAACCTTCATATTCACATTCTGGGTATTGGATAATTCTTTTCATTTCAAATAGTACGAGCATGGGGCTATTTGTTTTGTTACTGGCTGTAAAGTACAAAATTTTTAAGCAGAAATTGTAGTATTAGATTGCAATTCAGAAGTACCATCAATTCTTTATGTTGTATTTTTTTAGACAATATAGTACAGGTAAGAAAGACTAAAGAATTATTAAATTCAGAGATTATGAGCTACCTTTTCAAAATTCTTCTAAATAACTGTCACTTGTACTACATCTCTATATTGCCTCAGTGACAGGATCAGATGCTTTTGGAAACCAGATCATTAGTTTTGGCAATGTGGTTGTAAACTGGATTTGCTTTATTTGCTTTTCAGCCTAACTCTGGTCTTGTCCTGCTATTCATTGGTTGGAATGAGGAATGATTTTTTCAGATTTCCATATGGGCTTATGGACATGAAGTTGATGATCTGTCTCATCTCTCTAATTTTTATCACCTTTGGTGTCAAACTGCTATTTCTAGTGTGGGACTAAGTGTATTTGCTTAATATCATACTGATTATATTGAGGTGGGGAAGCAGAAAAAACAGGAAACAAAACACAAAGAAAGATGAAGGCATCGTTCTTTATTAATTGTAGGAAGCTATAAACAAGTGAATGTTCTTACCAAGTGCTCTTACTGGGCTGAAAAAGTTTAGCCCCTCTATGGCTTGTCCCAAGGGGCAAAGGAATTACTCTCCATTACTATGAGGGTGAAGACCTCAACAGCTGACAACAGAAAAACACAGAGAGGGGAAAGGAAAAATAGATCATTTCTGTCTTTTAACTCAATGATGGATGCACCTGACAATAATTGTTTGCCTACACCTTAATTTTTTCTGAATGTTTTGTAAGAAATAGAAATATGAGTCATTTTTGCTTTATTCTATCATACTCTGCTCTGTCCTTGTTTACAAATACTAAGTACTAGTAAGGACTCTTGATTTTCATGCAGGTTCTCTCTTTTGAAAAAGAGTTTCCTCCCCATTTGAGTCATGCTACCTAGCAATTTGACCGTGTGACCCCAAAGGGGGAAAAATACACCTGCAGATGTAAAACACAAGATATCCTGGTGTAGTTGATAATTGTGAACCTATGAACTATCGGTCCAAGAATGACAGGACTGAGGTAGCAAAATGTATCCCCAAATGAGTGCCCTAACTGTAAGATTTTCACCTTCAGTTTGTGTCTTGGAGTCCTTCTGATGGGCTGAGTTTCAGTGAATGCAGCTGTGTGGCTCACAGCTTGACTTAGCTCACCTGCAAAAGTGTTTTATAGCAGTGATGCAAGGAAATCTTGTTTTTCTCCAGCTGAATGTTCTATGCAGTTCTCCCTGGTTTACCAGGCTTGAGAAGTAAAGGATATTAGTGGTAGGTCTGAAAGCACTGTTCAAAATCCAAGACAAATTGTGGCCCAGACCCCAACTTGAATTCCCTAAAGATAATGAATAGCTACCTTGCTCAATCCTCCTTCTCCTCATGTGTTTACTTTTAGGGTCTTCCTTATTATATAGGTAATTCTGTCAGAGTTAAAAAAAAATAATTGATGAAAAAATTAAAAACCTTGTTTTTTGCTGGCTAATAAGAAGACAGAATGTTAAATTAGGGGCCTTTGTGGTGAAGGGATAGAATATCAGAAAACCTGGATATTCTATCAGTAATACTGACAGTACCATTGCTTTCTTAATTGGATAAATTTGAATAAATTTATATTAATATCTAATTAGGGATTAATATGACTGGTCTCTAGCATAAATTTATGAGTCGCATTTGAACTCTTACAATGGCTAAAGAAAGACAGTAGCTAAGGAAAGGTCATATTTTGCAAGAGCACTTCTTCCCAGGCTACAAAGCTTAATCATTATTTCTATTGCTGTCCTTTTTGGATTTACTGGTTCTGCTTCTGTATTATTAAAGTAAAAGTTAACAGCTGCTAGGTGAACCCCTCCATCACCAAAGTTCGTTGATCAGAAAAGAAATCTTGTACAAATTCTAGTTCTTAAGTGGAAGCTGTGACAGTTACTGTCAATGAATATATAATAAAAATGGGAATTAATAAGGTCAGATGCTATTAAATGCTGTAAAAACAGGCAGCACCAATATAATTATGAAATATGTGATTTAAGTGGATTTGCCAACTCCAGCTGCAGTGTTTCTGCTGAGTTTGCCTGCAGTGTTGGCTCAATTTCTAAAGCTCTTTGAGTAGAGAGAGAGAAACCAGTTTTTACCTTATCTTTAAAATAGAAAGCCTTGAGTAACATGCATTTTAGACTCCTGGAAAAATTTACTCATGTATTTTGCATTAATATCTATCTTCAGAATCGTTCTCAGTGGGATAGACTTTGAAATTCCAGCTTTACTTTTTAGTCAAAGCAGTGGCAGAAACAATGTTGTGAAGAGTTCAGTTTCCAATTTGCAGCCCAAATTGTACACACAGGTAAAGTTTCCACAAATACCTCTTTGCTGGAAGAAAGAAAACAGTAAAATAACTATAGAATTAGGAACTGTCTGTAGATGGCTGTTTCTTTCCAGTATTTAGCATTTTGATATCTTATTTAAAATGAGGATAATTCCACCCAAGATATAAAAAAAATTCTTTAGTGAGAACATAGTAATTTGTTATGTTTTTGGTATTCGGTGCAATGGCAAGAAAGTAAGTATCAGTTTCTGCTCTATTACCAGTGTAGAACAACACGGCTCAGAAACTCTCTGGGGCACAAACAGAGTCTGGTTGTACAAGCTTAATATCTAGAACCTAATCTCTTTGCATCAATTAATAAAATGGATCCTGGCTGGTTTTTGTCATGCCAGGAAGACATGTAAAAGCCATTTGGAATATAAATTTTTAAAAATAATGATAGTGATCAAGGACCCATCTAGAGTAATGAGGTGAGCTTATATTTCTTGCTCAGTGAAGTACAAGAATACAGCTGTTCAGGCATGTTCAGGTAAAAATGAGGCAGTAAGATGCTCTGTTTCGCTCATTCTGAACAATTTTATTTTGATACCATCCTCGTCGACAAATGCTTCTCTAGCGTTAGTGTATTGTAAATTGGATTAGAAATGCAAATAATTTTTTCCTCTCTCTTTCTTCTTTATTGTAGTTCACCAAGTTGCTGAACAGTACCCAGTGCTTTGCTCTGCCTGCATTTTAGTTTCCTTGATCAAGGAACAATTTATGTGCTACTCCCTTAAAGATAGAGGTTCACATGTCACACATATTTCTTGTGTCTGGGACACTGCTTAGCAATGGAGACTCCAAGGTCCAGTTGCGCAGGTCCTGAAAAAAGACATCTGTGTTAGCCTTCCCTGCCATTTGCAGCAAACCTTCAGGGGTGCTGGACCTCCGTATAACCTCTGTGGATTACATGAACTATAAGCAATTTGAGCCTTTCACTTAGCTGATGAGAATTGCAGGATTTCTATGAGAAAAATCATGTTCAGAAAGCCCAAATAATTTTCTGGTGGTGCACTATTCCTTGTCTTTATTTCTGCACTTTTTGAGTGTTTCTTGGAATTTCATCACCGTCTTTCAAGTTTCTAGACTGTCTTTTCTGCATCTAAGTGTTTCAACTCAGTCGTGTATTTTCCACCATGGAGCTCCCATCCTGCCTTCTCTTGCTGCTCAAGGAAGAGAGGAAAAGATTTCATACTGTGAAGGCCGTATGTAGAGACATCCCTTATGATGTTGCTGCAAGAAGAGATAAGTCAGTAGACTTATCTAATTCTCTTCAGAAATGGCTTCAGTTTTATCAATCTAGTCTTAGTTTTACCTATGCATATGCAGGCATGCAGTTTAGATTATAAGTAGCTGCTTGTGCTAACTGGTAAGACAGTGTCGTGCAGATTTGCAGGTACAGTATTAGACCACCTTCTTCTTCTTCTGTTTCCTTTTTTCTTCCCCTTCTTCCCCTCTTTTTCTCCTTCTTCTCCCTCCTCCTTCTTTTCATTGGCTAATTTTGTTCTCCTCTATGGACAGAATATGTTAAAATATCTAAATTACAGCATGTAAGCTGTGTGGAGTCAATCTCTAGTATTTTAATGTATTGAAAATAGGATGTTAAAAAGAGTTAACAGTCTGATGATTTTTTTTTGTTTTAAAGTAATTTAAAGAGATGGCAAAACATCCATTTTAATAGGAAATATTAGGAAGGAAGATATGGAACACAATGATAATGGGTTCTTATGATAATCATAGCAGTGAGAGTGAAAAAAGTCTGTTCGAAGACTATTTTAATTACAGGTTTTCCTCTGATTTTAGTATGAAGTTATTCTTAGATGAAGTTCTTCTTAGAAGTTACACTTAACTGCAAATCCTGAAATCTGCTGTTCTACTCAGGGCAGCGTTCATTGATACTGAAATGCTTTAATAGTGGACTTGAGGTCCAAAATGGCTTCAGAGCACTAAATAGTTACTAACTTATCCAGACAATTGACTTTGCTTGGAGGTCATTCTAAAGAGATACATTTTTTTCTCAAGCAGGAAAGTTTACATTCATGCTAGTATCATTGCTTTGTCAAGTAAAGTCTCTTCTTCTGCAACTGGCATAAAGCCCTTTTTAATAACTATTGTAAGCTGTATTGCAGCTTACAGCTGTATTGCATATCTGTATTGCACAGATGTGTTGTTTATGTTTGTGGATCTTGTGTGGGACTCATCATTGCATATCCAAACTCCCTTTGCCCAGAAGCTTTTTGATGGTGGGTTTTTTTATTTTCTCTCTCTGTCTTTCCTCTCTCTTTTTAACCTCTTGAAAGCAAGGGAAGTGATAATATTTCATAATATATCATTTGTGAATTAAAAAAGTGCATCAAAACATTTCAGAGTCTCATGAGCAAGTAGGACATTATTGAGAATGATGTACTGAGTAGGTTGCAAAGAGATAGGTCATCACACTGGCCCTTTTAGCTTTATTGTCTGCTATGCAATAATATCATCAGTCTTCTCATGGAGCAGTGCATTGATACGTGCCATGATACCTTAAATCGTTGCAAGGAGAGCAAGGCATAATCTGACTGGTGTTAAAAAGCAATATTCTATTAAAGTAGATGTAATGATAGCAATTTATACCCAATGGCAGTCACTATTGTGTAGTTTGTTGCTTCAGACCTAGAGCTCGAAGTGATATTTCTGATTGAGGGGAATCATTTTTGTTTGTCTTTCTTTTAGATTGCAAGAAAAGGTGAGTAAATGAAGTATTTTGAAGCCATCAGTTTTGAAGGTGCCTTAAACCCAAATTCATAAACATGATAATGACTAATTTCCTGTGAAGAATGAAGGTCATCCACAAAGTTTAAAACCGTCATCTTAAAAATGACTGCGTCTTTGGCAGTTTCGGTAATCTTCACATTCTGTAAGGAAATGTTCTGGGTTAACTCCAGTGGGCAGCTCAGTCCCAAAGAACCACTGCTCACTTCTCCCCAGTGGGGTGCAGGAGAAAATCATACAGGCAAAAAACTTGTGTGTGTAGAGATAAAGACAGTTTAATAGGGAAAGCAAAAGCTGCATGCGCAAGTGAAGAAAAATTAGGAATTACTTTTCTACTTCCCATCATCAGGCAGCTATTAAGCCATTTCCAGGAAAGCAGGGTTCTGTCACATGTAAACATTACTTGGGAAGACAAACACCATCACTCTAAATGTCCCCTCTTCCTTCTTCTTCCCCCAGCTTTTCTTTTTTTTTTTTTTTCCTTTGCCAACCTTTCTGATAGCAGAGCCCACTTTGGAATAATTTACTGCAGTCTCAGAATTATTCTGAGTTACTAATCCTGTGTGAAAACTTGCTGATGTTGGAGATAATTATGCTTTAAGGGATGACCAGAACCCAGAATGCACTGACATTCTCCCTGGCAAGCCACATATACTAGAATCGGTGTACATCACCTGTGAAGTGCACAGATTTGGCACTGACTTAGAGGCTAGAGGCCATTTGGCATGTATTTGTACAACATGGTAGTAAAGTGGTAGTATCTGGCCTATTCATATCATGAACAAATGAAAGAGCTCTATATGTTACAAACAGACTAATACCCCCATTAGGTGCGTCTTTGTAACTGTTTGGCTTGTTTTCTTCATTTTCCCCCTTAGGTCCTTTTTAATACTCAAAATACAAGAAATATACTAGATAATTTTAGATGCCTATGGTAGCTCAACTGACAAACCTGGACTTAATCTATAGTGTATAGAGAAAAACGGTCGTTTTCAGGATATGGTTCAACTGACTTATTTTACATTTACCCATTTTTTCTGAGTATTTTAGTCTGAGTCTCACTGCCATCTATGGCAAGGAACAGAATTAATGGTTTGTCTCCAACAAAAAACAGAGAACAACATTTTAGAGTTGAAACAGAAGCAGCCTTTGAAATTCTGCCATGGTATCATCAGTTCTCAACCCTACAGACTAAGTAGTATTGTACGTGCAAAATACCAGTCCTTATGTTACATGTCACAGAGTTGGACTGTGAGAATAATAGAGCTACTGGTTTTTTAGGGACTTACTGACAGTCCATAAATAAGTATAAGAGAAATTAAAGTTTCTTTTTTGACTGGAGTTTTCAGTGATAGATCAGACATCTAGCTTTATTCTATATTTAGAAGGCAAAAATAAAATTCAGTGTTGTTTGCTGGGCATCTTCCTAGTTTTACAATGTAACCTTCATTCGCTAGGATTATTATAAATGGGTGTAAACTCTTCCGTCATTCCGCTGAAGTCAGTTGAATTATTCATGTCTATCATGTACTTAGAGTTCTGTGGGACGGATATGAAGAGCGGTCCCTTGAGCAGGGGGATGTAATTAGGTAATAAAAAAGACAGATACAAGGAAATAAAGGTGGCATGGTCAGTTTTATGTCTGACAGTTCCTAACTTCTAAATGTTTGGTGTGCAATCTGAATAATCTTCCAGCATTATTTATATTACGTTTAGTATAGAATGTATAAAACTTAGTTAGTGGAGCTTCTTACAGGGAGTTTATTGCTTTGTGCAATAGAGAATGTCCTGGTTTTTAGGCTGTTTCAAAGAGAATCTTAAGATATTGTTCTCTCTCCACTACTATGAGTGTGTGAGGTATTTTTCTGTCCTTTTTTTCTGCTGCCTCTTTTTTCCTGGCTACACTCATTTTCTTAGGCAATGATAAATCTCTTGGGCATATGCAAACATAATTGTGGTTGAATGGTTTAGCAGATCCAGTGGTTTTCTTTATTTTAACTTAAGTAAGGATCTGTGAAATTTTAAAGTGTTTATTTTATTTCCAGAGTTAAGTGCCACCCTTGATACCTCTGGACTGACATTCAGTTTCCACTAGCATTTCACTTTTCTTATCCCTCAGGGTTAACTAAACATTTATTAAAGCACTAAATAATCCTGTTACTCTGTGATATCCTTATAATATCTATGCATATTTTGCATCTGTGAATTTAAAAGCTTGTGCTGTTTCTAAACACAGTGAAATGTTCCCACAGAGCACCAAAATACCTACCACAGTACTGGATTCCTTCTAAATAGGATTGTAAAAATAGATAACACTATATTTGTTTACAAATAAGAATATTGAAAGTTCTTGACCCCCGTCTCACAAACTGAACGAGTTCAGTGTGCCTATAGCAAGCAGTTTATAACATTAAATAATTTCAAAACTTTGATGTTTCAATAAAAATAATTATTGAGTACCTCATAATTTGCTGACATCGCATAATGACAAAGATAATGGACATAGATTTATACATCACTGTAAGAAGTTCAGTTAAATGCCTGACATAGAAGTAAACCTGTTAAAAGAAAATATTATCAACCACTAATGTCTTCACGAATCCTTACACACTGAAACCCTTTTAAGGAAATGCCTGTTAAAATAATAGACCTTTTAAATTAATGCAAACAGCCTATCTTTAAAATAAACATTTTAAAAAGTAAGTATGCAACATATTAGTTTATGCTAATAGCACTATACAGGAACTTTGAATTATCTAATTAAGGTGCAAATTGTCACATGGATAGATTAATTTTACTGTATAGTTTTAAAATAATTCCTTTGTATTCATTGATTAATTAAGTATAACTGTGTGCTTTCAGTTCCTCGAAAAATATAATTAGTTGCTCTTTACTGCTTTTTTTTCTGATCATAAGACTTGTATAAATGCAGTCCAGCTGCTCCACACTGAAAAGCGACTGTGACCCTCCTGCTGTTTTTTCTTTCTGTGATTCTGCAGCTGTTGAATTCTTTCCACTCAGCTCAGACATTCACGGCACCCTTTTTCTCCTTATCCACATCTTGATATTCTTTACAACCATTTAATCTTCATCAGAAGAACCTGGAATGAGACTTCCTAAAGCTAGATTTCCTAGTCAGACTGAATAATACTAGGCAGTTAATTCTGGTGACATCTGAGAGCAAACACAAAATCCTATGCCAGCATGCATGTAAAATCCTTTTATGTATCTTAATCACTGAATCTTACTTTTTTTTTTTCTTAGACCAATGTAGCATTAATTTAACATCATCAGTTCTAGCAGAATTACTCCTGCTGTATTCCATGGTAAATGAAAGCAGAATCTAGTCAAGTATTGATATATTATGCCAAGGGGACAACCTTACCTACTTACCTATCTTGAGAAGTGTTGCTTGTGTACGGTTTATCTGACCATTATACAGTCCAGAGCCAAGTCTGTTACCCAGACTGATACTACTCACAGGGTTCAAAGGGAACAAGGGAAGTTCCCACAGAAGAAAGCAGAGATAGAGATGATCTTCCAGAGAATTAATTTTGCCTGTATGGTTTAAGAAGGACCTAAAAACTTGCCCCGATAATCCTAATACACATTGTCTGTGCTACTGGGGAGCATTGTGGGTAGGACTTTATGTATTTCCATTCCTCTTTGGCTGAGTCAAGGTTGCACAGAAAAGAAAAAACAAAAGCAAGAAAGAAATAAAGCATCATCTAGGTGGAATATTCAGATTCAATCCTATTAACCTTTAATATCAAATTTTCCATTTTACTTTGGTTTTGCTTTCTGCTTCTGCAATATATGTCTATCTAAGTATATTTCCAAGTGATCTGGGAAGTGCTTTTTTGGCAAACAATGAGCTAATTAAATAGTAACCCCTCCAGGAGACCAAATGGGAAAGTCTATAAGCCCACTTTTGTGTTTCAACTCAGTATCATATCATGTTTTTGAAAAGTCCTTGTGTATTTTTCAGGAAAAGTCAGAAGTCACTTTGCTTTACACAGCCTGTTTGCAGTTATTTCAGGCATGTGATTCCAGTCTTCCAAACAATGGGACAGGAGCTGGACCTAAGCGTGTCCTTCCCTGAATACCATTTCAAAGTCAAGTCATAATTCCACCCCTCTTTAATATTATGCCCACCACTGTGCTGCAGATCCATAGATCAGAAGTCATGACCTTGTTCTGTGCCCCTTGAAGGGTGACTTTCTATCTTGACCTACTCAAAGTTGGCCTGTTGGGGAGGCCCAGCAGCAAGTTTCCTGGAGGCCAAGTGCCAAATCACCAAAACTCTTGACTTGTAGTATAATTTTAAAGAAAGGGGTGCATAAGACATCTTTTAATTCCTTATAGCCTCATAGTGAAATGTGGGCACATTATTTCTCTGTGTTAGGAAAGGACAGAATTTTACCCATCTGTTCAGTTACCTGTTGACTCCTATGCCCTGGAATTCCTTTATTCCAGTCTCTGTTATAAAAATAAATTACAAAAAAAAAAAAAAAAAGTATCTTTTGATTTTCGTGATTTCAGACCTTTTAGTTTTGCAGGAGGACTTTTAATTTTGACTCTCTATCTTCACATGGCTACATCTGCAGAGAAAGGAAACTGGCTTTGTTACACACCGGTACTATATCACCCCTGTGTTATATAGAATAAAATTAGCAGGTTGATAAAAAAAGTGTTAAATTAGTTCTGCAGTCATATATTGTTCATATAATAAGTCTGCTTGGTGTTGGTTGACAAGAAGCTCAGCAGAAGGTGGCAATGTGCGCTGGCAGCCCAGAAAGACAACCGTACCCTGGGCTACATCAAAAGTGTGGCCAGCAGGTAGAGGGAGGTGATTTTGTCCCTCTACTCTGCTCTGATGAGACCCCACCTGGAATACTGCATCCAGCTCTGGAGCCCCCAGCATAAGAAGGACATGGATTTGTTGGAGCAAGTCTAGAGGAGGGCCACGAAGATGATCAGACGGCTGAAGCTCTCCTATGAAGACAGGCTGAGAGAGTTGGGCTTGTTCAGCCTGGAGAAGAGAAGGCTCCGCGAAGACCTTATAGTGGCCTTCCAGTACCTGAAGGGGGCCTACAGGAAAGATGGGAAGGGACTCTTTGTCAGGGAGTGTAGCGATAGGATGAGGGGTAAAGGTTTTAAGCTGGAAGAGAAAGTCTAGAGGAGGGCCACGAAGATGATCAGACGGCTGAAGCTCTCCTATGAAGACAGGCTGAGAGAGTTGGGCTTGTTCAGCCTGGAGAAGAGAAGGCTCCGCGAAGACCTTATAGTGGCCTTCCAGTACCTGAAGGGGGCCTACAGGAAAGATGGGAAGGGACTCTTTGTCAGGGAGTGTAGCGATAGGATGAGGGGTAAAGGTTTTAAGCTGGAAGAGAAGAGATTAAGATTAGATATTAGGAAGAAATTCTTTCCTTTGAGACACTGGAACAGGTTGCCCAGAGAAGCTGTCGATGCCCCATCCCTGGAGGTGCTCAAGACCAGGCTGGATGGGGCTTTGAACAGCCTGGCTTAGGAGGAGGTGTCTTTGCCCATGGCAGGGGGGTTGGAACTCGATGTTCTTTGAGGTCCCTTCCAACCCGAACCATTCTATGATTCCATGATTCCATTCCCTACCCATCTTATTTCCTAAACTTCTAGCATGGCTATGGTACTATATCTGGTATGTTTGCTTAGTTTTTTCATTTCAACTTAAAAGAAAGTTTTTGTTGAC
>NW_015090859.1:3433076-3704550 GCF_001431845.1 Calidris pugnax | reverse complement strand
GTTTTTTTTAAAAAAAAAAATAAAAAAAAAAAAAAAAAAAAGTATCTTTTGATTTTCGTGATTTCAGACCTTTTAGTTTTGCAGGAGGACTTTTAATTTTGACTCTCTATCTTCACATGGCTACATCTGCAGAGAAAGGAAACTGGCTTTGTTACACACCGGTACTATATCACCCCTGTGTTATATAGAATAAAATTAGCAGGTTGATAAAAAAAGTGTTAAATTAGTTCTGCAGTCATATATTGTTCATATAATAAGTCTGCTTGGTGTTGGTTGACAAGAAGCTCAGCAGAAGGTGGCAATGTGCGCTGGCAGCCCAGAAAGACAACCGTACCCTGGGCTACATCAAAAGTGTGGCCAGCAGGTAGAGGGAGGTGATTTTGTCCCTCTACTCTGCTCTGATGAGACCCCACCTGGAATACTGCATCCAGCTCTGGAGCCCCCAGCATAAGAAGGACATGGATTTGTTGGAGCAAGTCTAGAGGAGGGCCACGAAGATGATCAGACGGCTGAAGCTCTCCTATGAAGACAGGCTGAGAGAGTTGGGCTTGTTCAGCCTGGAGAAGAGAAGGCTCCGCGAAGACCTTATAGTGGCCTTCCAGTACCTGAAGGGGGCCTACAGGAAAGATGGGAAGGGACTCTTTGTCAGGGAGTGTAGCGATAGGATGAGGGGTAAAGGTTTTAAGCTGGAAGAGAAGAGATTAAGATTAGATATTAGGAAGAAATTCTTTCCTTTGAGACACTGGAACAGGTTGCCCAGAGAAGCTGTCGATGCCCCATCCCTGGAGGTGCTCAAGACCAGGCTGGATGGGGCTTTGAACAGCCTGGCTTAGGAGGAGGTGTCTTTGCCCATGGCAGGGGGGTTGGAACTCGATGTTCTTTGAGGTCCCTTCCAACCCGAACCATTCTATGATTCTATGATTCTAGCATATTTCTGAGTTATCGTGTCATTTTTGCTAATTTCTTAAATAAATATATTTTTACATTGCTTTATCAAGATGGAATGGGAATGTCAGCTTTAAGTAAGATGATGTAAAAGTATTGTAATGCAAATCTTTAGCAGATGTTGTGAACTCATTTTTTATTTGCATAGCTGAATCCACTAATCCCAAGAGCTGAACTATAATTTATATTCTATTTATTATTCTGCTGCCACGTTGTCTGAGATGAGGAAGCCCCTGCTTAATTACATGAAGTATATGAATAAATATTCTAGGATTAAGATGCACATATATTCGTTATTTCTTCTCTCTAGAAATTGAAATTCAGATGTCTAGAAAGATTAAGGATGGCAGACCTAATGCAAAAACGTAAAATTTAGGAAAGAAAAAAATAAATAAATCCTTCCAATTAATTTATCTATCACCCATCTCAAAGTAGTATCCTTATCTGAGAAATTTATTTTACTTTTATTCAGTCTAAAATTAAAATATCCCAAATGGCCACTTCTTATGCAAGGGCATTCTAATCCAGTGGATTTCATAGCCCTGATCCTCTCTCAAAAGTCTGTACTGAGCTCCACATGGGGCCAGTGACTGACCCACTTGCAGGTCACTGTAAAATGCTATTTTGGGGATTTTTTGAGTCTTTTCCACTTTTATTTCGTCGTCCTTAATTTTGCTCTTTTATCTCAGTTACATACCATTTATGCCTCTCTGTATATTTTCCTTTTTTCATTGACATGTTGAAGCATGCTATGCATGCCCCTCTACCTCTTTATATAGGAAGTGAATTTTTAATTGTTGAAGTAGAAAATACGAATGTTTCATCAATGTTTCTGGCTTCCAGTGGCGTATATAAGAACATTGCGGTAAAACTATGATACCTGCTCAATTTGCTGAAAGGTCACTTTTAGCATTAGTCCTTTCCAAGTTTCTTTCTGTCAGCAAATGTCTGTGTGCCAGATTAACTCAGAGGGAATAAAACTGCTTGCAGTTTTTCCAAAATTACTCTAATTTTATTTTCTCCCTTAATGCTTATTGTTCTGCAGCGCTAGCCATTTAATCCTGTGTTGCTTGGTATAAATTAGAATATTTTAAAAACTAACAGTAGTATGATGGGTGGGTACTTGGTTCATTGCCGTATATACTTATTCATTGTTTCAAATCTATCAGGCAAATTGCACTTCATGCTCACCTCTACACCAATCTGAATTATTTCTCTAAATCTGTATGAAGCAGCCTCAGTGCAAAATGTGTTTCATATAAAGATGAACCTTGTAGTCCACTTATACTGTATTTTTGTACTCCTATAAATGAAGCCTATAATGCAGTCACTGTAATCTGTTCTTTATAAAGGCATCTTTTTCTTCTCCAGATTCAAAGATTTAATCTCTCCAAAATTTTAGTATAATGAGATATTTATGTCATATATATTGTACAGAGTTTGGCAGAATCACTTTTCTTCTCTTGGAAACTATAATAATCTATTTCCCCTTTTCTAATTATCTGGAATTTCCCAGGTTCCTCATATTTCAAAAATAATTAGGTTAGAAAAAAAAATATAACACAGGGAAGTGGAATGACTATATATCCTTTATATACACATAACATTAATCAAAATTAATCAACCTGTCCTTTACTGATGACTGCTTTTATAAGGTTTCTAATACTTGAAAGTTTCCAAACATCCCTTTTTTTTTCTCCTTTAAAAAATATGTTTCTCTCTTCAGTAGGTAGGCCCTCTAGACATTTCAGCTCTCTCTTGATAGATTTTTCAAATACAAACCATGCCTAACCCACTCTCCCCATCCTCCCCAAATCCAAACAAACAAAACTAAAAATCCTGAGTTATGAGCACATAGTGACAAGTTTTGCAAACAGAGTCCATCTCTTTCACATACTTCACAGACATAATAATACATCAATCTGTTACTGGTTGTCAAAGGAAGAAAAGAGGAAATTTAGAAAGGAAAAAAAAAAAAAAGAAAGAATTTAGCAAGACAGCACAACCTGTTTTTACTCCTTTGTGATGACAACTTTTGCATTTCTTCTAACAGAAATACAGGGTACAAGTTAATTTTGATTGCCTTCTTTTATTCACTAGATTTACTAAATCATGCCATTTTACCTTGGCAAACAGAACACATCGTTGTAAACAAAAGAAAGAGAAAATGAAAATGCAACATAATTAATTACACTGGCAGGACTGATTATATTTTCTTGCATAAGCTGTGTTTGGACATTTAAAACTTAAAACTACATTAATTAGCACTCCTATAAAGCAGTCACATGCCAGCCATACATGATTGCATTTTTATTTTGTAAATAAGAAGGCAAAGACATGGAGAAAAAGAGTTGTTTTCAGGAAAGAT
This sequence comes from Calidris pugnax, assembly GCF_001431845.1. Taxonomy (NCBI): domain Eukaryota; kingdom Metazoa; phylum Chordata; class Aves; order Charadriiformes; family Scolopacidae; genus Calidris; species Calidris pugnax. The sequence goes on along the minus strand of NW_015090859.1, from coordinate 3,701,237 downwards.
TTGAGTTCTGGCATTAGAAGCAGTTCTGTTACTGAGAATGTTGGATTGCAGTCAGTAGCTACCTCTGACCACCATTTTTTGTCTTTCTCTCTTAGCTAGGCAAGAGAGAGACCTGAAAAAAAAGAATAGTAAAAAGCAGGCAACCAACCAAAAGTAGTTCTGAGGCTTCGGTTTAGAGACATCTATGTGATTTGTTTAAGCTGGTGATTTCGAGCAGCTTGTTTTTGTGCCCTTTGTACTTGCCATGTTCTTTCCATTAGTATCTTCTATCATGTCAATGTGCTATTGAAATTGAGTGTGTGGTGTTTATTCCAATGCTTAAAGATTTGTTCTGTGTACAGAACTGGGAGTACAGCCCTGCAGCCTATTTGTGCACACTGCGTGCAAATCAAATAGCGTGCTGAGCCTGAGAACATCACTGCGGGTTACTGTGCCATAACCTGAAGTGGGGAATATTCCGTCTCAGGGAAAAACAGCCTGCTGGATCTTGTCGGCTGTGCACTTAGGGAAGTGAGGGAGAAAATGATCAGATAACATCCTTATCTGTAAAGACCCAAGAGAACTGAGTTTTCCATATTCGCAAACTACCTGAAGATATTGATTGACAGCAAGTATCTAGTCCAAGTAAACACAAAATCTCCCTGATGAAAAGCATCATTCAGAAGCAAAGGAAGAGAGGTCAGAGCACAGCTTCTGCAACACCAGAGGGTCCTGGCCAGTCTGTACATGCTCACAGTGCTAACCTGTCTGGCCAAAAGCTCTCTTTTCTGCTTGTGTGTGTAAAAATGACAAGTTAGGACTAAGGACAAAGCTGGGGAAAACAGAGCTTCTCTCACACGGATTTCCTGTGGAGGGGAGTTGGGGAGAACCCTCCTGATGGTAGTGTTCCTTTTCTCAACTTGTAACTGGAAGAGGTCTTGCATTTATTCCCTAATCAACACTACATTAGTCTTGACATAGTGGTGGAGGTGTTGATTCAGTTTAATCCTTTAAATTGTTTTGGATCCCTTAGTAAATGAGTTACTCTGGGTAGGCCAGCTTCTTGGCTAGGAGGGAGATTTACTTTGTCTGATATTAGATGTCTATGCTGGAGTCAAGAGCATAGATTATCTTTATTCTCAGTGGAAAGAAATGGGAGATTTAAAGTGCAAAACTCATCTGACTTATTTTATGCATTGATATTACAGTAGGGTAGATGACACCTGAATAGTGTATTCTACTGACTTCTAAGAAAGTCTATACAACTGACTCATCAATCCAAGTTTGGCTGAAGTGTATTTTACCTCATTAAAGACTTTTTAGCAAGGTAGCACTAGGTATGCTCACTGGATTCCTCAGGATCCTCTCTAAAGCCTTACAAATACACTGCATTATTTACTTGGGTCAAAATGTATGATCTGTCAGTGAGAAGAAGCCTGATATTTGATTGAGTTTGTTCATTCACTTCAGAGTGAACTAAGGCTGCAGTGGTGGGGGGAGAATTCTCTGGTAAGGGAAAGTGTCAAAGACTGTCCAGATTACATTTTCCCAGAAGCAAGCCCTGTTGTTTGTAAGTAACTCAAGTTTATCTGTACAAGCCTGCACCATAAATTCAGTATTTTTTATTGCTATTTTCTGTGATACAGTAACTTTGAATAGTAATAAGTTCTGTTGCTATTCTTGAAACCATGAAAAGGTTAAATTTAAGAGGACATTAAATTATTGTGTCTACATGGTAACACAAGCTCAGTTCACAGTAGAAAGTATCTGATATACTGTCACTTTGCATTTTGATAATAACGTCTCACATATAACTTCTTATTTCTTTCTTCATATCTTAGTTTATTGTCAATTTTTATTTGCTTTATTTTAACATATTTTTTTACTAAGGGTAATAGCAATTTTAAAATACAAAAAAAAATCCTGAAACCCAAAAGGAAAAAAAGAATGAATCACAGAATCACAGAATGGTTAGAGTTTGAAGGGACCTTAGAGATCATAGAGTTCCAACCCCCCTGCCATGGGCAGGGACACCTCCCACTAGAGCAGGTTGCTCAAAGCCCCAGCCAGCCTGGTCTTGAACACCTCCAGGTTTGAGGCATCCACAACTTCTCTGGGCAACCTGTTCTAGTGCTTCACCACCCCCACAGTAAAGAATTTCTTCCTAGTATCTAATCTAAATCTCCCCTCTTCCAATTTAAAACCATTACCCCTTGTCCTGTCACTACACTTCCTGACAAAGAGTCCCTCTCCGGCTCTCCTGTAGGCTCCCTTCAGATATTGGTAGGCTGCTATGAGGTCTCCCCAGAGCCTTCTCTTCTCCAGGCTGAACAAACCCAGCTCTCTCAGTCTGTCTTCATAGGGGAGGTTCTCCATCCCTCTGATCATCTTCGTGGCCCTCTGCTGGACCTATTCCAACAGATCCATGTCCTTCCTGTGTTGAGGACTCCAAAGCTGGATGCAGTATTCCAGGTGGGGTCTTACGAGCACAGAGGGGCAGAATCACCTCCTGTGACCTGCTGGCCACACTTCTCTTGATGCAGCCCAGGATGAGGTGGGCTTTCTGGGCTGCCAGTGCACATTGCCGGCTCATGTTGAGCTTCTCATCCACCAACACCCCTAAGTCCCTTTCCTCAGGGCTGCTTTCTAATATGTCATCCCCTAGTCTGTATGGATAGCGAGGATTGTTCAGGCCCAGGTGCAGAACCTTGCATTTGCTCTTGTTGAACCTCATGAGGTTTACTTGGGCCCACCTCTCCAGCCTGTCCAGGTCCCTCTGGATAACATCCTGTCCCTCTGGTGTATCGACAACACCACACAGCTTGGTATCATCTGCAAACTTGCTGATGGTGCACTCCATCCCTCTGTCTATATTGTTGATAAAAATGTTAAACAGTACCGGTCCCAGCACAGACCCTCGAGGGACACCACTTCTGCTCTCCATTTGGACTTCAAGCCATTGAGTACCAATGATGGAAGTTTAAATATTTTAACTCATTTAAAATTAAGTACAAAAAGTCAAATAAGATTATGATTAGATCACCACTTTTGTCCAGGACAAATTTGGGCTGCCACCAACAGATGTGGTCTGTTTATTCCCACTTACCCATTCCCATTACTTCCCTGCTATTAACACTGGTATTTGCACAACTAGGCTGGGAATCAAATCAGGGAACCATTCTGGCTGAAAAATAGCTACAAGTTCTGTGCTGTTTTCATTTGAGCAGCCTTATACAGGAAAAAAGTGATTGATCGAGATAGCAGATGATGCCACCAGATCTAAAGGTGCTCCTTCATCCTAGGTGCTTAGATAGCCAGTGTGTTTGAACAAGATAGAAGAAATAAGGAAGTTCTGTCAGTCACTCTGTTAGTTACTCTGCAGATGAGTAAGTCAGACAAATAGACCTAAGGGTGGGATTCCTCTCAGCCACCCAGAACACAAGCATCCAGTCTGGACTGCTCTTTTGAGTCCATCTATGGTCAGTAGAGAAAGGCACCTCCAGAGGGCAATCTCATTTCAACAAAAATGTCTAGGATACACAGAACAAGTCACCTTATGGAAAAACCTATCTTCACAGACTGTCTTGAAAACAAGATGACTAACTCGGGCTAGGAGTGCAGATTTTTAGTGTCTAACATAAGGAAAGGTAGATCATCTTCCAAATGACTTCGTGTGTGCACAGAGGAAGTTTGTGGCAGAATTAAGTTTCCATAGTTAGCTCTTTCTCTGCTACCACAACCATTAACCTGACTTGTTTTCCTAAGATAGAACTTGCTTTAATGGATAGAAGGGAATTGCAAACTCTGATTAGACTTCCAAGATAATGTGGTGGAATTTCAGGGACAGGGAAAGCAGTGGATCATTTTTGTCTGGCCTCCTGTATAATAGAGATTGTAAAGAATTGTTAGTTCATTGTTTTGATTCCTGTGATTTGCATGGTTTTAAAGTAAATCTGGTCCGAACTTAGAATTTCAACCTTTTAAATTTTAATTTGGCTCTGTTTCAGGAATGAAATATATTTCTTAGGGTTTCTGCTGTGAGTAAGTTTCAGGCTGACCACTTTCACAGTTACTTCTTTATGCACTGTTAAGTCTATGCTGAATCATCTTTGTTTCAGTCAGCAGTTGCTAAGCTTTCCAGCAGTTGTCTCTCTAACACCTCTGATTCTCCATGATTTCTAAGAAAATCCAATTCATACAAGTATGGAAATGAGGTGGCCCCAGCCTTAATAGCAGTCCATAAAACAAATGTCTTCATGACCATACTAGTAGTTGAGCTACTGGGAAAGTAGGATCCACAGTTTTCTACTGCTAATCTGGAGTGCTAAACTAACTAAAAGGATCTCTGATGAAGTTTTGGCCCCTTCCCACCAGCATTCCTCCAAACAATTCCTGGGCACACTTTGGGAATTAAGACAGGCTAGTCACCAGTCTCAGAAGGCAGCTTAGATGTGGCTATGCTTTGTTGGAAGGTAACAGAGTTTAATAGAACATAGCAGAATACTTAATAAATAGACAGGCTGGTTTTTTGCCAGATCGTTTGTATGCCAGAGAAATAATCCCTTTCACATTTCACTTACTAATATAGACTCAGTCATGGAGTCTTCAGCAGGACTGCTACCAGACCAGAGAACATTTCCAGACTGCGGGAGCTGAGATACCCAAGGGTCTGTTGCAGCTCCAGGAAACTAGAAGACTAGCTGAAATTTGGCCTTAGAGCAGTTTGCAGATGTTTCTTCACAGTCGCTGCAGCTCCTGGGACCATTCGCGTCCCTGAAGTCATTCCAGCCCTGCAGCTTTGCCTGCTGTGGTCTGTGTGAGTCGTCCCAGGACAGCGCAGTTTTGGGTTGCACCAGAGCTAATACAGGAATTCAGCTGTTGAGGAACCAAATAAATAAAATGTCAGGAAATGTAGTTAACCTGCAAACTCAAAACTTACCCCTGTTTCACTGAGAATTTAAGCAAAAGTGACACTTCTGCAAAACCTTTCCTTTTCAAAAACTGGCTTTTTGTAATGAAGAAGAATTCCATGTCATTCCATCCAGTCAGATCTAGACTGAGGAATACTTTCAAGAAAGCACAGTAATAACATGAAGCATCAAGATGTGTAAAATTAATCCGTTTCTGTAGTAATATGTTGTAATTAGTCCACAGTTAAAATTTGAATTTTATGCTTTATTTCACTTTGTGTGACTTAAGTTTCCTACATTAGTTCATTAGTTCTTTTATCTGGTATATCAAAGAGCCCTTTAATATCTAGGATTTTCTGTCTTTGAAGGTACTCGATGCTGTAATCAAGTCTCCCCTTGATCTTCTTTCCAATAATGTAAACCGATCAAGTTCCTTAAAGTCTCTCTGCTACTAGACTTCTTGTTCAAAGTGAAGAAAAAATTATTCCAGACTGATGAAAAACATTTTTATCAATGTCACTTTCTTATGAATTGCTCCTTAATAGGCATATGTCATATGACACTTACTGAAAAAATATTTTCCTCCTTCCAGTGACCCGATTCAGTACCAAGGAAATCAGTTGGTGAGGCTTTGCATTCTTTCTGCATTGATTTTCAGTGAGGCATCCAAAGAACTGACAGGAAGCAAATCTGGGTTTTAAGCATCACTTGTCCCACACTGTTATTAACCAAGGTCACGTCCAATAATATAAAGATACAAAAGTGATTGGCTTTCTTGTTTTCTTCACCCTTAGGAGAATCCTAAGTTTCCAGTTTGGATATCAAAGATTTGAGAATCAAAGGAAAACTAACAATGTCTGCAAAGGCATCAACCAGGCCAACACTAGAGTAACTCTACTTCTGCTCATTTTTCTAGGTATAAAGATTTGGCTGATACAGCTGCAGGAGAGAAGAAGAAATTGTCTGCCAAGGAGAGATGTCGTCTTGTTCTTCAGCAGTGTAAATTACAAGGCTGGCAGGTTTGTGATCTACAAAGCAATTAAAATATCATTCTTTAAACAGGCTAGCTGAGTCATTTCCATTGTGGCAAGCCACCAGATCCTTTGCGGCAGTATATTCTTTTGACATTTAATATATGCTTTGGGATAAAATCAAAGTGATTTTCTGAGTTTTCTAGCATATGAGTAGCAGTGATCATTGTGTCAAAAAATCAGTATATTCTTGTGGGAAGGAAAAGATTTCAATGAAGCATGTACTCTGTGTAAATTTGCATCCAGGTTTTTAAAGGTATCTGGTGTACATATTTTAGTGGTTGAATGGTTTCTGAATAAAAAAAAAAAAACAAAACCCTGCACATTTTCTTTATGTAAAATCCTATAATAAATACTATAATGTCATGATAGGGGAGACCCAAAACAACTCCTTAGGACTTCCCATTTGGTCAATGCCTTTCTAGGCACCAGCATGCTGATTGAGAGATAGACCAAAGTACCCAGTGTGGCTGTGCATTGGTCCAGAGTACTCAGTCACCTCCTTTGGGTAGCTCTGTAACTGAGCAGAACTGATTTGACATATGCAATTTCTAAAGAAAATGGTGTTTCCTTGCACAATATATAAGCTATTGTACAGGAAGGAAGCTTTCTGTGACTTAATGTGTAGAACATTTTCCCGGGCAGTGTGAGCTTCAGCTTTAGGCCTTTTCTCAGCCTAGGAGAACCGAAATCTATTCCACAAGAGAGCATCCAGATCAGTTTCAGGGACAAGTGTGAAGTTTAGGAACTGGACTTCTATAGGCTTTGGTAATATTAGTTTGAAGGAAGGGGTTAGCCTAGGTCTTCTAATTTTTGCATGACCTCTAAGCATTAAGATGCCCAGAAGAATGTTTCTACAACTGTTTATGAAGAACAAGGCCTATGTTGGACTTTGTGCTATGGGTTTTTCTTAGCGGGCCAGAAACCTTAGTTTCAACAGAAACAAAGATCAGCCTCCCATCAGGTTGGGAGCACACATGCATGATCACCTGCACTTGGACACATAAGAAGGTTTTTCTATGGTCAAAATACTCTCTAAGTCCCTTTTTAGTCATTAAAGTAAGTAGTGGGCACATATAGCCTTACTGCTTCAACAGCAAAGAACAAAAGGATGGACCCTGAAAAAGATAACATTAAAATAGACTTGCTTTCCCTACTTGGGTTTCTTAAGTCAGCTCTGGGGTATATTCTGCATCCTTGCCAAAAAGTTTCTTATAATATCCAGTCATTGATGTCTAGAAGCTGTACCTTGACTTATAAGTACCTGGAGCTGAGAGTACCACTAACCTTCAGAACTCGTGTGGGACTACAGGCTTGACAAAAGGGCAAAAACTGTGTAACAGTAATTGTGTATTGTGCTCCAGTCACGAAACACAGAACAGGATGCCTATGGAGTTTATTTCCCCAGGAGCCAGTAACAGCATTACAGCCTGAAAAAAAAACACAACAAAACAAACAAAAAACAATTGACCATCAGTGAAAGCCTACAGCTCAAGACTAGTGATTCTGTAGTGATTGGCATTCGAAAACAAGCCTGAAACCTGAAAGACAAAAATGTAAAAAGGAAATTGCAAAACAGAATCCCTCCATCATTCAGGGGACTGAAGCTTGTGATCACAAACAGATTTTAGAGGTTCTGACTCCAGAATCTCATTAACACCAGAAGAAGTCAGGTGTGCAAAACTACAGCAGTGCATAATGCATTGTCCTTCAAACCAGAAAGGAACAAAGCTCTTAAGAGATGCTGAGAAGTTAAATGGAATAGGAGGGTTTGGGGGTGAGAGTTATACCATTGTCACTCAGTGACTAAGAAGCACATGGCAACAGAGTAAGCTGAAAGGAACAAGGTCTCAAAAAGCGAGTGACCTTCTCCTTACACCTTTTTCAAGCCACAGAGAGCTATGACAAACAGATGGAAAGATGATAATTCTCATTTCTAGAAGAAAATTCACTCTGAGTCCAGACAATTTCTTAGAGACAAATACCTAGGGAATACAAGGGAATACAGCACATTTTGTATAGGTGATACAAAACCATATACCCAACTACCAGCAGTAGTGACTAATGTCTGTGTCACATAATATCTCTCTCAATTATCTATTTGATTCATTTGACTAATCATGAAAGTTGAACTTTAAATAACAACCTAAATGAGGAAGCTTATACAATCTGCAGTTGTCATGTGTGCCCTCCTCTATGCTTTTACAGCAGAGGACTCTGAAAAAAGAAGAAAAAACATTTAAAAAGGAGAAGGAGGGGGAAGAAAGGGAAGGAAAAGAGGAATTAGAAACCCAGGATGATGTCAGCTAGCAAAGCCAGAGGAAAGGAGTCATCTGTAGTACGTCATTAAAAATCAACCAAGAAGTAGGGGGTTGCACATATAGCCAGTTTATTCAGCCACTGTTGCCAGCAGTAACTACTTCAAATGAGTCACTGCTGGAACTGAAAATCTATTTGATGCAGGGGTTCATGAATAAGTCAAAAAATGTCTTCCCCAACACTGTTACCTGCACTTCCCTGAAGATCTGTTGCAGATTCGGATAGATAAATTGACCAAAAAAAAAAAAAGGAGAACTAAAATATCCACATCAAAGATTGTGAAGTTTAGGAGAAAGCAGCACACATCTGAAATCAACCTCCTGCTTATATGTCATCATCAGAGGATGAAGTTGCCAATAAACTCCCTAGGAGAGGAGGAAAAAGAAAGATCTGGACTTTATAGCTGAATGAATCTGAATGATACTTTATTTAACTTCCTTCTGATAGTGTAGCTCACCATCCCATTTTGTGAAAGGTGCTATTAACTTGGAGGAGAGGAAAATAAATACGTGTTCTGAAGTGAGAGCCCAAAAATGAGTAAAGAAAATGGTTTCTTTTTATTTATTTCCTCCATCACAATTTATCTTTTCTTTCTTACAGAAGTTGTGTTTGGAGAGTGTTTTATTAACTAACAAAACAACAAACCCCAGAGCCCACTCAGAGAACAAATTCTTTCTCCTCTTATAAATACTGTAGTCTGTTCAAAAATGGAGGACAAGTGAAGAAGATCCAATACCAGAATCCAATTTTGGTTTATTTTCTACTGTTTAGCAGAGCATAAGAGCAAACACTATCAGCTAGCCAATGTCTGGTGCTTGGTTCAGCAGCTTCTGCGTTAGAAGAAAGCATTTATTAGGGAAGTGTTGATAGGTTTATGAGTTGTTGCTGTTACTTGGGTGAGCTGAAGATAACTAAACTAGGACAATAAAATAGCTATTTCATTGAAGCTGGCATACCATGCAGTTTCAGTCATGCACTTAGCTTAACTACTGAAATTATGGAAGTGCAGAGCTACTAATGAAAGGCAGGTTTTGCATCCTGACTCTGTGCGCAGCCTAGATAAGGTGTTCTTTCAGCTTAAATATATACTTGATCATGACAAGCTTAGCTACCTGCTGTGACTTTTAAGCACACCTGATGTAAGAGAAAATCAGATTTCCAAATCAAAACAAACCATTCCTACTGCAGACAGAGTGAAAGTAATAGACTTGTTTAACCCCTGGAGAAGTCAGTGAGAGTTTTGCTATTAATGTTAGGAAGAGCAAGATGATATGTAGTAACTTTAGAGTCAAACTGAGTGGAAGTACTGGCTGCTCCATGTAAGGCAGAAGAATCTCCTGCCCTCCAGAACATCTGAAAGCCTTTACATTAGAAAACCCATATTTTCAGTACTGTGTTGCTCTATTGTCATACAGTCATGTATTAGCTAAGCAAAGCCTACGATCCCAATAGCATGACTAGCTTGCAAACATTATCATGCTTTGGGAGAAGTACAGGGCACAAACAGTCCTTGGCATTTTTTATATTTTTTTTACTGACATACAGAAACTTTCATTTGTTTGGATTATCATTCCTCACACTGCTAAGCTTGCAAATATAAATTCAATAAAAGAGAGTTAGCTCATAGCTTACTAAGCTTTCTCATCAAAACTTGGAGCTTTACATTTTGTTTAGCTAAGGTCAGTGGTCTGCAATTAACCCTTCGCAGTTACTTCAGAGGAGTTTGCTGAAATGCAAACAACTTGTATTAACCAGAAGTAAAATAAAACATCAGTTTCATTTGCTCTTGCTATACAGTGCAGCTGTTAAATACAAGTGCTTCAAAGGCCAGACTTCATTGAAAGTGAATCTTTCAGGCTTTGACTGCTAGAAATGCTTGTCTGGTTAAAAGATAGGAATCCTTAAAAATGTCTAAGAAATGCTTTGTCTTAGTTTATGTTTCCAGTTTTCAGCCTGCTTCTTCTAATCCACAATGATTCCTTCTTATCAGTAACCTTGAACACAAAAGATCACTCATTTTGGAAAGAAGAAGACAAGTTTTAACTTTGAATGGGATGATCCAAAGATTCATCGGGTATGAAATAAGCCATACAGGAAAGTCAGTCAAATGTTTTATGAAGCTCCAAATCAGCATCAGGTAGTTGCATGAGATGATAGATACTGTAATAGTGCCAGTTCATGTTTTTACAGCTACAGACAGTGCTGGAGTTGTTTCAGGAGCCTGCAGGGTTTCTGGAGAAATCATTCTTGCCAGTGTGGAGCTGTATTATTAAACTTCTTCCACTCAGAAAGAATGTTAAAACAGAGAATAAGCCCTCAATAAAGGGAAATACTGGAAGTCCATCTAGAGTTTTTAAATTCTTCTAGCACTTCTATAACTGCAGAAGGAAAATTAAGAGTCTGATCCAAATTTTACTAATCACAAAGAAAACCATATTTCATTACTGACCTACAGGTGTTTCATTTATTGGATTTGATATAGCTGTCTTTAAGTAATTTTTATTTCAATATATTAATATACAATATTAGCATACCAGGGTCCTTTGGGGAGAAATATGTTTATGATTAAACAAAAGAGTACAGAACGTAAGTGGCATGCATATGCAAATTGTATGCTTAGTTCAGAGAAACATTTACATTATTTTTTAAACAGAACTGTATATTTTGGCTTAAAATGAAAATGGTTATGCTATATTGAAATACAAATTGTTTTGTACATGATATGATAAAGTACTAGAGTACTTTGCAAACAATGCAATATATAAGGGATTCTTAACTTTTTTTTCCCCCGGAATAGGAAAACTGAGTATTCATAAATCATATGCCAGTTTATTCATTTATCATTTAGTAATTTTAACTGTGCTGGAAGTCAATGTTCCTTTTTGTTTTGAATGTCTTATTTTAAGTGTCAATTTTCTTTTAGGCAATTTTAAAATTAAAATAATTATGAAGATCATATTTTAAAAAAATATCCCAGGAGGAGTTTCTAGGCTAACGCTAAATGGTTAGAACACCGGTGTCTGTATTTCCCTCATACTTTGAATTAAATCAGCAAAATTATATTGTCCCATTATATCTTTGTCCCTTTATACCATCCCATTATATTCGTGGAAATAATTTACTAGTAGCAGAAATCAGCACAGAGTGACTTTACCAAATAGCTGGCCAGGGCCAGCCACCACCTGCAGTCTTTCTCCACAGGTATTTTGTGCCACACAATACAAGTCCATCCTATCTCCTTGGCCAGAGAATAGAATGGATGTCTCACTTTAACCTCAGAATGCTCAAAAAAAGCTCCCAGTCTTTCAAGACAGAACTCTATTTTTTTTTTTCAATTTCTATATTTTTTCCCCTCTAGAATATATTCCTGCATCTCTCTCTGTCCACCTTTCAGGGTTTGCTTATGATTACTAGTCTTGTACACTCTATTTTCTTTCTGATATCTCTTCCATCCAGATTTCTTGCATCTGGATTCCAAGTCTGCCTCTCTCTAATTCAAAGCTGACTTTCTCATTTGCATCTCTCTTGACACTTTTCTCTTTTTTTCTTCTCTTCATTTCTTTTCTAGATATTTCACATCATATTTGGTTCCAGTGTTCATTTCTTATTTTTTGGGGTTTAGTTTTCCAGTTTCCTACCTCGGCCTTTACTTTCTCTGCCATTGCTGTCCCTGTTGCCTGTATTTCTCAGTTCACGCAGAGAGACACTTTCATATTGTTTCTTGTGATGCTATGTCTATTTCCAGAATTTTGAAAGACCAGAAGAGTAGGTCCAGTAAGTACAGAGATCTCATGACCTAAAACTGGGGTAGGGTTTCCTCTGCTGAGTATTTCTTACATACAATTTATGTACATCTTGTATTTCCTGATCACTTGCTTTCCTGTAGGCCAGTCCTTTTTTGTTGCCTCACAAGTGCAAAGAGCTGTGAGGTTTGTACACTTTTTGGAAAAGGAACAACCATTTTTTTGCCCTTTCCCAGAGAGATGAATGACAGTTTTTCTCCCTGAAGTTCAACTTCTGACAAGCGCTTACATAAATGCTTAAGGTCACTGGAGTGAATACGGGACTACTCACATACTTTATGTTAAGACCATACTTAAGCTGTGCTAAACTGTGGGTTTATTCAGTATGAACCATGGTGTGAGGCCACCAGTTTTCCAGAAACAAAGATATAGTCTTAAAATGTGTGAAGAAAAGCTAACAAATAAAGCAGAAAGAGTAAGCCCTTAAAAATAACATTTCAGTCCTTGTAAAAGATCAGTACCCTGTAAATGTGTTTGTCGTTACAATATTTTTGCAGACATGTACACTGCAAAAAGACACATTTTACAATAGTTTTAAGGCTTTTTTCTACATTTCATTAATGCACTGTGAAAATGTGTGTCATTGTGTAAAATATCATTAGATTATAGTTCTCTGTCTTTTGTACGTAGCTATTTTGAAAGTACTGCCAGAAACACACAGCACTCCCACAAATTGCCTTTTTTAAACTAAAGAACAGCTTTACAGATTCCCTTGACACCTATTAAGTATGAGCTAATACTGCCTCCATGCCACCTACACACCATCTCAGCATCCATTCCATAGTTTTGAATGTCTGTACTTCTACATCCTACACCTTTTCTGAAAAAAAAAAAAAAAAAAAAAAAAGAGCAGCTCCCTCCCATCCTTTCTTCTTCCTCCCAGGGAAAAAAAAAAAGGAGGCCTGTAGCAGTAATTGAAGCTTTGGTAGTCATCAATGACAATTTTACTTAATCTTTAAAAAATGTGTCATTTTGAAAAATAACATTTAAAACCCTAATGCTTTTCTAATTAAAATAACTATGACTGTAATTCACAGATGGTTTACTTTTTCAGGAGTCTGAATGACATTAAAATTTCAGACTCAGATGAGAGCACTTTGTAGTCCAGAAAGTATTGAAAAGTGAGTGCTTTAGTGGAGGAACATTTTAACCTTCTTTTCCCCTAGGCAAGCAGGAAACATTTTGTGATTAGAGAAAAGACCAGAATGAAGACAAGTGGCAGCCTCAATAACTGTTTTGATATCTGGCATATGAAATTCCAACATTTTTTAGCATTATTGCTTTCACTGAACACCAGAACTGTACAGAGGGCAGTGAGTCTAGCTTGTTCTCAGTCTGCTTTAGAGGATATCAGGTTTGGTTCGGAGACTGAGCAACACAGATTTTCAGTCATACTAACATAATCAAATGTGTTATAGCAGTTTCTTCTGTACACGTCTAGAGCTCTGCTCTCAACAGACCTAGCATATGATGTAAAATCTATAAATAGCTTTTATCCCAATGTAAAAATGAATTTGTATTGACATTTTTGTATTCCTTCATTCACTTAGAAATTGTAGCAGGCTTTTACTAATGAAATTCTTCACATAGGTGATGCCACAATAACTCCATTTACACTGTTCCTAGTTTGTAGGATGGGAGAAAAGAGTTTGCGGGTCCCCTACCTGGCTTGGTTATTCTACAATGCTAGACACTTGTAGCTAACCTGACCATAAGTTTAAGTAGTTGTCTTGACTGTGATTTTGTGACTGCACACTGCACACATACATTGCAACTCAATACTTGAAGTATTACACACTTGAAGTATACCCTGGATGTTAATCATGAGACTAATTGAGAATGGGGTTGTTAGTTTTGCCACAGACATTGCTGCTGATCAGGGCTTTTTAAAGGCTTTACATTTAAAAATGTAACTTTTCATCTTTTCTACTGTCACAATTCCATAATAATGTCCTAGTAGAGAGGAATGTTTTAGAGACTTCTGAGAAAGTAAGAGGAGAAACACCATTTTTAGGAATTGAGGGAAAGAGGCAGAAATGAGGAATAAGTGGATGACTTGGCATAGGCCTGCAACAGAGGGGAGGAAAAAAGGCTCCAATGTGATGTAGAGGGTTTGTGGAAAGGAAAAGTGGAGTATAAAGAGAAAATATAATCAGAGTAGAAGAATATGATTTTGTTAAGTATTTCTATCCAGGCTTTGGTTGTCTGAAAGCTACTCAGATACAAATGGTAATTATAATAACTACGTGATAATTTAATTACAGTTAACAATATGAATAATAATTCAGTTGTTCTTATAGAAGAATTCTGGATTTAAGCAAGAATTTGAACAAGACGATGGAGGATTTAGTAGGCAAAGCTGGTAATAAGGGAAGTTCAATATGTGTTTTGACAAGATGGATGGAAAAAACGGTTGTTTGATGAGCAGTTATTAAAGAATTCACAGGGTTTACTGACAGTGGATGTGGTGGGAGGAGTCAAGGTGGAGTTCTGGTGTCCTGGAATAAAGTTGAAGGCACCAAAATAGAATAATTGTTGGGAAGAGAGGACAAAATTGACATGGTTTGCTGGGAAAACATTAAAAGTTTGCTTGTTCATGATATAAAACTGGATGTCTAAAAGAGAAGAAAGTTTAAACTGGAGAAGGACGTAGTTGGCCCCTTTTTCTTAGAACTTTTTGATTGAATAAGGCTGGAAAAGATGAGGACAAAAGGAGAAATTCCTAAGAAAATTTAGCAAGCCCTGGGAAAGAAGCAGATTCCAGAGCAGAGGATGAATGAAGAAGGAAGTCAGAGTGCTAAGACACCTGGGCAAAGAGAGAATTTTGAAAGCACAGAAAGAAAAGTGAAAACTTTTGTTTGAAGCCTCAAGTCAAGAAAATGACTTGATGACAGTATGTTCCTAAGAGCAGAGTATGAGAGCAGAATGAGATCTCAGTAAGATTGCCTCAGATGAAGCTGAACACTGGAAGGCATCACTCATGATAATCTATTAAGTAAATATAAAGACATAATTTTTCCAGAGTAGCTACCAGTGTAGAAACAGGATCTAGGAAAAGGTAATCTTGTTCTGGAATAATAACTCTGATTTGTAAGCAGAAGGGTTATTCCAGAATAGACGGCCTGAATAGAAGAGCTACATTGGAATAGCTAAGTTATACTAGCATTTCTGTAGCTGCACAGTTTTCTAAAATAGATGTTCCAGGCATTTTTCACCATGCAAAGAAAGCCTATTTCCTATTTATGAGTTTCTACAATGGCAAGACAAGTAAAATGTGGGTTTTATCACCTTGCCTTCTCACACTTTGCAATAACACAAAAGGCCTATTTCATTGGGAAAAGAGATACTAACAGAAAAAAACCCCTAATAATTCTAATTTTGCCATTTTAGTGCATCTGATTTTAACTGAAAGTCAGTTGCACCATCATTTTGTGACAACTCAAAATTAGAGACTGTTAAAAACATTTTATTTAAAAGAGTTTCTCTCAAGAGTAGAGTGAAGGTAAGTCAAGGGACAAAAATGTGCCCCAGTCATTTCTGAATTTTATTAATGGAGTTGAGACATGGTATATATGTCCTGGCTTTCAGTAGTTCATCACTTCCAGTGATCTACATGGGGCAGTAGTGTTTGGATTTAAAGCGAGTAGTTGAAAAGTGTGACAATCTCCCTGCTGATTCCTGTCTCCCAGATCTATCCTGAAAAAACAACGGTGGAGCAGGATGGTTCAATGAGAAGAGACTGAGCTTGTGAGCTGCCAACAAGAGTTGGAATGAATTTCTGCAGCTTCAGCCAGACTTGTATTAATTAATCAGTATACCTATTAGCCATGCAAAATTAATAGCTAGACAGAAGATATAATCTTTGCAGGATAGCACAGTTGTCTGCTACTGGTACTTTTATTTCTAAGGAGTTAAGAATATTTTCTTCTACAGAATTCCTGAGAAGAAAATGGTATAAAAAGCCCATTATTTATCCCATTTTCTTTAGTTAGTTACTGTTTATAGAGTAGCTTGCTTATGTGTGTTGGTTTTTTAAAAGGTGATTAGAAAGGAATGCTTTGAAGTTTATACAGGGAAGAATTTTTAAGGATTGTTTCAGCATGTTCAAAAGGTATCAAAAGGAAGCTGTCTTTCTCTGATCTAACTAGCTAAATTTTTCTGTAAAGGGGGAGGAGCATCTAATGATTGTTATTAGAAGTAGATGAGTTAAACTAAGCAACTAGTCAGCACTAGAATAAGATCATAAACTCCATCAATATTTAGGAGATTCTTTTTCACAAATGAGTACCTCTGTCTCTGACTTACGCATAATTCTAAAAGGAGACCTGCTGAACAGCTTCAGCAGGGAAGCCTGGGAACTAGTATTCATAATTTTGCTGAACATCAGGAATCATTCTCCCTACTAGCAGTGAGTTTCTCTCACCTTCCAATTTAGGCTATTGTTTTCCTCTTGCACAGATGACAACTATCTGTTACCATCTTTTGCTCCACACGGGTGGAGGCTTGTCACCTTTCTCCTTGCCCACATCCCCTTGTTTTATAAAAACTAAACCTTATTTTCTATTACATTGTGTAACGTATTAGCATAATCACATTCAGAATGTGCTTTTTTTTTTCCAACCTGTATTTAACTTGAAGATCGTAGTATTTGTTCTGCATGGTTTTGGAACTGAAGGGAGACTTGAGTCTGACTGTTTGCTCATCCTTCCCAAATGCATCTTTTATTTAACCAAATGACAGCACCTCTCTGTAGAAGTATTGGCATTGTACTTTTCTTGAATTGCAGATCTCATCTCAACCCTTAGCTGGATTATATACGTACTATTGTTATTTACCTGTCATTGTTTTGGCCTTTTTTGTTGATGGTGAAATTTTTCCTGCTGTTTGTATTCTAGATAGGAGTCCGAAAAGTGTTTCTTAAGTACTGGCAAGCTGACCATCTCAACGATTTGTGCCTTCAGCTTCAGAAGAAAATTATAACCTGCCAAAAAGGTAACAATTACAGAACAAGCATTCCTGAGCTGTCACTTAATACACTGAGCAGAATATTGCATGAGAAAAAAAAAAATTCTCCTCCTTGAGTAGTTGCTGTATTTTATACATTTCCCTACAGACATATTTCCAGCTAACTACTTATACAGATTTTTTGAGATTATAGTAACATTGGTCATGCTTGTGCTTTCTGTCTGTCATAGTTTTTTTGTGGCAAACTGTTGACAGTAATTAAAACTTAGGGATCTTGAATATTTCCTTTTTAGAGTATGTTCAGTGATTTTTAAAGGCATCAATATCACCTTTAACTTCTTCTGCAAATCAGCATAACAATGTTACAAAATTGCAATGTGTTAAAATATATCGACAGTGAATACAAAACTAATAATTTAATATGTTTATCCCCTTTTCTTACAGCTTTCATATTTGACTACTACTTTTTTATGTTTAGACATTTTTTCCTCCCTTTTATGCCTGCATTTTTACTAAGGTCACACTGACATTTTTTGGCACATTTTTAAAAGGAGGTATTATGCACTGCCTCCTGATTTCCTGTTACTTCTGTTCCATTTCCTATCAAAATCTCAAATAACTGCTGAAAATGTGAATATTGCTTTGTTTGGAAAGGCTTCCTTCACACAATGCATTATTTATCTAATTGGCTGATGCCTGCAACAATTCCCATTATCACCTTTTTAAAGGAAATTAAAAAGACAAAAATTTATCTTGGTTTTTTTTTAATCAGATACATAATATTGCACATAAGCATATATAAACCTTTTCCATTTTAACTATCTGTTCTTCACTGTATGGGTGTAGTGAAAAAGAGGAGACCAAGAGAAAACTTGAAGCAAGTGGAATCAAAATCATGGCAGTTCAGGAATGAATGTAGAGAGTGACAGTTAACACAGGTCACAGTTCAGCAGAGTGTATAACTTGTGCTTGATTTTTTGTGCAAATCACCCTGTGCTTTAATATAACCTTACACCAAAATGTAAAACATCCTCAGATATGTCCATGTTTTGCAGAGGTAAGAGAACAGACGTCTGCCAAACTCTGCCTGAAGAGTGAGGATAATAGGTCTTCTTGGCTCCTTACTGAAATATTTCTTTTGGTTTTGCTTCTAGCCCACTGCAATTAGGCTGACTTGAAAAGTAATTTTCACCAAAACTATGCATTCAAAGCTTTTATCAAAGCTGTCACTAATCTGCATGTTTTTTATGGTCTGGGAAACCTGAGAAAATCAAGAACTTGCATGACATCCATTTGACTACATTAGCTCATCAAATAAGCTGCCCTTTGCAAACAAGCACAATTGTAAACTTGCAGACTTAGCATGCCAAAGAGCTCAGGAAGGTTGGGAATACCATACAGTACCTATGCATTGTTCTTATGTAATCCCAAAATTGGGATCCATAGACTTTTAAACTGGGATGTTTAGTGCATAATGGTATTATATTTGTCCTGCTGCATATTTACATTTTTCTCCCCTCATCCAGACTTTGGAAGCCAAATCTCTCTTGAGAGTATATTGACTAATAGCAAAACTAGTCAATAATTTCTGCATCAGTCTGTATAAGTCCCATATATGATACAAGAACTTAAAGGGAAAATAGGTCTGGTCCAAAATTCTTGTCAACTCTTTTTACCTCATTCTTACTAGCAATCCCTTCAGCATTCCCATAAATTTGGGCAAAACCCAAAAAAAAACCCAGACATGCCACATAAGTCTTTTTTTATTATCCTGAAAGTTAATATATGCAGGCAGAGAAAGGGGTCAGACTAAAGTGAAAGCATGTGTAGAAACACTTTTTATTTAAAAATGGATCTGTGAGTCTAGGGACTTTGTCATATTTTTTTCACAGGTATGAGAACTACATATGGGAAGTTTTGACCTTATTGAATCACTGAGAAAATTATTTGTACCTGTAGGAAAATCCATCATGCTGAAGTTCTTCAATTAGAGGTCACGTAGATTAGGAATTAACTTTAATACATTGTATACACAATAGTTAATGCATTTCTCACATAACCCAGATCCATGGTCTACTTGAATTTCGATTATTTTGATCTTTATCCTTAGATGAACTGTAAAGAAGTAGATATTCTTCTGCCCTGCGGGTGCTAACCTCAATTATTTTAATTTGCATAAGTGAGAATTATTTTAGATCTACATAAGTGAGGAGCAAGTTCAGAAGACAATCTTCGTACCCAAGCAGTATCAGATGAAACTGAGCAATAAAGGTCTAACAGATGACAATTTCATTTCACAGAAGTTTTTGAGGTTATGAAATTGGATTTTTATTCTGTGTTGACCTGAAGACAAAATCTTTCAAATGTTCTCATAGAGAAGGAAATGTGGTGAAATGTCCCTTTTCTTTTGAAAACCTGAGCTACTCAGTTCCTGAAAATGTGTGCAAAAGAAAAGAGGGGTGTCTGTCTGCCATCCCTTCCTGGAAAAACTTTGTTGAATGTTTCTTCAAAACATCTCACTTTTGATGGAAGCGTATAGTTTGGAGTAGTTGTACATTCTCTAAATGCTACAGCTACCTGAACTGGATATCATTTTACCAGAGCGTCCTAGCAGGCTACTCTGAATGTTGTTGCCTGCTAACAATCCTACCAGAGGATTGACTACTGTATTTCCTTTTCCTAACCTACCTTAGTGGTGTTACCAAGCCTGGGTTTTTTTTTGTCAAGGTTTAAGTACACGCATACACACACACTTGTGAAAATGTTACTTTAAAATACAAGCTTTTTTCTGAGTCATCCAGGATTTGATGCTCAACCATTTTTCAAATACCCTATCTTCTCTGCAGCAGAGAAGTTTAAAGAAAATACTGGAAGTGAGGGAACCATTTTTTATTAAGCTCTTTTGAATTTTTCATACTTGTGAACAGTGGACTCTGATAATGTTCTATGCATGTATTCATTATTTTTGCAACAGCAACATTATGAATTCAGACTCAGTAACATGTATATCCAATGTGAATGGCCTCATAAAATTGTCAACAAATAACTGTACTATTAATTTCCTTTTCAACTAAATTGGGTAAGTGCAACAATGTTCCAGGGTTTAAAGTCAGATTTTATAGAATGTAACTAAAGGGATTGAAAATGGCATGGCTGACTGTGATTATAAAAATGTAAACCTTCAAAGTTGTTCATTATAAATAATCTCAAAGTACCTGAGCTTGAATGTTTCCAAACGCACTGGTTTGGAAAAATTGGAAAGAATCAGTATTAGGATGTTAACATTTACCTTTCTTATATTTCATCAGCTGGGCACTGACCATCTCTAGAAAAAATCTTATTTTAAATATCTAAACAAGGTCATAGAAGGTGGTAGAAAATACTTTACATTGCTCTCTCTTTTAGCTGTTTATTTTATTTAATAACATTTTGCATTCACAAAAGACTAAATGTGTCTTTCTCTGTTTACATTTTTCCTTTAGATTAGTTCAGCTTGACTCTTTGTCATTTGATGTTGTTCTGCAGTGTTCCCAAGACTGAAATTTAATTACACTGTTAAAAAGTCCTAATACATTTTAGCATTTTTTTACCTTCCAGTCTTAATATTGACATTTTCAGAATTTTCCCCAAAACTCAAACTAACATCTTATACAGGCTGTTGGCTGCTGACTTCATTTCTGAAAAACTTTCAGTCACCAGAATGAGAGTAACCATAATAAGCAATGATGAAGTTCAACCTATTTTTGAAATGTGTAAGTTGATGTACTGAAAATCAACAATATTTCAGGCAACAGGCAAATAATTCTAAAACAAGTTCTTCCCTGTGAAGTTCACAGCAGTTATTCTGGATCTGGAAAGAATCAGTATCTTGTGGAACTTAAAAAAAAAAAAAAAACAACCCTGACGAATCAAGCACTTTCAGTTAGCGTATCTCTTCCTTCAAAGCCAAAACATATGCTCAGAGAATACCAATACCGCCCTTTTGCAGGTGGAGTGATTAATTTGGTGCCAAATTAATCATGGCCACAAGGGTCCCTGTGCCATGTGTTTCTGATCAGCTGGGTAATTCAGGGGACTAGGTATTATTTAGGTTGAGTAGAATTTCTTGTAACAAATCTACATAATTGGGAAAGTAGTACAAAAGGCTATTATATATTGGAGATACACCAAAATCTTCTCCCAACACAGGGCTGACAAAGAGTGTGAAAAATAGACCTAATAGATACATAAAGCTGATGCAATGCAGATGAAAATTTTAAACTGAAAAATGTAGACATGATGTGACAGATACATTTGAGAAATTTGCATTAAATTAATCTAATTATTTTTGCTAAAAGGAAATGAGCGACAGAAGGTCTGTAAGTCTCATTAAAAAAATCTCGGGTCGGTTTCAATTTTTTTAGGTACACCAAAATATTTAAAACATTTTTTTAAGTCAGCCAAAAAGCAAATGATATTTTAATTCCTACTGCATTAAACGCAACAATCATTTATTTGGGGTTTTATTTTGAAACAAATGATCTTTTGACCTTTGCAGTGTAAATGTATGCTTTCGCAATCAGTAGCCAGCATCCAAGTTTCTATTTGTAACGTAATAAAAAATAACATTCAGTGAAGGTAAACATTTTGAGTTTTGATAGTTCAAATTCATGAATTAATTTACTATCACTACTTTGTTCTAATCACTGACAGTAGAAAACAGAAGGAGTTCCATTTTAGTATGTTTTTCCACAGGAGGTTGACTGAACTTATTTGCTCATGTTTACAGCAGAACACACGGTAATATTAAGTTATTCAGTAATTAATTAGTTGTCTTTCTTTGGTCCATAATTTTTCCTTCTGTTATGGTAGTTGTAAGAGGATTTCTAGCTCGTCAGCGCTTGCTACAGAAGATGAGCATCAAACAGCAAGAGGTCACCTCAATTAAAAGCTTCTTGCAGAACGCTGAGGATATGGGATTGAAAACATACGATGCCTTGGTCATTCAAAATGCTTCTGACATTGCTCGGGAAAATGACCGGCTCCGCAATGAGATGAACGCTGCTTACCACAGGGAAAAGTTAGAGGCCAGAAACAGACCAGAAGAAGGCCTCAAAAGGTAAGATGAGGATGAATTCATTCCATCGTAGTGATTTCCATCCCTGCTTAAGAATGACTGAGGAATTGCAAGAGGATTCTCTAGAATATAGTCAACCCAAAGAAATGTTAGCACTATTTTTTTGTTTGTCAGGTAATCAAATCTAGAGCTGAGCTTTCTTGGAAACTTATTCAAAGTTAGATTGACGGTTGGACAAGATGATCTTTAAGGTCCCTTCCAACCTAGAAGATCCTGTGATTCTGTAACTCTCTGAGGCATTTATATTTTATAGAAATATTTTTTAATTCTAAGATAAATAGATTATTGTTGAACTTTTATCAAACCAAATGAATAAAAGAAAAATTCCTCTAACTTAAAATTCCAAAATTAGGAAATTGCCAAGATAATGAAACACAGCTAGCAGGGTGTTAAAATACAGTAAAGTCCAGACAAAGAAATCTTGTTTATACATTGAACTAGATATATTGGTTGTGAGGAGGATTCTTTCCTCTTATTTAAAAGAAGGCAAATGTTTTTTGTTTAACTGCCATCACAATTTTCAGGAGTGCCTACTTTACAAATCCTGCAAAAGCTGGAGAGGCTTTCTCTAGGAACTGAGTCCCTGATTGCTTTTCTCTCAGACACCTGAATGGGCATTTGAAGGTAGCATTTGCACTTAATAGGCATGTGTCTATAGCAGGAACGTGTTTATAACTTGCTGGACATATAAATGTTTATTTTTCCACGGGAACTTAATTTTTGTCCAGAACAGCTCCCTTTGCTTTCATTGCTTTTGTCAGTGACTTTTATTAACGTGAAAATGGCAGTGCATCTGCTTAATTAGCTCCAAATATCCCAGTGATTACATACTGAAGGAAATGCCTTTGTAGGAAAGACTGTAATTAAACATTACAGTGAAAACAAATTATCCACTGAGCACCATGCTTTCATCTTTAGCTATTTCATTTACTACATGGGCAGCTGGCTATATCCTGTGCATGAATTCCAGCTCTGCTGGTGATTTGCCATGCAGAAATAGAGTTTAAAAAAACAAATGCTTGGGGATTTGTTTGTAAAATGACAATGTAGACATCTTCTATCTCAACATTACCACTCAAAGGTACCAAGTTACCAACAAGCTCAAAGGTTTTCAACATTTTGATTTTTGGAGGCATAAAATGTTAGAAGAATTTTTGTTAAAAATCAGTTGGTTAGAAGCAGCTCATAAACATAATTTCTCAATATATTCTGAAATAACTAAAAGAAACGGAAAAAAATAGAAGTAAAACTCCAAAACTGTAATTGAAATGACTGAACATAAGGTCATAATTAATATTATTAAAATGATAACTAATAATTAAGCTTAAACAGGGAGATATATAGATATTTGGGTGGAATTGGTTGAGCAGCCGATGTAGCTGGATAAAAAGGTCATCTAATATTTTAAAGATTTGCATTATCTAAATAGAATTTATAGTTGTCTTTTTAGAAAATAATGATAAAGGCTCAGCATTTGCTGCCTCAGTAACTTTCTATTAAAATGGATTTCCCAGAAATTATCATTCAGATTGAAAACCCAGCTTTTGATTGTATGTAGCAATCAAAGTGTGAACAATGCATTCAGTGAACAACATGAAACTGCTTGAGGAAGGCTGCATTTGTGTGAAAAAGGGCCAGTGTCCTGATTTATCATGAAACAGGAAATGGAAGAAAGCTAGCAGCTTGCTCTGGATTTGTTTGTCAGAAGATTACTCCACACATCCCCTCGACACAGTAGGGGAGTTGTGAGATTGTTTACCAAAAAGCTGTTGTTATGTTTGCATGAACAGGTTCATTGTTATCGCTTGAATAATGCATCTGGGCCTCTCTTCTGTGTTTTTCAGAGCTGAAGACAAGGGTGGGAAGGTCTCTGAGGACAGCTTTGCCGGCTGTCGAACGCCTAAGCACTTTCATTCCAGCTCCGTCCCCGTCCCCATGGCGGTGGACGGCTTGGTACATTCTGCGGCTGGGTCATCCATCAGATCCCCCTCCCTGCACTCGGTGTTCAGCATGGACGATAGCAATAGC
Source organism: Calidris pugnax (assembly GCF_001431845.1). Classification (NCBI taxonomy): domain Eukaryota; kingdom Metazoa; phylum Chordata; class Aves; order Charadriiformes; family Scolopacidae; genus Calidris; species Calidris pugnax. The sequence continues at coordinate 3,677,086 of NW_015090859.1, read as the reverse complement.
CTGCCATCACCAAGGAAACAGCCTCCTCCCAAACCAAAGAGGGACCCCAACACACGACTGAGCGCTTCGTACGAGGCTGTTAGTGCTTGCTTGTCGGCAGCTTCTAAGGAAACCGCTAATGAAGGTTAGGCATAGAGGGAGACACAGTCGCAAATGTTACTCTAGGTTATTGATTTATTCTTTTCCCTTTGATCCTTTTAAATGCAGTCAAACGCCTTTGAAAAGTCCCGCTTCCCTGAAATATTTCAGTGGCAGTAAATAAAATCAGTCAATTTGTCATTGGTTTCCAAATCAGCAAATAATGCTCACGTGTTTTAATTGCCTAGTTTGTCAACAACCAAAAACTATTTGCAGAACTCTCTCTAGAGATAAATGATCTCTGTTAACTTGAGCTATTCTAGCCCACTGACCATTTTATTTCACCTTATAAACTGTATGTTAGAATACCTTGCATCACTAAAACAAAATGCTCCAATTTTCAATTTCAGCAAGTTAAACATTAACTATTCTCCTACTTTGTCTCTGTGTTCACATGAATAGCTTATACATTCAGCGGTTTATTTGTGCCAAAACTTGCTTACAGTGAAATATTTTTTTTTAGAAGGAAAGTGCTACGAAAGTCCCACAGTGTCTCAATGCATTATAGTGCATGTTGAATGGTTTTGAGTTCAGTTGTTCTATTCTCCTTCACCCTTGAAATGAATGAGTAGAAGATGAAGGGGGGGCGGGGAGGGAATGCATTCTGCTTTTCCTTAATAAGCCTGACTTGTCATGCTTTGTGTAAAGGATCCTCTAGGCTTATCAGGGAAGATCCTTCAGGTTGGGTTTAAAGCTGTGTATAACCATTCTCTAATCCTGCATACAATGGATGGAAACCTTTGCAGCTCCGTCTTGCAAAATAATTACTGTTCTCCTGTCCAGTTCATTAGATGCAAGTCCATTTTTCTTAACCTCTTTCTTGCTTGTTCAAGCTCTGTGTAAGGAGAGATGAGCTGTGTCCAATATACTTTTAAACGAATGTGGTTTAAGGAGCTCTGTAGTGGTTTCAGCTTTCAGTGCCCAGGTCTGCACAAGATGATTGATTTAACCAAAGAACTCTAGCAGAGGTTTTTGAAAGAATGACAATTTATACATATATATATGTGTGGTCTTAATGCTAATGCTTGTATACACTCACAAAACAACTTCGGAATTCTTCTCATATGTATGAAACAATAGGGCCAGTTTCCCTGCCCTATACTCATTTTCCAAGAATTATGTCCATTTCCTGACTCCTTGTCCAAAACCAGCTCTGATTTACACCACCTAAGTTTGATCTTAAGAGACCAATCACCTAGCTATCTAGTCTCTCTGCTCCATACGTGCCCGGAGGCTGTGAAAAGACATCTAGTTTAGTTAACTGTATACTCAGTTGGGGAATTGCCCTTAGGCTACAGGATTTCCTAACTTTATAAATTATTTCCATTCTCACACTACAAAAGAATAAGAGATAGATATAATATCTGCCTACAATTAGAGTTTCATAGATATTACATAAAAGGAGGGTGCTTCCATTACTGGCAATTAAGTGTGTCAAAGTAGCACCATCCTGAAACTCCTAGTTAAAAGCACGCCCCTGTCCCTTGGTACAAAAGGAATATCAAGGACATATTTCCATGTGTTACAGAACTTGCAGTTAACAGTGGGATTCAAAAGATATCTCCACAGCTGTTAGTTATCATCTTTTGGTGGCAGTAAAGATTACGAAAGCAGATTATATGCCCAGGTAGCAAAGGCTTGTTGTTTGGAAGCTGAAGGTTCTGCATTTAGTTCCTTGAAATATTTGTGCTTTAATTAAAGTAAGGGTTTAAGCAAAATAAGGGTTAAAGTACTAGACCTGTGTACGAAAAAACTGACTTTGATCTGTTAATAACACCGACCTTTCTCACTTTCCTAGTACTGGCCCGTCCAAGGCCACACAGTGATGACTATAGTACCATGAAAAAAATACCTCCCAGAAAACCAAAAAGAAGTCCCAATACAAAACTTAGTGGCTCTTATGAAGAAATACCCGGCCAAAAGCCTGGGGATGTAAAACAGGCAAGCACAGTAGCTAAACCAGCTGGCTATGACGCTGTGACAGTACAGAGAGCGGCTTCTGCTGATGGGCCACAACATGGAGTGTTGAGTCTCTATATGTCACAAGAAGAGGAGGAAAATGAGCCAGTGTATATTGAAATGGTAGGGAATGCAATGAAAAGCATTTCCGCTGAAGCAGAAAGCCCAGAACAAGGAGAGTCTGTATATGAAGAAATGAAGTATTTTCTGCCAGAAGAAGGAAGCAATGGTAGTGGAATAATTCCAGTAGTGACTGGATCTCCTCCTCTGTTGTTTGAAAGCAAAAAAAATGTTAACATTGAAGATGGAACGTTGGATGGAAACAGTCAAGCAGCTTTGATCTACAAAGACTCGTGTGACATTCCAGCCCCTTTCCCTAACTTGCTCCCCCACAGGCCACCACTTCTTGTGTTTCCTCCAACCCCTGTCACATGTTCACCTGCTTCTGATGAATCACCTCTAACACCACTAGAAGTCAAAAAACTTCCTGTCTTAGAAACCAACCTAAAATACCCTGTGCAGTCAGAAGGCTCTAGTCCATTATCACCACAGTACTCCAAAAGCCAGAAAGGGGACAGTGAAAGACCAGCATCTCCAGGCTTGGTTGTGTTCAATGTTTCCAGCAAAGTGACTCCTCCTTCCACGCCACCTCCGCCTCTCCCACCACCCCCTCCTCCTGTACCACCTCCTATTTCCTACCGGGCTTCCACACATTTTGCATTTCCTCCAGAGACTTGTGCTAGTTTCCTGATTAATACAGGGAAAACAGGTACAAATTCAGACCTGTCAAAAGTACCTCAGAGACCAAATCCTGCTCAGCTTGGATGCTCGTCTTCTCCATTCTCCAAACTGCCTTATTCTCCAAAGGTGGCAAGAGCAGATCACAGGAAATTGAATTCAAATTCATCGTCTTCATTTCCATACAGCCCTACAAACTCAAGGTCATTGACCAGTCCCCTTGATGAGTTAACTAGCTTGTTCAACTCAGGACGGAGTGTGCTACGAAAATCTGCAGCAGGACGTAAGATCAGGGAGCCAGAAGGTAAGACAGATCTCTGTGCATCTGTGTAGTGCACTAATTCTGCCCCAAAAGTTTTTTTACACTGGAAGTTGATAGAGTAGGTAAAAATATAAAACAAAAGTGTTTGGGTTTTTTTTAAGGAATGATCTGTTGCAGTCATAAGAAACACATATATAAAATACATTGCATATAAATATTTTAGGTCCTCAGGTTTTCTCTGAGATGCCAGATTTCTTTTACCAAAATGTTTCTATGATACAAATTTAAATGGATTATTTTTAACATTCCAGCAGTCTCCGTAAAATGAACACAGATATTACATTATGTGAAAATGAGTTTATGGTATCAATCTATAGAAATAGTTTGAATGAAATCTGTGTCTGGTAGATTGCATGTACTTTAGTTTGAAGACTTTCTTTTAAGGTTTCATTATTTCATATCCATGAAATTTTGAATTTAGTGATACAGCCATTATTATTCTCCAAAATAAAGCTGCACAGAGTTGTTCAGCAAACTATATTTGTTTCCCTTTTCTGTCCTTTATTCTTACCTTTCCTGTGATTTACATAAACCTATGTACATGCTCAGAGATTACTTGGTATCCTGGCTTTCTGATATCTGGAGAGCATCTTTTGTATCTAGTGCAAAAGCCAACTGTAAAAAGAAGCAAACGTGCCATTTTGCTAAAGGTTTTTGAAAACACAGTCCTCAGACAAGCCATTAATTATTTGATTTGTCCAGCTAATTAAGGGTTTAATATTGTTATTGGAACAAATCTATGGAGCTTATGATTACTGAAAATTCATTCTGATGTTAGGAGATACAATTTGCTTCTCTGTAAGAGTGAGATGCTTCGAACCTAGCTTTGTCCATCTAAAAGCTCGATATGTAGACATCAAATCCTTAAGCTATGAAGAGGCGGTCATTTTGAGGCTTTAATTCCTCCCATGTATCTTTTTCCTTTGGGTATGAGGAAAGCCTAGGTGATTAATAGAGTTGTAACTTCTAAGTGATTAAAGTTGAAGTGAATCCCTGTTCTGCATATCAATTACAACACTGACTCCAGTCTTACCATTACTTTTCTTATTTAAAATAGAGAAAAAAAAAAGCCTCCTATTGAAAATAGTTAATGCACTGTATACAGAAACTTCTCTCCCTAGTAGCATCTCCCAAGCACAAAATTCTGTGAATTTAAAATTCAGAGTGATAAAACCTCGAGACTGTTTTCTCTGCTTCTTCACTTCTGTCTGTCCAAACAGTTTGTCTTAATCAAGACTTGTGTGTAGCATATTCAAAATGGGTAATGCAAAGTCCTATTTTTGAAATATAAAATAAAACGGTAGAGAACGAGACAGATTGTCTTATTCATTGTACATTTTCTTAAATATATAGTGCTCCATTGATTTCAGTATCATATCCTGACTTATGCAGCTGTAATAGAACAGAAGCAGGTGTTTGTGCTTACTCTGGATATGTGTATGTCTGTCTGTGTGCCACCCTATCTCTCTATCCCTGTGAAGCTTGGCAGCTTTCAGCCAAAACCCCTTTCAACCAAATACAACAAAGAGATAAATGTCTCAAAACTAACTGAGTTTCTAGAGGTTTCATGAAAGTTAGTGGCTAGGTGGAGACAAGAGACTTATACTGTGAGAAAGGCTCCTACCAGCTATCAGAGATACTATGATGGACAGAACCCTTGTGAGTCCTCAAGACCTCGAAAAAGCTTTAGCTGGACATTGCATGTTCCTAGATGCGGAATTCAATCAGCCAGGAGCTATGTACTGAGACTTCAGTTCCCAACCTCAAGAGGATGCCTTGTTTGTTATTCTGAATACATGAACTGATGAAATTTGTAAAGGAAATGTTGCAGTAGTTTTGTTTGCTTTGGCAAAATTACTTGACAACATTCAATGACTATAAATGTATGTAGAATGTGGGGGGTTGGGAGTTTGTTTTGTTTTGTTTTGTTCTAAGTTGGGGGTCTTGTTTTGTTATATAGATAATACATTTTTATCCGCTGGGAAGTAGCTATGAAAGTCAGCTCTTTGGATGTATTTTCTCAAGGCTCTCTAAATGTACCTGGTGAGGAAATGTGGTAAGTCTACTCCAGCCAAGGCACAAAACTGACCTTTACCTTAAAAAAAAAAAATTAAAAAAATGTTTCTTTGGGATGGAGGGCTTTTGCAAACTCAATTTTCAACTAAATGTGACCAAGACAGAGTTCAGCTTCGGTCTCCTGTGGGTCAAAGCAGTGCATTAACAGAGGCTACCATAAAAAAAAACTCTAAATTTACCTTTCACGTGGAAAATGTTGTACTTCTAAATATTTCATCAAGGCAGCACTAAGTATGAAAGATCAAAGTTCAAGAAAGATATGCGATAAAAAACCTGAATCAATATTTTATGAGTTGAGAAGCTACTGTATAATAATACTGAGTGCAGTTATATATGAATAGTTCAGTGATGGGCAGATGGACTGAAAGTAGCAAAGAAATACAGGTGAATGTATGTGTGTGTTTTTATGATTTACCTCTTTTCATGTACTTCATGTGTTCAGTTCATTTTTAGGGTAACAGCTGGAAAAATGTTTTTTGTTTAATCTCTGATGCAAAGTAATAAAATGGCAATCAGCAGAGTGGACTTTATTATGTACAACTAAAAGTTGTCCATGTCTTACCTCTTGATTTTTTATGACCTATTGCCTGATGTATATTAAGTTCCTCTATTTCTTCTTTTTCTCATGTGTAGTATTTTATTTATAGGAGCTGATATGGTAAAAAACATTAATTTAATTTTAATAGAAATTCATTAAAATTGAAGATGTGGCCTAGAGCAGTACTCTGTAATGTGCAATTTCCTCTATTTCCATAAGGAAATTTATAACCTACCAACAACCTTAACTAAAACCAGAAAGTAGAATTGTGGGCCATTTTGAAGTCAAGGAGACTTAGCTATGGGAATCAATAAGTTTCTGTATGGGATCATCAGCCTTTGAGGTAAAAGCCTCCTTGCCAATAAAAGTGCAATACAGACAGATCCCCCAACATGCCTCCCTCTTGCCTGGAGGAGTAATTTCAAGGCCTGAGAACACTAATGTCTCTTTGGTTCCTGACCTCTCCATGGGAAATGATCATCCAGAATTACAGTAGAATGGATTTGTGGTTTTCTGATGGACTGCAGATTTATTGTGAACTGAACTGAAAGAGGCAACAAAAAAAAAAAATCAAACGCCAGCAATTTTCATTACCTGGTGGCCCAGCCTGGCCATGTTTTTCTTATACAACTGTAGCATCTATTGGTTAAAGCAATGATCAGGATAATATAGTATGCAATTTCTTACAAAATGCTTTACATGTAATAGGAGAAGTTTTCTGCTCTGCAGAGCTTATGGTTTAAATAAGCAAAACTGTAACAGGTGAGAACTGAGATAAAGTGATTTCGCCAAGGTTGAAAAGAGTTGTCATTGAAGCTACAGCTGTATTGTTAGCCAGAGATTTCCTTTTACTCCATCTAAAATGAGACTTGAGTGTAGATAAGCAATAATACACATGCACAGTTCTCTTCTCCCTGATTTCTGGAAGTGGAAACTTTAGTTTGCAAGACAAATGGAAACTGAATGGTTGTGTGCAGAGGCCTTACTTAGATATTTCTAGATAGGACCTTGGATTTGAAATTAGACTTCATGAAACCCAATTTAATGCCTTAATCGTAAACCCACACTTTCTAGTAGAATACATAAATATTTTTAACTATTCAACATATAAGACATTCCATGTATAAGGAAGAGACAATTACATGTTTAAGCATTTAGTGTTGAATATTTTTGAAGCAAGGATAGAATTTTCTTTTCCTCAACATGGATGGATGATACTCAGATTGCTAGGTTGTGTTATTTATCTTGATTGGTACAGTTGATACTAAATTATTCCACACAAAGGGGAATTATTTCAGATTCAGAAGAAAAGATGGAATAATTTCCAGCCCTTCATCTGTACTCAGATTGGCTGAGTGAGTATTCATGTGGATTCTAAAGTGAAAGGAGCAAAGGACGTGATTTTCCCTTAATCTGGATGAATTTCCTTACCATCAGCCTATTCAAATAAAGACTTAATGCCTTCTCTCCTTCCTGCTTGTTGAGAAAACTTTGGCATAGATGTTTGATTTCTCTGTCTGAGAAAAAGAAATTGTGCAAACTTGCAATTCTGGATTTAGGTGCCTAAGAAATAAAATTAGGAAGACTTGTCCTTTATGTAGGTCACCAATGTATAGGCTTTCAGGTTTTGTGAATTATTGTTACTGTTTCAACACAGATAGATCTGTATATGCAAGTCTGTACATGCTTTGGTGACCTATTCCTTTCCAAAACAGTTTAGTAACTTCTGTAGTAACAACAGAAACGGCATGCAAACATTAGTTAACAAAATATCAATACTGTTCAAATGTTTACCCAATACCTTTGGCACCCATTAGCTATATTAATCCCTTCTTTACCTACTTCATCAGTGTAGTATTTCTAAAGCAGGTAGCTTCATATTCCGCATTCTCCAGTTTAAGTGCTGGAAGTCACAGGAAGATAGTTACAACTAACAAATAATACAAATATTTGGATGTACCTAGTTGGAACTAAAGCTTGCCAAATACTCTTTATTGAAATTGGCTCAACCTTGAAAAATAACAAGATTTAACATGTATGTATGGGGAGTACTGTCCTGTCAAAGGAAGGTATCCCTTTGGTAGCTCGTAAATAATTTCCCTCTATCAGCAGATTAGAGTAAGGTATTGTGCAGCTAACATCTCAACAGTGGATTGCAAATTAAATCCCCACTAGGGTTTCTGAGATTAAATCCAAGTCCCTTATCCTCTAAGCCACTCAGCTTTACCTCTTAAGCAACTTAATAAAGATAATATTCATATTGCATCTCATTATTCCTACATTATATGGATACAATGTAATAGTTTTACTTTTTTTGTGGCAAAAGCTAACAACTTAAAAAACATGAGTAACACAGAAAGACATGTTGTCACCTTTTATCTTCCTTTACCTGGAGGATTGATTACATGAGGCATTGGACTCCTATACCATTTTTCAAGTAAAACTCTAAAAGCATTACAATTTTGGTGAATTAAGTTCCACAACACTTCTCAGAAAGATCTTAATATCTTTTTTATATAATTGCCTTAATTACCAGGGAGTGAGGGTAACTTTCTGTGACTAATTTTCAGATTAGATATCTAAACACAGGAGAGTCATCACTCTCTGATTCACTATGGACTACTTGCAGCTCTCAATTTGAATCTCTTGCAGTAGGTACAGAAAAGTGGGAGAAAGCCAAAGCACAGCTAGTAAGAATTTAATGCGAGTCATAAAAAAAGGCCCATACTTGGCTAGCTGTAGATGCCCTGTGCAGAAAATTACAGAGGAGGCAGAACTGCTGGCAATATGGTTGCCATCCAGCCCATGCTGGGTGATTTTCCTGGGGAAATAATTGTAGTTTGCATTACTGAAGCAAAAAAAGGGGTTAGAAGAGTCTAGAGAAAGTACTCACAGTTCCCGTTCACAGAATATCTATGAACTTTTTCACAGCCTGAAAGACATCACCTGCAGTTTTCTCTATAAGTCTGCACCTCTATAGTTTTCATTTGTAGGACTGTCATTATCTGAATTATTCCTCACAAAAAGGATCTGTTGTTTTAGGATAAACACAATACACCAAGGATAATTTTCCATTTCAGAATCTCTGAAAACTAGTATATTTTACTGCTGAAGTGTTTTTTGGGTTTCTGTTATGACTTTTTTTCTTTTTTCACTGTAGCATTTCTCTTCTTGGTTGATTTCACTGTTTGCTCTTACAGCCTAAAATCACATAATGTGTAATTTGCTTTGTTTTTCTGTTCTGACATGGAAAAGAGGCTTTGTGTGCATTTGTCATAAACAATTTTAACCTGAAGATTATTAGAAGAACAAATCAAGTCTCATTTATATTTCAGGTGAAAAAAAAGGTGAATATTGTCACAAACCTTTATTATATTTATTTTGTCTTTTAAATGCTTGTAATGAAAATAAAATCAAATCCTTAGTACTCCTCCACGCATTTCCAAAGACTTATATCCAGTCAAATAGATGTTGGAGGAGACTGTGCAGCTCCAGGATCACACAGGAAATATCACTGCTTTTTTTACAAGATATTATACTGCAAGTGTCTACAGCTGGCAGAAAAGGACCCTTGGTCTTACTCAGTAAAGGCTCTCTCCTGTTCATACCTAGTTACTGCTTAACGAGGAAGGAAGCTGAGGAGAAAAAATTGCACCAACTTTTCTGTTCCATTTACATGGTCCATTTCTGAGAACTGCAGGTGTGCCTTTTAAATTACTGATTCTTTTCAGCTTTCTTTCCATTGCATTGGATTTACTTTTTGTCCCCTTCGTCCTGTCTGATACTGGAGCACATTAACCCAGCTTACTGCATTTCAAGCCCCTAGATTTTAATAACAACCCATCTTTAATCTTTGAGACTTTGATCATTCAGATAGACATTTATAGGATTCTTATTTTCCTAACAATGTCTTTTCTTCACCATCTGATGCAACATCATTGTTCCAAAATCAGCAATGGTTTGGGAGTTGCCTTTTACTAACAGTGCTGTGGGCTTTTTTAAATAGTAAACAGTCTTCAGTATTTTTTGTATGTCATCCAAGATGCAGAACCATGAAGGACTTTGTTTAGGAATGACTACATCAGTAATTGTAAACCAAAGATACATTAATGTGAGAAATTAGCACGATCTGAGAGAGTGAGGAAATTGAATTGTAGCACACTTTCATTCCTGATACTAACCGAAAATATGGGTATTTGGCAGCAAATGTCTTATCACTTGATCTTACAGGACTACAGGCATTTAGGGCATAGTAGAGATTGAAATTTGAAAACACATTTTAGTGAAAGTCTCAAATTGAGTGAGAAATCTGTTCAGATGCTTTTAACTTATTTACATCCATCTCAGTATTAAATCATCTTTTACATAGAGCCTCAGTAGAGAACAATAATTCCATTTCACAGAAAATGTCAAGATTGTGACATTTATTTTCATCTTGCACTGGAATGGAAATGAAGCATTCTGAAATTCTGGGCAGAAATAAATATTCTTTCATGTCCAGTCTTTCAAAAATGTTTGGAAAGTAATGAAATGGTTTGCCTCACACATAGTAAAACTTTTCTTACTGGAAATGTTAACAATTAAATGCGTTGACTTTTTATTTTTGGACCTAGATAAGTTCAAGAGTGACCATTTCAACACCGGTCAGGTTGATATTTAGGGCTATGTCTACTCAGCAACCAAAGATGTGTTATAAACAAACCAAGCTACTTCCAAACTCACTGGCTTAGGTATCCAAGACCAATGCAGTTGTGACTGCACAAATTCCAGCCCTTCCTGGTGACTCAAAGTTCTTCACAGGACTCATGCAGCTCACCGTGGAACTCTTCAGACCCTCGTGTGGATTGTGTTCCAGTTCCAGCATTGGCATTTTATGGAGCTGGGTGGAGAAGCAAGAGAAAACAGGTGGAAAGAGATAGGGGAAAAGACATGATTGCAAACATGAGGGTGCTCTGACCTTCAAATTCTCTCCTCACCACTGCACTCTACTATTGAGAGGGTAAGAGCATGTTTGAAAGTGGAGCACTGGAAGCAGGAGTAGCAATTTGGGTCATCTGTCTTCTCTCTTGACCCACTAGTGAGTGGGAAAATGAAGGCTTCAAGTTCAACGCTCTTTTGGCTTGAGTTTTCACTCTCTTTTAAAATGAAAAACATGAAAATTAATTTTATCCTTTGTATGGTGCAATTTTTTTAAAAAAAAAAGGATATGAAAAAATTAATCCACATTTCATTTCTTTTAATTCTTTTCTGAAGGGCTAGTCGCAGTATCATGCTGACATACTAGTAGTTTGTAGTGACAGTTTTCAGCCACAGGTTGGCTATATTTGTGCACACCATGGATGCTTATCACACTGCATCTGTGATAGCCATATGTTCTTGCTTTGAGGTTCACAGCAGTGTCATTGACCACCACCATATCCCTTCAAAATGAACTTAAAAACAAGCTAAAGAAATATCTAAATTAAATTTTTATTTTATAAGCTCACTTCAAAAGCATATTGAGAAGGTTGTCTGAGAGGTTTTCCAGAATAGCTGTTCCTGTTTGGTGGGCAGGATTAAAATACAGGTGAACAAAAATATTCCTTGGATTATCCCTCAGGGTCTGATCAAAAAATTTATCTGCCCAACGCAGTCACGCTAAGACTTCTGCATTGCAGTCGATGCCAGAGCTGGTATAAGGGAGATCCTGAAAAATCTCTGTAGAAGTATTCTGTGGGAAAAGTAAATAGAACTGCTGTGATGCTGTTGGCAGTAGCAAATCCCTGTCTGTCTGTTTGTTTGTTTAGGTTTTTTGTTTGTTTATTTTAACAATATTTGCAACTGTGTTTGAGGGGGAGGAAGGTTGAGACAGTGTCTGATCACATAATTCCTTCCAACAGCAGCTAAAGCCCAGCAGTAATGGCTGTTCTGTTACTGAGATACCACACACAAACGTAAACAAACTTAAATGTCTGCCTTCAAAAAGAACTGCTGCATCCACATTAGTTAGAAGAAAACAGTTTTAAAAAGGGAAGCTGTGTTTCTTACCAAATTGCCTCCTCCTCTTCCAGCACACCAGCAGTTTTTTAACCACGCAAACACAAGAAATAGACTCTTTGGTCAGCCACTCAACACACCTAACAGTAAACAAAACTATTACAGAGTAAAATCAGCTACTTTTTTCCAAATTAGACTTGAAAAGGTGGGCAACATGGAGGGAAGAAATGCTTCTTGTAAGGCAGTAAATTTTCCCAAGCAGTTCTGCCCTCCATCTTGTCCTCTGTGGTTAGTAATGGAGCTCAGAAAGGCCTGCAGAGATCAGTTCTAGAGCAGATGGGGTGAATGAAATCCCCAGTCTCTGAAACACGTGCACTGGCTGGACTCTTGCACGCATGCTGCACTAAAAATGGTGTTCCAAATTCTTGCTCAGATACTATTGAGCAAGAGGAATGCTGGCCTGTCCAGATATTCTTCATCCATTACCAGTATTTAAGAAATCTGTTTTCTCCATTTCAGCAGTGGTATTCTTTGTCTCTTGTTGCGTACAAGCCTAATTCACACAATCTGGAGTCCTCCAGACAAGGAAACAAGGCACTTGCATTATCCACCTCCCCCATCAACTCTGAAAGTTTGCCTGACCCAGAGATGTCCCTAACATTAGTTCTAGAAAGAGGGGAAAGGTTTGCAGCTTGTAGTGATTGTCACCAAAATAAATATAAAATAAGATCACTATGTTTCCACCAGCACAAGAGAAGAAAGCAGAAAAAACCTTTCTGTTCGAGTTGTATACTATCCATAGCTGTGAAGTGATTTACAAAAAAGTAATTGAGATGATGGTTCTTAGGAGCTGAACCAGACATAGGAGTTCCTGCAATCGCTTCAGCAACTTCCTTCTCACTACCAGCCTTGCCTTCTGAACTACGGATGATCTGTGTCACACTAACACAATATTCTTCAGAGACCTTTACCTCCAGCAGAGTGAGTTTTGCCACTTGATGTTCTTCATGGCCTGCACCTTCTCTCTTTGCTTTCCGGCATTCATATCGAGCTCCCACAGAGCAAAGAAATGATCTGTTTCTGTATTTACCTGCTCCGTTGAAAAATGCAGCTTCTGGAGTGGCTTGTAACTCCATCTGATAGCTCCACTTACACAGCTCAGAGAGAAGGGATTCTAGAAAAGACAGTACAAATTCAATGCTGCCTATCTTAGGAGCATCATTGCAGGGGGAAACCCTAGACAATTGCCGCTGTAAGGGCAGGCTTTGTGAGGTGAAATAAATCAATGAATAATTATTACCTCTGACGGCAGTGGCAGCCGGCAGCACAGCTATGAGGGTGAGAGAGGCAGTACACGCTAATAGGCTGGGGGAATCCTGTCTTGACAGTTTTTATCCTGCTCCATTTCTTTCAGCAAATAAGATGCATCTGTTTGCCTCCAGCTCTCGGCAGACAAAGTAAACAGTCATGCTGCAGCAGGTCACAGCGTGACTTCATGTGGGTAAACTGAGCTACTCTGAAGCAATATGCATTTATCCAGTGAAAGGACACCCAAGACAACATGTGCTGAGGGCAGCTAGCAAATGCCATGGACAAGGAATGTGTCAACAGTAAGTCAGAGCAAAGCAGGAAAAGCCAAGTGCAATTGTCAAGGTGCAACAAAACACAGTGGTAAACACCCGAGCCAAAATAAAATGGCCTGTTCTTATTTAACATTCCTCTCCCTTTCATTCGTCAAAAAATACCTGCATAATTTCTGCATTCACCACCCTTTTTTCTTTTTTTTCTCACTTCACAATGTCCACTTACCACAGTAAATGTAACAAATATTCAGGGTTGGCTGCTAGGATTCAGTGTATTCCTGACTCTCCCAGGAAAGAGTGAGAGCACAGATCAAAAAGCCCTTCTGTCTGCAACGTCTTGTCTTTCATATGCTTCTTAATAGCATCCATCAGTTCTCTCTTATTCACATGTATAATGACAAGCTGCTTGATTTGAAATTTCCGTTTTGCTGGATGCCAGCCACAGGTTTCAAGAAAATCAAGCTTTTTAGCTTTTACATTGCATGGTAGCCCAGGTACAAAAAGCTTCTCCTTCTGTATTATAGTAATTTATCTGCCAGAATGTATGTGTTTTCTAGATTTCATAGTTGCTAATAAAATGTGAATAGCTGTGTATCTTGATAACTAAAACCATATATTGATTATTTTTACAGAAAGTCATGTTTTCCATGAATGGAGAAATAACGTTTGACATTATCCTGGGATTTAGTGAAGATATTAAGTGATAAGAAGAGGACCCTTTTCCCCTAATTTCATGCATTTATTTCCATAATTATGTGTATTATACATTTTTGTAGGTTTCATTCCTTTGTGAACAAAGCTTTTAAGCTTTTTCTATAATATTTGTTGTTTCTGTTTTATGAGGCTGATGTTTTTGTTGACCAGGACAGAGATGGTTTCTACCTTAGGTCCTAGATACATCCTGCCTAGATGGTGGCACTGAAATTCCTCAGCTGGGAGCTCAGCCTTAGCTAGCTCTCCGTTTAATTAATTAAACTTGAAGAATGGTCCAGGTACAAGTCAAATCAGTTCAAGCGGAGTGAATGACTTCCATTTACACTCAAGCAAAACTAGGGAGAACCTCTTGTCCCCATACAGCCAGGATGAAACTTTTAAATGTGGCTTCAGCAGAAACTGTACAACTGTTCAGTGCCCCATTAGCCCCATCTGGTTTGAGGTTGCTTTTCTTCCCTATTTTTCTGTTTTATCCTGAGATGGACTTAATGTTGGCCACTCATTTCTGATTGTGGTAACTAGTGCTGTCAAGGTGAAGGGCTATGTCTGTTTTAGTAAATAAGCCAGTGGCAGGGAATGCCCTGGATATGGCAGCTCAATCCTCTGCACAAAGTGCTTGAGCAGTCCCTGGAATGGTTTTGGACCTGGCAGGCTGGCTTCCTTCCAGACAGATCTGGACATAGTTCAGGAAACAACACAGGCCAGGGACTATTCCCAGTAGACAACTTGGATACAGTATCTCTGCTGTGGAGGGCAAGACAGTGCAATAACATAGACATGGGTCTCTTACCATTTGCCTCGGGGCCAGAGAACAGTTATGATCACATCTGAATTACCAGGACAGACAAAGCAAGAGGCCCTCTGTATTTATCCTGTATTATGAATCCCTTGGTGCTTTGGCAGCGCTGTGCAAAGCATCCAAGGTAAGCATGAATCTGATCCAAAACCCACTGAAAGCAGTGGAGGCCTTCTGTTGTTATTAATGAGTTTTCAGTCAGGCTGTAAGTGAACACTAGATGTTAAAAGGAGAAGTATTTGAAAAAAAGAATGTATGGGGGCAGATACACGTTATGGATATACCTACTTTTAAAGAAAGGAAAGCAAAACCAAGGGCTTTGACAGAAAAGAAAAATACAACCCAACCAGGTTAGTTACTGCTGGGCTTTTTGATAACGTACTGTCTTTTCATGTCTTGCTGCACAAAGAGTCTATGGCAATTCCACCTAAATGCTGATATCCATCACTGATTTATACTTTCCTTTAGACTTTATTTAATAGGCTAAATATATGATTTCATTGCAAAGTTAATAGTTTCTCAAAATGTTTCAATATGGCACTTTAATTTGTCGTCTGAAGAGAGCCTATACTGGCCTGTTTTCTAATTTTGTGATAGCAGCGTTAATTCAACCTAAATACTACTTATGAAATAACTATGATGTTTGGGATGCTATATTTTATGTTTGAGAAAAAAGAGGTTTATAATAGGACATTTGGGAGTCATAGCTCAATTAAAAGAGTTCAAGTTATTCTTTTGACAAAAAGTTGTATCATGTAGACTTTCAGTGCATCGGATTTCTTTGAAGAGTGAGATAATGACCCCAAAGGGAACATAAGAAGCAGATGCATTAAATAATTTCCATGATTGCCATATTCTGACTTTTCTTTCTAAATTAAGTGAAATTTCAGTCCATCCTGTGCCTTATGACTTTGTCATGAGTTTTAAGTTCACCCTTTTCCAGAAACACTGAGAATAACAAGCAAATGTGGATTTTGTGAGCTGCCTCGTTTGCATACCTTTCGTCTTACACTTTTCAAGTAATGTTGATGTAATTAATTATGGGTTTATTGGAATACAGTCCTTGCTTGTAAGGAAATAATTGTTACACTTTGATTTGTCATACTCTGATTAAAACCACTGTACATGTGATTGCTTCCAGCTATTAACTATGCTGCAGTTGAGGGGCCAATTATGCCCCCAGTCTAAATATCCATACATCTTTGTAGCCCATACATCCTCATTAGCTGCAAGATTAGTCAGAGCAGAATTTGACTGAGTCAGAGATACCTTTTTGGCAACGTCAGTTTACCGAAATAATAACCCAAATGCTCTTCACTGTTGCAAAGTCTGTAGGTTTTCACTTAAGGCTTGTATTCCTTTTATAATCATGTACTCCCACCATGCTCTTAGAGCTGATAGCTCTCTGTAGCTAGTCTCTCACAAGTAGGCACTGGATGACTCTTCAAATAACATTTATTACTAGCTGGAAACTGTTAAGATGCTGTTACCAAAAAAAAAGAAAAAAGAAAAAAAAAGGAAAAAAAATGTTGAAACCTGATAAATCCATCCATCTGGTGAGAACAGCAGAGCACAAGTCTGAACAAAAAGCTAACACTGAGTGTGTTGGTGAAGAGGTTTAACTGTAGGAACCATAGTTTTTTCTTTTCCACTCTCCTAAAGTATTTCTGTTTCAGAAAGTTGGTAGGGGATGAGAGAGCAATGCACACTTTTATCTGCAAGGATTCATGGTGTCAGGGGGAGGTTGCCATTAATGTGGACCATTAAAAACAGTCCAAACTGCTGAATTAGGTGACTGAGAAAACATGATGGTAAAGTGAATTTCAGACCAGTACTTCATTGATAAAACAGGAATCAGTAGGGATTTTTGAAGTCTTTAGTATTGACAGAAGGTTTCCCTCTATCTTTTATAACTGTCCACAGTTTTCCCATCTAAGCTACCACTGTGCAATGATAAACTGTGTGGAATAGAAATATTATGATAAAAAGTCAGGAGACACCTTTGTTATGCTCAGGATATTTTGAGCAGTGGAGAGGCAGGACAGAGAAGGATACCCCAGCGCAGAAGGTAAAGCCAGGGCCTTCTGGCATGTTAAAGCTTCTTGAAAAAAACAAATGCAAAGTCCTGCACCTGGGAGGAATTAGCTCTTAAAATGGGGACAGACTGTCCGGGAAAGGGTGTTGGGTGCCCTGGGAGCTGGGTAGGAGGTGGCAGCAGCAGAGACAGCCAAGAGCATCCAGGGCTGTGTCAGCAGGAGCACAGCCAGGAGCTCAGGGCAAGGGTTGTCCTCTCTGCCCAGCACTCACTGTTAGAGCACATCTGGGTACTGTGGCCACTTCAGTGCCCACCCCCCATGCAGAAAGATGCCGATAACCTGGAGTGAGTTCACCTCTGCAATGCTTGGGGCTGGAAGATGTCTCCATGAGCAGAGGCTGGGACAGAGATGGCTTCAGGGACAGCTCACAACCACCCCAGTGCCTACAGGGAGGGATGGAGAAGGAGCAGCTGGGCCCACCGCAGCTGTGTGTGGCAGGGCAACAAGGTACTGCAGGCATGAGCTGGAACAAGAGGGGTTCAGGCTGCATACTGACACCTCTCCCTCTGAGGACAGGCCAGGGGATGGAGGGATGAGCTGCTCAGGGAGGTTGGGCAGGCTCCATCCTTGGGGGGTTTCAAGACCCAGTTGGGCAAAGCCCTGAGCAACTTGGTCTGATCTTGCAGCTGGCCCTGCTTGGAGCAGGGGTGCATGAGGGACCAACTGAAGTCCCTTCTGACGTGAATTACCCAGTGATCCAAATAAGATCTGCAGCACTGGGACAGTATACTGGTTACACCTGACATAGCATCTTTTTGTTATCCTCTTTATAGAAAATATTTTCTTCAGATACTTACTCATTTTACACAAAGTCCAAAATAAATGGACAGTACTTGTTTGCTAAGGGTACACTCAAGAGTCTTTTAGAAGTTAACCAACATGTGGTTACACTTTTTCCATAGACTCACATGAGTCTGCTCCAACAAAGAGCTGAACATGCCCATATATTAAAAAAATAATACAAGTACCTTTATATAATCCCGATTATTTTGAAACAAAATATAGTCTTCTTCCCCCCCAAGATTAATTAAACAAGACATCATGAAGTGTATGTTCTCTGTATAATCATCTATTTAGAAACTAAAGGTGTGCATTTCCTACAGTGACTGAATAGAGCAAATGGGATAAAGAGATCTCTATCTAGACAGCTGTCCCAAAAGATATGTTGCATATCTGTCCACCACTTGTTTCTGCCAATTTGGGATGATATTTTAGCTCAATAGTAGCTATCCACAATTCTTTGTAGTATTTCATCTTACAGATATAAAGGAGAAAAGCCAACCTATTTTTCCAAGAGCCTTTCATGAATGCCATGAAAAGATATCAATGTACCTATGAAACAAAAGGCTTCTGCAAATAGGAATGCAAGAAAAAGTCTTTCTACTTGCACATTCCCAAATGAATTGCAGATGTCAGGGAAATCAATAAATCTCTTGGATATCAAGAAAAATAAGGATCCCAGCCACTTCCCCCGAGACTCTTTATGTAAAAGGTGACACAATAATTATGTAGGTGGATTATGATCTATAGGCAAGCGCACTGACTATTAACATCTAAAAGTGACATTTCCTTTTCAGAGAAATTTAATATGAGCTGCAAAGATGCATTTTGCAGTCAAGTTGCTTGTGCAAAAGCTAAATCAGGCATGCTCTTATAATTGTACTGTATGCATTTTCCAGCTCGGACTCTGGTTCTCCCGCCTCTTCCAAGTCGGTTACTGTGGGTAGAGCTGGCCTAATTTTTCCAATGCATAGCATATTTGCCTAAATACACAGTTTATGAAACAGTGCCACTGAAACACTCCAATCAGATCTGGCGAAAAATAATGATCAGGGAATAAGGGCAAGGGAGAGAGGAAAAAAAAACATTGAAATTTTTTATTCTGGCAGCTTGGAAATTAACTTTCTGACTTTTCAAGACGGCTTTTTTGTTAGAAGGGGAAACGTTAAGAAAGATTCAGAGTTAGATAACTGAAAGCTAAACAAAACTAAGAAAGCCCTTTTCAATGAAATGAAACATGTCAAGTTAACCAGAATGGATACGTGGTTTTTGTTTCATTCATCCATTTTTAAAATGTTGGTACTTTGTAAACCAGTCCATTTTTTTTCAGTTCAGGCATAAAAATGAAAAATTTAACATGCAGTCAACGTTAAGTTTGGAAATCTGTAGGCAAAGTATCTGTTACCTGGTGAAAAAAAATGTTTTCCTGTCCCCTTGAAAAATGTTCAGGTGTTCAAGACATAAGAATATATCATATCTTTGGGAGAGCTGAGAATATAATTGGAAATATGGGTGAATGCTGTAATGTTGGTTTTAATAACTAGTCTTCTGACCTCCGTTGGTTGCTGCTGTCATTATGGCAAAGCTTAAATAGACACAAGCAAAATAAAGGAAAAGCTCTTTGAGAGCTGTCATAGAAGAAAAAATTCCGTTTTAGAGTGCTAAATGAGGGCCTCTTCACCCAGGTCAGCCATAAGATGTCAACCCTCAGAGGGGGTGGAATGACTTGTGAAAATTGAAATGGTAAAACAGACCTGAACTCAGCTTTTTCTTCCATGAAACAAACCTAATTATGGCAAGGAAAAAGTATGTATATATGTTCACTGTGAAACAAAGAGAAACACAGAAAAGAGAGAAATCCATCAAAAACTGCATAGCCTTGCCAGTGCAGCATTTCATGGAGTACTGTGTTCAGCTTTGGAGTCCTTAACACAGGAAGGACACGAACCTGTTGGAATGGGTCCAGCAGAGGGCCACGAAGATGATAGAGGGCTGGAGCACCTCTCCTGTGAAGACAGACTGAGAGAGTTGGGGTTGTTCAGCCTGGAGAAAAGAAGGTTCTGGGATGACCTTATAGCAACCTTCCAGTACCTGAAGGGGGCCTACAGGAGAGATGGGGAGGGATTCTTTTATCAGGGACTGTAGCGATAGGACGAGGGATAATGGTTTTAAATTGAAACGAAATTTAAATTGAAATGGAGCTGGTGAGGGGTTTGGAGAGTAAGCCTTATGAGGAAAGACTGAGGGAGCTGGGATTGTTTAGCCTAGAGAAAAGGAGGCTGAGGGGAGACCTTATTGCTCTCTACAACTACCTGAAAGGAGGTTGTAGAGAGGTGGGGATTGGTGTTTTCTCCCAAGTCACAGGCAATACAACAAGAGGAAGTGGCCTCAAGTTGCGCCAGGGGAGGTTCAGATTGGATATTAGGAAAAATTTTTTACACTGAAAGGGTTATTCAGCATTGGAATGAGCTGCCCAGGGAAGTGGTTGAGGCACCATCCCTGGAGGTATTTAAAGACGGGTTGACATAGTGCGTAGAGACATAGTTTAGTAATGTGGGGTGTCCTTTTGTATGGTTTTCTTTTGTTTATTTTTAATCAGAGTTAGGTTGGACTAGATGATCTTAAAGGTCCCTCCCAACCTAGACAATTCTATGATTCTATGACAGCGGGGGAATTTAGATTAGATATTAGAAAGAAATTCTTTACTGTGAGGGTGGTGAGACACTGGAACGGGTTGCCCAGGGAAGCTGTGGATGCCCCATCCCTGGAAGTGTTCAAGACCAGGCTGGATGGGGCTTTGAGCAACCTGGTCTGGAGGGAGGTGTTCCTACCCATGGCATAGGGGTGGAACTTGATGATCTTTGAGGTCCCTACCAACTGTAACCATTCTATGATTCATGCAGCCTCATCAGCACTGCCACACAGGGGTGGAGTAGGGATAGCCAGGGATACCAGAAATGCAGTGGGGCTCCCTCCTACCATCCCCATCTGTTTACAGTCTTGTCTCCCACCTCTGAGCCTGCCTCTGGCCCCTGAACTCCAGGGGGAAGCACCGCTTGGGCACATCTGATGGCTGAGCCCAATTTTTTGTGGCACACTGGGCTGACAAAGCCAGGCAAGCTCAGAGCCAGCTCCAGGCACTTTGCTGTGAGCTGCTGTGCTTTGAGTGGAAGTGCCATCACTCAGAGGAAGAAGAAAAGAAGTTTTTTGACCTTCTCTTTAGAGAAATGCCTGTGCACTGTAGGCAGCTTGGGAACTCCTAAAGGATCAGGCCTCCTCTTGATATCTTGAAGAAATTTAACTAAAAGGCTATGACATGACAACCTGGAACTGTATAGAAAATGACAATTGATGGCTGGAGAGCCCTGAGGCAGGGTAAATAATGCCCACAGGGAGGCTCTGCTTGGAGGAATCTTGCTACATATGGTTTCCTGTCAAAGGCCATTTCATTTCTTGTGGGAGATAAGATAAAAAAAAACCCATGTTATAGCTAGTATCAACTAATGCTATGGTGAAAGACATTGCAATGATGACAGCAGTATATGGACTCATGTGAAATAGAATTAAATCTAAAAAGGAGAGGCAATATAAACATTTGTTGAGTGTTTTCAGCTGATATATGTGTGAAAAGAAACAGTACAAATGAAATTTTGTTAATGCCTTTCACTTCCAGAAACTCTAAATCACTGTAAGTGGAACACTAGCAGAAAAAGAAAAACCCTGCAAAAATCACATGGGGTCAGGCATTGGAATAGGCTGCCCAGGGAGGTGGTTGAGTCACCACCCCTGGCTGTGTTTAAGAACCGTTTAGATGTGGTGTTGGGGGATATGGTGTAGGGGAGAACTTTAGAGTAGGGTGGATGGCTGGACTCGATGATCCCAAGGGTCTCTTCCACCCTAGATGATTCTGTGATTCTGTGATCACAGACTTAAACATTCCACATTTATCACTGGACCCATAATTTGATAAAGTAATTTGATTTCTGTGTATTAATTTTTTTCTAGTAACATGTGAAAGACACTGGTTAATAGGAAGCTGACAAGCTTTTTCTCTGTTTGTATCAGGTGCTGAAACTAATCTGAACTTGAGGAGCAGGGAAGATCCAAATACATCAGATATTGGATCAGAAACCCAGGATAAAAATGCAAATAACCATGGAACTCAGTCATCTAATCCACTGTCCAGTTCTGTGACTGCTGAAAATGGAAATTCAGTATCAAATGGTAAGCAGTTTTTAATCCCAAAGCTCTTCTAACATAAAATTGCTGAAGTGTTTCCTTGAATGAGCTTTTTAAGATATTGTCAAGATGGAATCTTCTGAGTTGAGAAAAATCTGTGTTTCTGGGACCGGCTTAACTTTGTATGTGTGAACTGATAAGCCCCCCTCCAATAAAAGCTGAAGGCAAAGAAAATAAAACAACCTCTGTTGAGGAATTTGTAACTAGCTTAGCTCCAGGTCTATAAGCAGCCTGAGGCATGGAGGACTGAGATTTGAGATTTCTGATCCTATAATCAATACAAATGGGACAGAAAATGGAAAATCAGGATCTCCCTTTGCTGCAGGTGTCTTACTTGTGAATGACAAATTGTTTATCATTGCAACAAGATGATGATCAAAATGGTGCAAGAGCAATGACAGAACAAATGAAACCTTTCAAGCATAAATCCCAAGGATGTAACACCTGTATTACAAAAAGTCACACAATGCAAATACACAAGTACAAATAGAGACAAGACAAATAGAAAGTATGTATTTTGATGGAATGTGGGGAAGCAGATCTCTAAATACTTGCATGGCAGTGGATATAATTATCTTCATGGTGAAAACAAGTCTATATATGGTTTGTGGAAGCAGAACAGTTGTATAGCCTTTACTGTTAAGGGTAGAACTACACGTAATGCAGTTGGTAGTTTGAGAGTTATATTGGAAAAAATGAAAGGGAAAAAATATTAGGTCAAATCAAATATTGCATTTTGTTTTCCAAATACGCTATCTTCTTTTAAAAAAAGTTAACCTTGGACCTGCTTAATATTCAGTGTTTTGAAATGAAAAATTAAACTTTATTATCAAAGTGAAACATATCAAAATCAAGTAATTCCTTTCTTTTCAAGAAAACCTGTCCTACAAATTCTGCAGTGCTTGGCCAAAATAATTCTTCTGCTCTCTCTCATAATCAAAGCAGAAAACTCATCCAGTCTGAGAAGTTATACAAGTATAAACGTGCATTCATTCCTGTGTGGAACCAGGAACACACTGTGACAGAGTAAAAAGACATCTTTGTCCATTACAACTGTGTCCCCATTTGTATCAGTATAATAATCTGGGGAGAAGGGGAGCATATTTTCAGTATGTATAGCAGTCAGACTGTTAAATTAACACAAAAACTGTGGGTAGATCAAGTCTTTGATTCCTTTCTATGCAGGATTTTAACCATATATTCTGATGTCCTAATGGGACCTGTGGGAGATCAGCTTTGTGTAAGAGCAACCATTTTATCCCCAGACCCTTTAAATGGGAGTTTAATCACAAGAGATGTGCTTCTTTCATCTTAGAAATGAAATGATGCTTTAGGTTTATAATTTGTGATTATTATAAAGTTAGTAAATGATCTCAGTTACTGAAATAAATAGTCATTGCTTGGATAAAAGGTGGAATGAGTGCTTGTAATTGTTTGTGTGAAGTTTTTATTGGTGTATTTGGAACCATTAATAGCTAGGGCTGTTCATATTAATAATCTACGCTATCTACTAGGAATAATCTGATTCTTTTCACACTGTTTGTTTGTGGAAAGTTTAATCATAAAGGTGTAATGTTGTGCAAAGAAATCTTCCAGTACAATATTTTTTCCATTAAAAAAACCTGATTCATCAAACTCTTTTCATGGAAGGTTCCCAATTTTGATGCAGCTTTGATAAGGAATGTTTTTGATATTCACTGTATACTATGAGTAGAAAAAAAAATCCCTTTAGGTCTGTCAATATCCCACTGGTTAAGGAATTAGCATTATTTGTGGTATTTCCAGGTTAAAACCTATGTTTTGCCTATCAGACTGATATAGAAATGATGAAAGTGTTGAATTTACCCTAATACAGAGCAATTTTTGTGATACAGAATGCTAGTTTTCAGCCACCCTCAATAATAATTAAACGAGCTGACAATATGGAAAAGTTTGGTGAACTTTGATTATGTGAATTCAAACCAAGTTTGCTTAGGAAAAAATCCTTCCAGAATTCAACTTTAACATCTTCATGATTTTGAAATCCGTGTCTCATTGGATACATCTGGGCAATACTGATATTTGAGCATGTCCCATGAGATGTTTCCATGTAAAATACTTCTTCGTTTCTTTGTTGCTTTATACCAAACTCCTCTTAGCTGTAAGGAAAATAAAGCCTGAAATGCATTATTGACACTGAGATTATACTCTTGAATATAGAGTAATCTGCTTCCCACTGTTACACAATGCAACTGTATAATCTACTTTGCACTGATAGAACTAAAGTCTAGATTTGTACATTACTTGTAGGAGGTGAAATGGAAGTAATTTCTGAAATAAGACTAGTCTTTTGCTCTCATGAATGAAATGTCAGCACCACTCCTCTGAAGCATCATGAAACTTAAAGTCACTACGGTCATAAGAATGATCATTTTGATGAAGATGTTAATCTTACTTACAACCTGACGAATTCTTTAGAAAAGCATTACTAAGCAGCTAAAAAGCTGGCTGGCTCAGCTTCCAAACACATTAATGCTGTGTTGTTTTCAGAAGCTGAGTTTAATTTCTGGGACTGCTGTTAGTTCAGAATTTTAATAGAAGATGATTTTTCATTTTATATAATGTAATCCTCTTCTTCTGTATTTTATCGTTACTATTAGGAGTAACACCTTTCTACAGCTCTGTGCTATTAAACTGTGACTTTTCTGCTACTAATCTTCCAAATTTACCAGATTTTTAATATGAAAGAAAGAGCTTTTTTTGCTATTTCTTGTCCAAACACAAAGAGCAATCAGAAAGCCTTTTACGTTATGATGCTTTAAGTTGTACTCCTAAATCACCCAAACCAGCAGATCCTCTGGTGGGAGACAAACACTGCAGGTAAAAGGTTACTGAAATTTGTTGTCATTTCTAACTAGTACCTAATAGAATATAGAGGAGTGTTTAATCATGATTCTATGATTAAGTGAAATCTTTAAATATGACAACTGTAATAAGTGACTAAGGCGACCTAACCTTTGGGAGAAAGGGAGAAATTCTGACAGTTCTTTACTCCTGGTGGAGTGTGTTGTAGAGGTAATTTGTGTAATCCAAGTGAAAATTAGAGTAGTTACTGTATAGATGAGACAGCCCTGCTGGATCAAAGGAGCACTATGCCCCATCGTGCCTAATGGTCACACAGGAACACACTTTGCACTGTGTGGTTCATCCAGCTCCGTTGGCACGCTGCTGTCCCTCCAAGGAGGTCTCTGTAGTTATTCCTCTTCTCTTGAGTTAAAACAGATCTAAATGCATCAGGCAACAAGTCACAGAATGGGAGAGGTGTCACAGCAGATAACCTGACAGAAAAGGGGCATGTCACCATGACACAGGCTACATGTTGTTAAGCACAGAGCCTTACACCTTGCCTTACCTGGTGATGCCTCTTTCACTCTATAGCAGGCAATGTCTCAAGTGCAGCTGATCAGTAAATCCGGCCTGCATGTGAATGCAGAATCATGGAGGAAGGTAGAAGGTTTGGGGAATGATGTGTGGCCACAGTTGCAAAGACCCAGACACACTGTGGTGTTGCAGTTGTTTTGCAAATGTGGATGTTGGAGGCCAGGAGGTGCAGGGTCTCCAGTTTGGGGGTAGCAGGACCTATGAAACTGGAGGTTCTCTGGAACCACAGAACCACTTCTAGATGTCCAGTCATCTAGATCTCAATATTTGAGGTGCAAGCTATTTATCTGAAGGATCCTAAGAGGAGTATCTGAGAACAGGACGGAAACGGGAAATAGAAAGTATAGGAAGAAGATCAGGGACTGAGTGTGGGATCATTTGAAGCAATATAGAAAAGGCATCATAGGGAGTAAGTGGCTAAAGGACTCGGTTTCTGATTTGACTACACGTATTGCATGGGACAAGGTCATATTCTTGATTATGTGAAAAAAATGGAATACATTTCTTTCATTTAACTTCTCTAGTTAAATATTATTGATTCAATCATATTCCTTACTGTCATTTTCACCACCACATATAATTGCAGTAATAATCTTAGCAAGCATTATTTTGCCAAAAAAATGCCAAATTAGACTTACTTTTGGTAACTTGAGAATAGTTTCAAGAAAGCCCAGTCCAGATGGTGTAATTTGTGCTTCAGCCTGAACCCCTAATTAACTTATGTTCTTGTAGTTCTGCCCCTGCCCCTGCTAAACCAATGCTTCCAACCTTGTGCTGAATTAAGCAAGGTCTTATTCAGTGCACAGCTGTCGTATCCTAATATTTACTTAGGTGTACATAAAGGAAAACTCTCAGAATATAATCAACTACTCCATTTATCTTTCCAAACTCCACCAATTCTCTGCTTGCCATGTCTATAATGACGTGCTGTTGCTGTACACGGAAACTTTACTTATTTGATAAGAACTCTTATCAAAGTGCTTTTCATAGAAATAAACAGAAAATCATTGATAACCTTATTCTTAGCTCAAGGCTGTCATGGACGATAGATCCTAAAGTGTGTGAATATAGTGCAAAAGCAATACCTTTTTCAAAACATGCTGCTGGCCAAGAAAAGTATTTTCATTCAGTAACACCTACTTGTAAAAAGTATTTTGCATTCAAATGTCAATAATTTTGTATTACTTTGAGATGTATCCAAACTGAATCCATGTGGATAAATTATTAGTTCAGGAAATTATTTGGAAAAAAAGGATATATTGTGTGTTGACAAAAAATGGATTTTGGGAAGGAAATTTATTTCAAGGATTTAATTTGACAAAAAATATGTAAGTTTTGCTAAGGGAGAATTTTAAGGTGGATGACAGAGAATTTAATGTAGGTAAGAAAAGAACGGTGGTAACTTACATGTATTTTACAAGCGTAATATACTGGAAACCTGAACACCAGACCTTGACCCAGTACCTAGCTAATGTATCATGGACTAGCTTCAAAAATTGATATCTTCACCTCATAACAACGCATAGTTCAAATCACTGAGAGAACATGGTCACACTCCCTCTCTGCACCAGGTGGAAAAGGACTGAAATACTGGATTCTCACAAGATTTCAGCTGGCTCTGGAGCCACAAGCAAGGCTTCAACTTTCTTTACTGCCTGTGTGTGTCCAGAGGAAGTCCAGATGATTTGAAGCTATAGAAAAAGATCCATATTTATGAAGACTTTACTCAAGCCGCATTCAGAAGATCAAGTAAAAGAACTAGTTGACTCTAGTTACAAAGCTGTGCTGATGCACCATTATAAGGGGGGAACTAAAAGCAGGGTAGAGAGGCCAAAAAGGTATAAGGATCTTTCATTGTCTTTAAAATTATTCTATTTCTCTCACAAAATCAATTTATTTTATGGGATTATTCATAAAATTTATATTTTCATTATTTAAATCATATATCAGTAACCATCTAAGAGTTAATGCTTGTTTATCAAAATTAAAAAATACACCCCCCTTTTTTAATACTAAAAATAACAAGTTGGAAGACAAGCGTGTTTCACAGTGTGTTTCTATGCCAGTTTCATGACTGAACAAGAAGCTGAATATGGACATGAAACAGAACTATGTCTAGTGCAATACCTAATCCCATAAGTAGTTATGATTCACTGCAATTGAACATTGAATTTTTTCTATTACGATTCTGTGTATCTTGTGTATAATATGCAAAGAGTGGGGCTCATGTCATTTTTCCTTATCTAAGAGTTACATATCTAGGCCCAGAACTACCTTACCTAGTTTTAGCCACACAAAAGGTAGATGCCTAGTTTAATCAAATATTTCAGATTAGATGTTATCCATTTCTAGTTAGTAAATCTCAGGTGATCTACGGAGAACAATTCTACTTGCATATCTCTTACCAGGATGAATCCTCTTCTCATGGTGGCTAGCTATGTTCAGTTGACTAAAGAAGCAGTAGTGATATAGCACGAAAATGTGGCATAAACGCTATATGAAGCAATACCAAAATTGCTGGATACCAGACCTACCATAGTGTCTGTGATTCTAGTTTGCGAGGGGCTTAATAATGCCCTGTGATGGACTCACTGTGTTTCTGCTTCTACCTTTGCTTCCTCTCATCCCGCCTTTCAGATCCTTTGTAGTGCTGTGTGAATGGCCTTCCCACACTGGCAGAAGTGATGGGGAAGCATCATCAGTGAGTCCTGCTCTAGGATCACTGTGCCGAGGTCTTTGTTTCTCTTGACTACCGATGGAGACTACCGGGCTCTTTTACACTGGATGATTGGGTTTTACACAGCTAAATTTTGGGCAGCTAATTCCCACATGGAGAGTGCACAATAAGTACAAGAATAAAAAAAAAAACCTCTCTGCACTGAGGAGATGAAGTTGTAAGTCCTGGACCTACTATCGGCTCTGAGAGCAGACGGCGGGCCTGTTTTCCATTCCGTTTGCATTGCTTCTGCAATGAAAAGGTGCCAGGAGGAGAGGAGCCAGGGAGTTCCGCATTGCAGGAGGAATCCCTGACCAGTGTATAGGTAATGTGTTATATGTAGGCTATTTCAGTGCAATTGCTTCTTCTCTAAACCAGCATGCATACCTATGATGCTATTTATATATATGTATGTGGTAAACAATTAATTGTTCCAGTTTCAGTGAGCATGGAAATAGCAAATATCCAGGCAAATGTGTGATTTTTTCATTCTTTTTTAGTAAACCATGTCAAGATCTTTTGAATCTCATGCTGAAATCAGCTAATGCAGAAACTTCAGATTATAAACTAGTATTGTTCTGCTTTAGGTTTACCAGAGGAAAATGAATATTCAAGACTGTCGGCCAGCACTACGGCAGGTTCATCGATTCAAAGACATAGAGAGAGCCACACTAGTCAGGTAAATATTTCATTGATGCTCTACCAGAACCAGTAAAAGAAAAAAGTAATCATAGTAGCTGCATGTTGAAAGCTATCTTGATTAAAATGTGTGTGTTAGCATGGAAAAATGTAGACTTCTTTACACATTTGTATTCAGCTAAGGACAACAATTAATTTACTCTTAACTTTTTTTGCTGGGAGGATAATAATCCTGAAAGGTTCTCGTAGTAGAGTTCAAAATTTATGCAATTTACTGTTGCTGTTTGTGAGGATGTTATTTTCAGGCAGGAAATATATCTCTTCACCCTGAGAGGACCAAGATGTTATCTCTTTCAAGATACTCATGCATACCAGAAAGAGCTGCATGATAATGCACCTCATAGGAATAAATGCATAACTATATCATCCTTTTGTATAGAAGAGCAGTGAAGTCTTTAAAAGCAGTCACTGATTTTATGCAAATATAAATAAGTAAAAATTAAAATCAAAATAACTATCATTTAAAACAGCAATAGATACTGAGATAGTATGAAGCTTGCACTTTGTTTTGTCTAAAATTTCTGTTTAATTAATGTCACTAAAATAGCAACACAATTAAGTTTGATGTGCAAAGTGAGCAAAAAGGAATTAAATTAATCATAATGTATTTTCTTCATTCTTTTCTTTAGCATTTTATATATAATGTGGAACACATTACTTTCTAAATAGCCAATTCAGGCATGAA
The DNA here is from genome assembly GCF_001431845.1 of Calidris pugnax. NCBI lineage: Eukaryota > Metazoa > Chordata > Aves > Charadriiformes > Scolopacidae > Calidris > Calidris pugnax. The sequence continues at coordinate 3,647,611 of NW_015090859.1, read as the reverse complement.
GGCATTCAAGAAATTTAATTTTATTTCACTTAAATGGTATTAGTGTATTTTCCTGTTGTCCTTTATGTCTTCAGTCCACCTTTCCAGAAGGGTAGTCCCAAGTCATTTTTTTATTTGAGATGACCATAAGAACTTTAAAGTAAAGCTAAATATTGTCCAAAGAGAAAATATGTTGGAGCTGAGAGGAATTTCCTCAACAGAAACCTCTCATTAACCAATTGTACAGTTTCCAAACTATTTTACCAGAAAGTACAGGAAATGCTTTATCACATTTAAAAGCTACTTTTGTCTGCAAGGAACAGCTGAAATTTCATTACAACAAAATACTGGCCCTAACCAAGTGATGAATGTTTGACCCTTGACTCCAACAGGAGTGGGATTCAACCTTCAACATCATATTCAGTCTTTATGTAAATTTGAAAAACAATAGACTTTTAACTGAGTAAATATGTGAGCAAACGAGTACAAAAGACTTCACTTTTTGTTTCTTTGCTGCATTGTCCAAAGCACAGGCATAACTACAGTTTCAACTCTGAGTTGAAAAATTGTGCCAATTGTGCCAAGACAGCACAGCACTGTAGTGCTCTCTCTCAGCACTACACTAATCTCTTCAGATACATCAGGGAGGCTGGCCAGAGCTACCCTGGCACACATAGGCACATACCCATCTTGCACACAATAACAAATCTTGGCCATCCCCATACCTCTCAGACTCTCAAAACGTACTTTGAACATATTGGGAAAAAATAAGTGGAAGTCTGCTACCTCCACTGCCCAGGGAAGTGGTTGAGGCACCATCCCTGGAGGTATTTAAAGACGGGTTGACATAGTGCGTAGAGACATAGTTTAGTAATGTGGGGTGTCCTTTTGTATGGTTTTCTTTTGTTTATTTTTAATCAGAGTTAGGTTGGACTAGATGATCTTAAAGGTCCCTCCCAACCTAGACAATTCTATGATTCTATGACAGCGGGGGAATTTAGATTAGATATTAGAAAGAAATTCTTTACTGTGAGGGTGGTGAGACACTGGAACGGGTTGCCCAGGGAAGCTGTGGATGCCCCATCCCTGGAAGTGTTCAAGACCAGGCTGGATGGGGCTTTGAGCAACCTGGTCTGGAGGGAGGTGTTCCTACCCATGGCATAGGGGTGGAACTTGATGATCTTTGAGGTCCCTACCAACTGTAACCATTCTATGATTCATGCAGCCTCATCAGCACTGCCACACAGGGGTGGAGTAGGGATAGCCAGGGATACCAGAAATGCAGTGGGGCTCCCTCCTACCATCCCCATCTGTTTACAGTCTTGTCTCCCACCTCTGAGCCTGCCTCTGGCCCCTGAACTCCAGGGGGAAGCACCGCTTGGGCACATCTGATGGCTGAGCCCAATTTTTTGTGGCACACTGGGCTGACAAAGCCAGGCAAGCTCAGAGCCAGCTCCAGGCACTTTGCTGTGAGCTGCTGTGCTTTGAGTGGAAGTGCCATCACTCAGAGGAAGAAGAAAAGAAGTTTTTTGACCTTCTCTTTAGAGAAATGCCTGTGCACTGTAGGCAGCTTGGGAACTCCTAAAGGATCAGGCCTCCTCTTGATATCTTGAAGAAATTTAACTAAAAGGCTATGACATGACAACCTGGAACTGTATAGAAAATGACAATTGATGGCTGGAGAGCCCTGAGGCAGGGTAAATAATGCCCACAGGGAGGCTCTGCTTGGAGGAATCTTGCTACATATGGTTTCCTGTCAAAGGCCATTTCATTTCTTGTGGGAGATAAGATAAAAAAAAACCCATGTTATAGCTAGTATCAACTAATGCTATGGTGAAAGACATTGCAATGATGACAGCAGTATATGGACTCATGTGAAATAGAATTAAATCTAAAAAGGAGAGGCAATATAAACATTTGTTGAGTGTTTTCAGCTGATATATGTGTGAAAAGAAACAGTACAAATGAAATTTTGTTAATGCCTTTCACTTCCAGAAACTCTAAATCACTGTAAGTGGAACACTAGCAGAAAAAGAAAAACCCTGCAAAAATCACATGGGGTCAGGCATTGGAATAGGCTGCCCAGGGAGGTGGTTGAGTCACCACCCCTGGCTGTGTTTAAGAACCGTTTAGATGTGGTGTTGGGGGATATGGTGTAGGGGAGAACTTTAGAGTAGGGTGGATGGCTGGACTCGATGATCCCAAGGGTCTCTTCCACCCTAGATGATTCTGTGATTCTGTGATCACAGACTTAAACATTCCACATTTATCACTGGACCCATAATTTGATAAAGTAATTTGATTTCTGTGTATTAATTTTTTTCTAGTAACATGTGAAAGACACTGGTTAATAGGAAGCTGACAAGCTTTTTCTCTGTTTGTATCAGGTGCTGAAACTAATCTGAACTTGAGGAGCAGGGAAGATCCAAATACATCAGATATTGGATCAGAAACCCAGGATAAAAATGCAAATAACCATGGAACTCAGTCATCTAATCCACTGTCCAGTTCTGTGACTGCTGAAAATGGAAATTCAGTATCAAATGGTAAGCAGTTTTTAATCCCAAAGCTCTTCTAACATAAAATTGCTGAAGTGTTTCCTTGAATGAGCTTTTTAAGATATTGTCAAGATGGAATCTTCTGAGTTGAGAAAAATCTGTGTTTCTGGGACCGGCTTAACTTTGTATGTGTGAACTGATAAGCCCCCCTCCAATAAAAGCTGAAGGCAAAGAAAATAAAACAACCTCTGTTGAGGAATTTGTAACTAGCTTAGCTCCAGGTCTATAAGCAGCCTGAGGCATGGAGGACTGAGATTTGAGATTTCTGATCCTATAATCAATACAAATGGGACAGAAAATGGAAAATCAGGATCTCCCTTTGCTGCAGGTGTCTTACTTGTGAATGACAAATTGTTTATCATTGCAACAAGATGATGATCAAAATGGTGCAAGAGCAATGACAGAACAAATGAAACCTTTCAAGCATAAATCCCAAGGATGTAACACCTGTATTACAAAAAGTCACACAATGCAAATACACAAGTACAAATAGAGACAAGACAAATAGAAAGTATGTATTTTGATGGAATGTGGGGAAGCAGATCTCTAAATACTTGCATGGCAGTGGATATAATTATCTTCATGGTGAAAACAAGTCTATATATGGTTTGTGGAAGCAGAACAGTTGTATAGCCTTTACTGTTAAGGGTAGAACTACACGTAATGCAGTTGGTAGTTTGAGAGTTATATTGGAAAAAATGAAAGGGAAAAAATATTAGGTCAAATCAAATATTGCATTTTGTTTTCCAAATACGCTATCTTCTTTTAAAAAAAGTTAACCTTGGACCTGCTTAATATTCAGTGTTTTGAAATGAAAAATTAAACTTTATTATCAAAGTGAAACATATCAAAATCAAGTAATTCCTTTCTTTTCAAGAAAACCTGTCCTACAAATTCTGCAGTGCTTGGCCAAAATAATTCTTCTGCTCTCTCTCATAATCAAAGCAGAAAACTCATCCAGTCTGAGAAGTTATACAAGTATAAAGGTGCATTCATTCCTGTGTGGAACCAGGAACACACTGTGACAGAGTAAAAAGACATCTTTGTCCATTACAACTGTGTCCCCATTTGTATCAGTATAATAATCTGGGGAGAAGGGGAGCATATTTTCAGTATGTATAGCAGTCAGACTGTTAAATTAACACAAAAACTGTGGGTAGATCAAGTCTTTGATTCCTTTCTATGCAGGATTTTAACCATATATTCTGATGTCCTAATGGGACCTGTGGGAGATCAGCTTTGTGTAAGAGCAACCATTTTATCCCCAGACCCTTTAAATGGGAGTTTAATCACAAGAGATGTGCTTCTTTCATCTTAGAAATGAAATGATGCTTTAGGTTTATAATTTGTGATTATTATAAAGTTAGTAAATGATCTCAGTTACTGAAATAAATAGTCATTGCTTGGATAAAAGGTGGAATGAGTGCTTGTAATTGTTTGTGTGAAGTTTTTATTGGTGTATTTGGAACCATTAATAGCTAGGGCTGTTCATATTAATAATCTACGCTATCTACTAGGAATAATCTGATTCTTTTCACACTGTTTGTTTGTGGAAAGTTTAATCATAAAGGTGTAATGTTGTGCAAAGAAATCTTCCAGTACAATATTTTTTCCATTAAAAAAACCTGATTCATCAAACTCTTTTCATGGAAGGTTCCCAATTTTGATGCAGCTTTGATAAGGAATGTTTTTGATATTCACTGTATACTATGAGTAGAAAAAAAAATCCCTTTAGGTCTGTCAATATCCCACTGGTTAAGGAATTAGCATTATTTGTGGTATTTCCAGGTTAAAACCTATGTTTTGCCTATCAGACTGATATAGAAATGATGAAAGTGTTGAATTTACCCTAATACAGAGCAATTTTTGTGATACAGAATGCTAGTTTTCAGCCACCCTCAATAATAATTAAACGAGCTGACAATATGGAAAAGTTTGGTGAACTTTGATTATGTGAATTCAAACCAAGTTTGCTTAGGAAAAAATCCTTCCAGAATTCAACTTTAACATCTTCATGATTTTGAAATCCGTGTCTCATTGGATACATCTGGGCAATACTGATATTTGAGCATGTCCCATGAGATGTTTCCATGTAAAATACTTCTTCGTTTCTTTGTTGCTTTATACCAAACTCCTCTTAGCTGTAAGGAAAATAAAGCCTGAAATGCATTATTGACACTGAGATTATACTCTTGAATATAGAGTAATCTGCTTCCCACTGTTACACAATGCAACTGTATAATCTACTTTGCACTGATAGAACTAAAGTCTAGATTTGTACATTACTTGTAGGAGGTGAAATGGAAGTAATTTCTGAAATAAGACTAGTCTTTTGCTCTCATGAATGAAATGTCAGCACCACTCCTCTGAAGCATCATGAAACTTAAAGTCACTACGGTCATAAGAATGATCATTTTGATGAAGATGTTAATCTTACTTACAACCTGACGAATTCTTTAGAAAAGCATTACTAAGCAGCTAAAAAGCTGGCTGGCTCAGCTTCCAAACACATTAATGCTGTGTTGTTTTCAGAAGCTGAGTTTAATTTCTGGGACTGCTGTTAGTTCAGAATTTTAATAGAAGATGATTTTTCATTTTATATAATGTAATCCTCTTCTTCTGTATTTTATCGTTACTATTAGGAGTAACACCTTTCTACAGCTCTGTGCTATTAAACTGTGACTTTTCTGCTACTAATCTTCCAAATTTACCAGATTTTTAATATGAAAGAAAGAGCTTTTTTTGCTATTTCTTGTCCAAACACAAAGAGCAATCAGAAAGCCTTTTACGTTATGATGCTTTAAGTTGTACTCCTAAATCACCCAAACCAGCAGATCCTCTGGTGGGAGACAAACACTGCAGGTAAAAGGTTACTGAAATTTGTTGTCATTTCTAACTAGTACCTAATAGAATATAGAGGAGTGTTTAATCATGATTCTATGATTAAGTGAAATCTTTAAATATGACAACTGTAATAAGTGACTAAGGCGACCTAACCTTTGGGAGAAAGGGAGAAATTCTGACAGTTCTTTACTCCTGGTGGAGTGTGTTGTAGAGGTAATTTGTGTAATCCAAGTGAAAATTAGAGTAGTTACTGTATAGATGAGACAGCCCTGCTGGATCAAAGGAGCACTATGCCCCATCGTGCCTAATGGTCACACAGGAACACACTTTGCACTGTGTGGTTCATCCAGCTCCGTTGGCACGCTGCTGTCCCTCCAAGGAGGTCTCTGTAGTTATTCCTCTTCTCTTGAGTTAAAACAGATCTAAATGCATCAGGCAACAAGTCACAGAATGGGAGAGGTGTCACAGCAGATAACCTGACAGAAAAGGGGCATGTCACCATGACACAGGCTACATGTTGTTAAGCACAGAGCCTTACACCTTGCCTTACCTGGTGATGCCTCTTTCACTCTATAGCAGGCAATGTCTCAAGTGCAGCTGATCAGTAAATCCGGCCTGCATGTGAATGCAGAATCATGGAGGAAGGTAGAAGGTTTGGGGAATGATGTGTGGCCACAGTTGCAAAGACCCAGACACACTGTGGTGTTGCAGTTGTTTTGCAAATGTGGATGTTGGAGGCCAGGAGGTGCAGGGTCTCCAGTTTGGGGGTAGCAGGACCTATGAAACTGGAGGTTCTCTGGAACCACAGAACCACTTCTAGATGTCCAGTCATCTAGATCTCAATATTTGAGGTGCAAGCTATTTATCTGAAGGATCCTAAGAGGAGTATCTGAGAACAGGACGGAAACGGGAAATAGAAAGTATAGGAAGAAGATCAGGGACTGAGTGTGGGATCATTTGAAGCAATATAGAAAAGGCATCATAGGGAGTAAGTGGCTAAAGGACTCGGTTTCTGATTTGACTACACGTATTGCATGGGACAAGGTCATATTCTTGATTATGTGAAAAAAATGGAATACATTTCTTTCATTTAACTTCTCTAGTTAAATATTATTGATTCAATCATATTCCTTACTGTCATTTTCACCACCACATATAATTGCAGTAATAATCTTAGCAAGCATTATTTTGCCAAAAAAATGCCAAATTAGACTTACTTTTGGTAACTTGAGAATAGTTTCAAGAAAGCCCAGTCCAGATGGTGTAATTTGTGCTTCAGCCTGAACCCCTAATTAACTTATGTTCTTGTAGTTCTGCCCCTGCCCCTGCTAAACCAATGCTTCCAACCTTGTGCTGAATTAAGCAAGGTCTTATTCAGTGCACAGCTGTCGTATCCTAATATTTACTTAGGTGTACATAAAGGAAAACTCTCAGAATATAATCAACTACTCCATTTATCTTTCCAAACTCCACCAATTCTCTGCTTGCCATGTCTATAATGACGTGCTGTTGCTGTACACGGAAACTTTACTTATTTGATAAGAACTCTTATCAAAGTGCTTTTCATAGAAATAAACAGAAAATCATTGATAACCTTATTCTTAGCTCAAGGCTGTCATGGACGATAGATCCTAAAGTGTGTGAATATAGTGCAAAAGCAATACCTTTTTCAAAACATGCTGCTGGCCAAGAAAAGTATTTTCATTCAGTAACACCTACTTGTAAAAAGTATTTTGCATTCAAATGTCAATAATTTTGTATTACTTTGAGATGTATCCAAACTGAATCCATGTGGATAAATTATTAGTTCAGGAAATTATTTGGAAAAAAAGGATATATTGTGTGTTGACAAAAAATGGATTTTGGGAAGGAAATTTATTTCAAGGATTTAATTTGACAAAAAATATGTAAGTTTTGCTAAGGGAGAATTTTAAGGTGGATGACAGAGAATTTAATGTAGGTAAGAAAAGAACGGTGGTAACTTACATGTATTTTACAAGCGTAATATACTGGAAACCTGAACACCAGACCTTGACCCAGTACCTAGCTAATGTATCATGGACTAGCTTCAAAAATTGATATCTTCACCTCATAACAACGCATAGTTCAAATCACTGAGAGAACATGGTCACACTCCCTCTCTGCACCAGGTGGAAAAGGACTGAAATACTGGATTCTCACAAGATTTCAGCTGGCTCTGGAGCCACAAGCAAGGCTTCAACTTTCTTTACTGCCTGTGTGTGTCCAGAGGAAGTCCAGATGATTTGAAGCTATAGAAAAAGATCCATATTTATGAAGACTTTACTCAAGCCGCATTCAGAAGATCAAGTAAAAGAACTAGTTGACTCTAGTTACAAAGCTGTGCTGATGCACCATTATAAGGGGGGAACTAAAAGCAGGGTAGAGAGGCCAAAAAGGTATAAGGATCTTTCATTGTCTTTAAAATTATTCTATTTCTCTCACAAAATCAATTTATTTTATGGGATTATTCATAAAATTTATATTTTCATTATTTAAATCATATATCAGTAACCATCTAAGAGTTAATGCTTGTTTATCAAAATTAAAAAATACACCCCCCTTTTTTAATACTAAAAATAACAAGTTGGAAGACAAGCGTGTTTCACAGTGTGTTTCTATGCCAGTTTCATGACTGAACAAGAAGCTGAATATGGACATGAAACAGAACTATGTCTAGTGCAATACCTAATCCCATAAGTAGTTATGATTCACTGCAATTGAACATTGAATTTTTTCTATTACGATTCTGTGTATCTTGTGTATAATATGCAAAGAGTGGGGCTCATGTCATTTTTCCTTATCTAAGAGTTACATATCTAGGCCCAGAACTACCTTACCTAGTTTTAGCCACACAAAAGGTAGATGCCTAGTTTAATCAAATATTTCAGATTAGATGTTATCCATTTCTAGTTAGTAAATCTCAGGTGATCTACGGAGAACAATTCTACTTGCATATCTCTTACCAGGATGAATCCTCTTCTCATGGTGGCTAGCTATGTTCAGTTGACTAAAGAAGCAGTAGTGATATAGCACGAAAATGTGGCATAAACGCTATATGAAGCAATACCAAAATTGCTGGATACCAGACCTACCATAGTGTCTGTGATTCTAGTTTGCGAGGGGCTTAATAATGCCCTGTGATGGACTCACTGTGTTTCTGCTTCTACCTTTGCTTCCTCTCATCCCGCCTTTCAGATCCTTTGTAGTGCTGTGTGAATGGCCTTCCCACACTGGCAGAAGTGATGGGGAAGCATCATCAGTGAGTCCTGCTCTAGGATCACTGTGCCGAGGTCTTTGTTTCTCTTGACTACCGATGGAGACTACCGGGCTCTTTTACACTGGATGATTGGGTTTTACACAGCTAAATTTTGGGCAGCTAATTCCCACATGGAGAGTGCACAATAAGTACAAGAATAAAAAAAAAAACCTCTCTGCACTGAGGAGATGAAGTTGTAAGTCCTGGACCTACTATCGGCTCTGAGAGCAGACGGCGGGCCTGTTTTCCATTCCGTTTGCATTGCTTCTGCAATGAAAAGGTGCCAGGAGGAGAGGAGCCAGGGAGTTCCGCATTGCAGGAGGAATCCCTGACCAGTGTATAGGTAATGTGTTATATGTAGGCTATTTCAGTGCAATTGCTTCTTCTCTAAACCAGCATGCATACCTATGATGCTATTTATATATATGTATGTGGTAAACAATTAATTGTTCCAGTTTCAGTGAGCATGGAAATAGCAAATATCCAGGCAAATGTGTGATTTTTTCATTCTTTTTTAGTAAACCATGTCAAGATCTTTTGAATCTCATGCTGAAATCAGCTAATGCAGAAACTTCAGATTATAAACTAGTATTGTTCTGCTTTAGGTTTACCAGAGGAAAATGAATATTCAAGACTGTCGGCCAGCACTACGGCAGGTTCATCGATTCAAAGACATAGAGAGAGCCACACTAGTCAGGTAAATATTTCATTGATGCTCTACCAGAACCAGTAAAAGAAAAAAGTAATCATAGTAGCTGCATGTTGAAAGCTATCTTGATTAAAATGTGTGTGTTAGCATTGAAAAATGTAGACTTCTTTACACATTTGTATTCAGCTAAGGACAACAATTAATTTACTCTTAACTTTTTTTGCTGGGAGGATAATAATCCTGAAAGGTTCTCGTAGTAGAGTTCAAAATTTATGCAATTTACTGTTGCTGTTTGTGAGGATGTTATTTTCAGGCAGGAAATATATCTCTTCACCCTGAGAGGACCAAGATGTTATCTCTTTCAAGATACTCATGCATACCAGAAAGAGCTGCATGATAATGCACCTCATAGGAATAAATGCATAACTATATCATCCTTTTGTATAGAAGAGCAGTGAAGTCTTTAAAAGCAGTCACTGATTTTATGCAAATATAAATAAGTAAAAATTAAAATCAAAATAACTATCATTTAAAACAGCAATAGATACTGAGATAGTATGAAGCTTGCACTTTGTTTTGTCTAAAATTTCTGTTTAATTAATGTCACTAAAATAGCAACACAATTAAGTTTGATGTGCAAAGTGAGCAAAAAGGAATTAAATTAATCATAATGTATTTTCTTCATTCTTTTCTTTAGCATTTTATATACAATGTGGAACACATTACTTTCTAAATAGCCAATTCAGGCATGAAGGCATTCAAGAAATTTAATTTTATTTCACTTAAATGGTATTAGTGTATTTTCCTGTTGTCCTTTATGTCTTCAGTCCACCTTTCCAGAAGGGTAGTCCCAAGTCATTTTTTTATTTGAGATGACCATAAGAACTTTAAAGTAAAGCTAAATATTGTCCAAAGAGAAAATATGTTGGAGCTGAGAGGAATTTCCTCAACAGAAACCTCTCATTAACCAATTGTACAGTTTCCAAACTATTTTACCAGAAAGTACAGGAAATGCTTTATCACATTTAAAAGCTACTTTTGTCTGCAAGGAACAGCTGAAATTTCATTACAACAAAATACTGGCCCTAACCAAGTGATGAATGTTTGACCCTTGACTCCAACAGGAGTGGGATTCAACCTTCAACATCATATTCAGTCTTTATGTAAATTTGAAAAACAATAGACTTTTAACTGAGTAAATATGTGAGCAAACGAGTACAAAAGACTTCACTTTTTGTTTCTTTGCTGCATTGTCCAAAGCACAGGCATAACTACAGCACCTACTCTGAGTTGAAAAATTGTGCCAAGACAGCACAGCACTGTAGTGCTCTCTCTCAGCACTACACTAATCTCTTCAGATACATCAGGGAGGCTGGCCAGAGCTACCCTGGCACACATAGGCACATACCCATCTTGCACACAATAACAAATCTTGGCCATCCCCATACCTCTCAGACTCTCAAAACGTACTTTGAACATATTGGGAAAAAATAAGTGGATCAGTATACTGGGTGAGGATATGGGATTGTCGACCTCAGCACAGGAAAGACATGGATCTGTTGGAGCAGCTCCAGAGGAGGGACACAAAAATGATCAGAGGGACAGAGCACCTCTCATATGAGGACAGGCAACAGTTGGGTTTGTTCAGCCTGGAGAAGAGAAGCCTCCAGGGAGACCTTATAGCGGCCTTTCAGTACCTTAAGGGGGCCTATACAAAAGATGCAGACAAACTTTTAGCAGGCCTTCTGCAATAGGAGAAGGGGTGATGGTTTTAAACTAAAAGAGGGTAGATTTAGATTAGATATAAGGAAGAAAATTTTAACACTGAGGGTGGTGTAACACAGGAACAGGTTGCCCAGAAAGGTCACAGATGCCCCATCCCTGGAAACATTCCAGGTCAGATTGAACGGGGCTCTGAGCAAACTGGTCAGATGTCCCTGCTCATTGCAGAGGGGTTTGACTAGATGACCTTTAAAGGTCTCTTCCACTCTAAACTATTCTATGATTCAATGATTCAGTGATTCTACGATTGATTTTGTGATTCTGAAGACAACTGGACACGATGTTTTCAGTTGTCTCTGTTTCATGTTTTAATGATCAACCATTTATTTATTAGGCATGAAAGTGGCCAAATGGCCCTCTCTAGTGAATGAAAAATTCAAAGTCCAGACTGCTTCAGTTATGAACCTCACACAGTGAGACACTTTTTTTTGTCCTGAAACACCTTACATCTCTGTTGCTAAAATGCTTGCCTGGGGTCAATGAGGATCATTTTTAAATTAATCCATCAGTGCAGTACATGGAGGGTTAAATGAACTATGTATAGGGGAGTCATTATCATCTTCTTACCTTTGCAAATTGGAACTTCATGCTTATGTGAAATTAGTCTGCAACATTTACATGCTTTATTTTAGAAGCAAGTCTTTAACCATTTACAAACGTGTATTTTTGATTTTTCCAAAACTACTTGCCAAAAGCTGAACACAATTTCAATTCAGTTCTTTGAAATGTCATTTTTCAGTAAATAGATGTTTTGCCAAAGTGTTTCACAAATCTTTAAAACAGATTCCATGCCATGTACTCAGAATTATATACAGGGACAATCCTTAAATGCAAGCTCAATAAGAACTGTGACAAGTTTAAAGAAGAAACCTGCAGTTCTGTGATTTTTGATACAATTGCCTTAATGAATAAACATCTTCCAAAACGGTCTTGCCAAAAGAAAAAGAAAAAACTCTTCCTCCCACGAAAAGAAAAAAAAATCTTAAAAAAAGTCTGTACTCACAGGGCTGAGAATTCTTACTGCAAAAAGCATTCCTCACCATTTCCAAAGCATGACATATATTTGAAGATGATTGGTTTTAATTACAGTTGACATTTCTTAGCATGCTGCTGGTGACTCTAACAGCATACAAGCCTATTGTAAAAGTCTTTGCCAGGCTTCATTGCAGTAACCTTATCACTTTAAAGTAATTCTTGCACAGACGTATGAAATAGGACAGATTGTTTCACAGATCTGTGAAGGTACTGATTGACTAATTGCTTTAGAGGGAGAAACATAGACTGGGTCCTTGGATTTCTTGGCAGACACTCTGTCATTTCAGCTAAAGGAAACTGGTTCATTAGCTTTCAGGGACTTCTAATATTTATGGGTTTTTTAATATCTCCCTGCTAGTTCCTTACTGAAGTGACAGGAGTTAATTTCATTTTTGTCACAGGATCTCAAAGCTCATCTACATCCAACTAAAGTTTAGGCACTGTGGCTTACGGTACCATCATGTTGTCACATCAGGTGATAATTACCTGCTTCACTGCCTGGTATTTCCTGCACACTGCAAACCTACACACTTCAGAGAGCAGTCTTCAGCTCTGTATCTGTTGACACGCATCATAAAGATCAATCTTTTAACAAACACTTTTGGAAGCAATTATCAAGTATAAAATACCACGCAGATGTGAACTCAGCAACTTAATTGATCATCTCTAAAGTCAAGTCTGCTAAAAACCAAAAAAAAAAGTTCACTGTTGGCCATAAATGTTACTGTTCTAGGTCAACAGTTACTTAAAGGTCAATTTTTATCAGAATTAAAAAAGACAAAAATTGAAGAAAATTGTTGATATGCTAAGAAAATATTTCTCATTTGAAAGTTCTGAAATAAAATTCTACTTTCTTCTGCTAGGAAAAAGGAAAGAGTATTAAAAATAAAGTTTGATTTTTTTCTCATCTTCCAAACTTGATTCAAAATTACTTATTTAAAATTATTTAAATGCTTATTGTTTCAAATTGCTTCTATTACTTGTTTAAACAGTTTGGGACTTCCAAGTGTGCCTGGGTCTGTAGTCCTGAATTCTTAGCCCATTTCCTTCCAGAGGCAAAGAAACCACCAAAATGGAAGAGATGTTTCTTCTGGTCATTTGTGCCATAATCTTGCTACGATAGAAAATTTTGTTATGACTAAGAGTCATTTCTATTCAGTCCCACTCCAGGAAGTGATCCCAAAGCATACTGGAGGAGACTCCACAAATGTTGAAATTGCTTAGCAGGGTCTAAAACCCAAAATCTCCTCTAGAATAGAAAAACTTTATAAAATATTACCTCTGTGCTCTTTTTCTTTTACACGAAGCATTTCTCAGTTCCTTAGCCAGTCCAGTGGGCTCTCTTCTCCAGACTGTATTTATCGCTTCCTCTGCTCTTGATAGCTCCTATGAGTGTGTATGTTTAAAAGATAGAGCATAAAGACTGTTGATATACATACATTCTTTGGAAAGTCAGCAGCGGCAGCAAGATGAAACAGAGTCAACAAAAGCAAGACTGTATCTTTGGCACCTTACACAAAAGCTAAGCGGTCCTGTCGTCTTCTTTTTCACAAATCCAGGACTGTATTTTTTTTCTTTTATTTTTGGTAAAAATATTTTAAAGTTGTTATTAACATTCACTACAAAGTGGGATGTGGTGTGAGAAAAATAGAGTGGAATGAAGAAAAGCAGGCCAGCTAAAAGACTCCTTGTTTCTTATGTGGGCAGCAAGAAGCAACATGGTCTGTTTGTAACGGGATGAGGTGGACAACCTGTAGATAATGAACAGATGGAAAGTGAGGGGCAGATTAAAGACTAGAGTGATAATAAGCATTTGTGTGGGGCGGGAGTGGGGAGTAAAACAGGCACCAGATAAAGGATGATTCAGAGAAATAAGGCTGAAGGAAGAATAAAATGATTAAGAGGGAAGGTAAATAATAAAATGGAATAGGGGACTTAGGGTGTTGTGGTTTTGACCGAATTGACCAACCAGAACGGCAGATGGCCCCTCCCTCCCCCCCACTAAGCAAAAGAGAGGAGAGGAAGAGGGAAAAAAAATTATGAGTTTAGAAAAAACTAAACTACTTTAATGAAAATATAAATAAATAATGAAATAATATGAAGAAAAGAAAAAAAAAATTTAAAAAAATGTCTAAAGTATATACAAAACCATATCAAGCTCCCAGGATGATGATCACGTCACCAGCAGGTGCAGAGGAAAGTCCCAGGCCAGACTCGGTGATGGACAGGATCCGGATTCCAGCTCTGGAGTCAGGAACGCTCAGATCGGGATCAAAGGCAGACGAACAGACAGGGTCCTCCTTGGACGTCGGCCATTGAAGGAAGAGAGTTGACGCTTTGATGCCCCAGCTTTTATACTGAGCATGATGCAGATGGGATGGAATACCCTGTTGGTCAGTTTTGGGTCACCTGTCCTGTCCATTCCTCCCTACAGGCGTGACCCCTCTACGCTTTTCTGCTTCCGACCCCCCAACAGGGCAAATAACAAATTTGCCTGACCTTGGTTGTTATAGCAATAAGTATAAGCAAGGGCCTCTCTGCATACCATTCCTTGGTATAATCAGGTCTTATCAGTGTGAGAGTGAACAGTTTCTGAACAATATGCTGTTAATTTCAGAGTTTAGTTAGTTAGAAGAGGCCCAGCTGAAAAAGTAAAATTACTGAACAGAAAATTAGTTCTATTTTACCTCAAACCAGGACAAAAGGGAAAGAAGGAAGAGCCACAGAGAAGAAAGAAAAGAAAAAAAAAAATCAAACCCGAGAGAAGTGAGGAAAAAGAACGAAAAGGAAGAGAAGAAAAATGGGAGAGAAAGAACCAAGGACAGTGCACAGGGTAGTGGAGTAAAAAGAGAGAGGGACTAAGAAGTAAATAAGTAGAAATGCTATGTGATGTTCCACATATGATATTCATTATCATATACACATCAATGTGATCTTTTATAAAATAAATATAATCATAATAATCCACCTACATTTACAGGGTTGCTTTCTATGCAAGTTAGTTCGCAACCATAGTCTCCTGAAGATTCCACCATCCGAGCAGAATGACAGAAAAATTCCCATTAAAAGGTGCAAAGCTTCTTTGTGTAGTTTAGCTTTTCAATGGCTCAATGCTGGCTTATTTGTAATCAGATGATGTGACATACCTTCAGAGTCCAATGGAAATACTCCCAGAAAGACAAAAAATAATACAGAATGCATCCTGGTGTGAGATTTTGGTTGCTGTGGTTTAACCCAGCAGGCAGCTAAACACCACACAGCCATTTGATCACTCCCCTTTGCAGTGGGATGGGGAAAAATCAGAAAAAAAAAGGTAAAACTTATGAGTTGAGATAAAGACAGCTTAAAAGGACAGAAAAAGAAGACAAAGTAATAATAATGATAAAAGAAGATACAAAACAAGTGATACACAATGCAGTTGCTCACCATCCACTGACCATCTCCGCTCACCATCTGCCCAGACCATCCCTGAGCAGCAGCCAACTCCTTCCAGCTTTATTGTTCAGCGTGATGTCACATGGTATGGAGTATCCCTTTGGCCAGTTTGGTCAGCTGTCCTGGCTGTGTCCCTTCCCAGCCTCCTCACCGGCAGGGCAGTATAACTGAAAAGTCCTTGATTTAGTATAAACTCTACTCTGCAACAACTATAACATCAGTTCATTATGGACATTATTCTCATCCTGAATCCAAAACACAGCACTATATCAGCTACTAGGAAGAAAATTAACTCTATCCCAGCCAAAATCAGGACAATACCCACCCCTTATTCTACACTATCTACATCATGCACAGGTCCCACACTTTCCACTACACCCCAGTTAATCACCAGCTCCTTTCAGGTCTTTTGATATATACACACAGATCCATTAGTCTATGGGCCATCCCTTTAAAATGACTGTTGAGTTCATTTATTCCATGACTTTGGGCTTCATTTGCCATAACAGTGCTTCAGGGCAGGAGAGGTGGTGTGTGGTGGTTGATTGTTGCATGCTAAAGCCAGTTCTGGTTCCATCACCACTGCACTTTCATTAGAATTCATTCTTCATTAGTCTGGGTAATTGTTACTGTAATACCATTGATATGGTATATAGCAACCATAGTAGTGATGACATAGATTATTATATAGCAATCTTATGTAGCAATTAACATCATACAATTCAAATCATTGGCTATTCTCACTCAAAATCAAATTCCCTTGAGGTACACATCGGACTTCCCCATCTTCCATATCACCCATCAAGTGCACGAAGATCTTTGAGCAAAAGCAATCCTATGGGCCGGTTTGCCTTTGCCTGAGGCAAAGCAGGAATAACCCTGCTTGTCTTTCCCAGCATATTTTTTATGTACAGTACAGGGAATTTGTCCCCTTCTATAGTCCACACTGGCATAAGGTTTTGGTTACCCACTTTTGAAACATGTTTTATCTGTCACATGCTCAAATAGGTAAGATAAAAAACGACAGTTATTTTTTCACATACTGTTATATTAAAAGATCTGCAGTCTTATCTTTTCTATTTTGTTTAAATCCTGTAGTGCAGGTTGGCAGATTGCAGTAATATAGGAGCCAACATCTGACAATGAAAAATTGGAAATGTCTTTTCATATTCGTGAAGAATGTATTTATTGTTTCATTATAGCTTAAGCCATAGCTTTTATTTCATGAAATCTCATTGCTTTCAGCAGTCTCTTCCCTCAGAAAGAGCTGCATATTCATTATAGTTTCAAGGGCCTTCTTTGTTCCTACTTGATTTAATATTTGTTGCCAATCACTTCTTTTGTTGACTGTTCAAAAGTTTAAAAAAATGAATAGTCAAGAATGCAATGTGTTGCTACCCCCTGCCCATTGTCACAGTTCTAAACACTGGGCTCTAACATTCGTTATTAATGTCTGTCATGTTTGCCTATTAGCTGGAAGTAATCTTTGATCATCTTTGAAGCAAAACGTGCCAATCAAACAAGTGTGGTGTAATAAAAAAAATCACTAATGCCTTTGTAAACACATAACATCCAAGAGAGGGCATAGAATGTTATATATTTAAAATTGATCTGAATCAGTATATCCCTCTGAATTGTGTTTTGTTTATTGTTTTGACAGTAATGTCAAAGAATTCTCTTTGTAATGTCACATACAGACAAAAGCAGGTTTTATAACATGGTGTGGCTTTATTTTTAGAAGAGTTACAGTCAAAAACATGTGCCTTATAGCTTAAGTGGTATGAGTTAATGCATAGTATAAATTCATCAGTAGGTACAATATCTTATGTTTCTGTATCAAGGGCTTTTGGGAAGGTCGATGCCCCTTTCCTCAGCAAGTATGTCCTACGTCTGACTGCTGTTACTTCCAAAAGGGAAAGCACAGATTCTCCGCTTTGAACCAGTAGATGCCACAGTAATCTCCCTACACATTTGAGGCCCCTTTTTTAGTCTCCATTGCTTCATCCTCATTGCATTTTCCCCTGATAGAAGGCTGTGATTGTTGAGGAGAAGGGAACAAAAGCTTCTGAGCATCCCTACACCCTCCCCAAACTCCCATGTTTGGCTAAAGTGTGTTGGTATTCCTCTTGGGCTGCCACAATGGCCAGTGGATCACCTGAAAAGGCTGCTTCAAATTTGTGTTCAATGAGAGTGTGGTCTACTACCCCCCTGACAGCACCTGTGGAGAGTGACTTCATGTCTGATTTAGTCATAAGTGCCTGGTGCAAGAGAGAATAAATTGGTCCCTCTGCCCTTCATTCTCTTGCTGTCACACACTGCCACATACATGTAGATCAGCAGAGATTTAGGCTGCTAACAGGCCATAAATTAAGTGGTGTTTGCCTCTGGTGTTGTTTGACCATAAGGATAGTGTTTCTATTCAAGAAAGGATGATACACAACATTAGCAAATATGAGTTGATGATTGATTTTGTAATTGCTTCGAAAGGATTGTGACAAACCTAGTCTCTGACTGATCGAGTAAAATATCTTCGTTAATACCACAAAGCAGCAGTGATCAATTTAGTAGCAACATGATTCAGTTTTTCAGATATTTTTTGTTAGAATCTGTACAAAGTAGTATCAGCATTGTTAGGTCAGCTGTTCTGAAGACCTCTACGAGAAATGATTTGTTGTCAGCATTCATCTTGAGGAAGGCACAGTTGCTGTCCTGAACATAATCTTTTTCTCAAGTGTCAGAGGTGAATTAGAAGGATGCTCTGAAGGTTTAAAGAGCAGTGTGTAGTCAGTTTATGTGGAAAGAAAAATATTGCCTTAGAGAAAAAAACAGTATATTTCAATATTTGTTGATGTTTTAGTCACTCTGGGAAGGTGGTATTTTGTAGCTGATAACAGAAATCTAGAGCTGAAAGAAACTCAGCTAAAACAAATAATAATAAATAAATAACTGAAACCCACAAGATCCAAATAAGTAAATAAAATACACCTCTGTTTTGAATTTATAGGCTTGTCCAATTGTATTCCCAGCCCAG
Organism: Calidris pugnax; assembly: GCF_001431845.1. Lineage (NCBI taxonomy): Eukaryota > Metazoa > Chordata > Aves > Charadriiformes > Scolopacidae > Calidris > Calidris pugnax. The sequence goes on along the minus strand of NW_015090859.1, from coordinate 3,629,021 downwards.
GAAATCAGCATGCCTGATATACAGGCTGTCATATATTTTTGAAATTTGCCTACCTTGTTCTAGGACTTTCTGCCAGATTAGGCACTACAGCTATTCTCAGGATTAGCGTACTGATTTTATTTTGCAAAGCTGTAATATCTTTGTTTGATTGCTGAAATACCTCCAAGCTGTATGGAAGATGATTAACCTAATTAATTGAGAATATTGTGGTTGCAGGCATGTTACTACTTCAGAGGGAAAGGTACAAAGGTATGGAAGACCCAACCCTGCTTTTGCAAAAAAAAAAATATTCCTGCAAAAAAAAAATAAAAATTCATTCAGAACCAACACACGTCCTCCATCAAAAAAGTCCAAACAAACAAAACCAGCAAACCCACAGAAGACCCCGAGAGTATGACATCAAATCAGACAACTTACAACAAAAATAGAATTGCCATCAGATGAAGAAGATTAAAATCTTCTGTCTGGGGTGCACCAAATGTGTGTGTGGCCCATGAGTCACTTTCTGATGAAAGGAGCAGTTGCTGCTGCCTAGAGAAAACAGAGAGGTGCAGGGTGCCTCTTTTGCTGGTGTGAGCTCTCAGGTTCCAGTGGTCTGGAGGCAGAGTTCATTTTGTAGCTAGTAATCTTTAGTGAGCTCTTCCTTCATGGATTTTTCTGGAAAATTCTTTCAGAAAGCCAAACCAAGGCAAACAGGGGAATTAATTTTTTTAGGATGAAGCTTGTGGGTTTTCCAAATGCCGTGTGATAGCAGAGGGCTGGACTGGGCAATCAAAGATGCCTGTGCCTGTGTGTCTGACACCAGAATATCCTATTTCCAGCATCACCCCACCTCTGATGTTTGGAAGAAAATTAATTCTGCCCCTCAGAAAGTCCAGATAACTGAAAAATGCTTGTGAGAAGAGAAAACATTTCTTACTGACTCTTGTGGTGATTCAGTTTTGTTTAGAAATGTAGTCCCTTTTTAGTTTTATTTTAAATACAAAGTTGCTTTTAAGATTACCCCCAATTTTTAAATATCAGCGAAGTTATAACTCCTTTGGTATGTTGTCTATATAACACCTGTTCTAAAGGTAGTTTATTCTTTTGATGTGATAAGAAATTTTAACTGAGAAAATATATTTTCTTGTTTAGAACAAAGCAAATGCAGTATATATATCAATTATGGATCTCATGTCTAACTCTATTTAAGCTGGCGTACCTCCTCCAGAGCAATTCCAGATTTGTACCAGACAGAGCACCTGTCGTCTTTGCCATTTTCTCCTTTCCAATAAACCCATTTGCCATCCATTTGGAGAGTTTTATTTTTGGAGATTGTAAAGTCGCTCCAACACAAAGAAAAATCATCAGCAATGTAAAAGAATGATTAACTAAAATCACTTTATTGTTGTGCATCACATATCAAGTTATTATGTCCAGTGGGACTGCATTTGCAAAAAAATGCATGTCCCAACATTCACAAGACAATCACATGAATCAGCCTGGATCCCAGTGGTGCATTTGTGTTTGAAGATTTTTAATTGGAATTTAGAAGCGTGTAAGCTCATTTATCATAGCTGCTCTCTACTCCCTGCTGGGGTCTTACGTGGCCAATGCAGGTTTCCCAATAAAACACAAATTTACATATTGATTTGATTTATGTTGAATGCCTAGGTTTCTTAACACACCCCTGGTTTACTGTGTGCTTTCCCCTTGTATCTTTAAATGAGTATTGTATTGGTAAATAACATGTAGGCTGACAGGTTGGTTTTTTTGCTTGATTCAAGAATTGGAGGAAAAGCAATTCTGTCTGGATTAATGTTTGTTGTAACACAGAAAAAAACCAAACATACCTATTATTAGTAAACATATCTGTTTATCTGAAGGGTAAGGAGTTTTTGAGAGGTTGCAGTGTGCCTGTCCTGTAGTTTGGAAAAAAGATGTGACATGAATGTCTGAAAATCATCAGTGTAGGACCTTATCAGATGCAAAAATAAAACACAGAAAGTTGAAGCCATTAAAATGAGATAGAAATATTTTTGTGAGAGATGCTTGCCTGTCACAGGTTGAATCAAAATGTGTTGGTCTTGGTAATAATTACATACAGTAAGAACCATTTCCAGAATTACTGATTAAAGTTGCATCTTTATTTTTAAAATGAGAGGTGAGAACATCCTGATCACTTCTGTCTTTAAAACTGATGATCTGTAAGAGACCCAGTGGGGTTTCTGAGCTGCTTTTTAGGTCTCTAATAAAGATAACTGTGAGTAACCTATAGGCTGAAATTTGTTCTGCTTACACTTTTAGGCAGCCTACAAATCAGAAAAGATTAAAATAATGGGGTTTGTCTAGGCAGTTCCATTTCTAAGATAATTATGATAATTTATTATCAACATTTTACATTTATTGCATAATTCACTTTAGGTCCTGATCAAATTTTAGAAAGGTAAAATCACTGCTGTTCTAGACTCAGTCTCCCCATGGATTCTATGATGGGACCTCAATTTTATTAGCAATTTAAAACACTAATGGAAGAGAAACGTAATAATGCTGTAATAATTAATTGTGAGCATCTACTGACAGTTACTTTAAAGTAGCAACATTGACAAATCTATTAAAGAAAATAATTGACAGTATTTCTCTGGAGAGAAAATATGGACTAGCTACCTCATGCAAATGTCTCAGCAACACAGGTTTACACGTTATACATGTCCTTAAATTATGTTGTGATTTAAAAATCTGTTGTCTGTTGTGCCTTTATGTCTATATTCAGGAATTTTACTGAAACTTGCAGAAGCAACTAAAAACAGAACTTTCATAAAACATGCAGAGCTACATTTTGTGCAAAGAAAATTATTTATATGTTTTAACATCTAAGAATGTAATTAATACTTCTGTTGATTTTCTGGTGAATAGTAGTTGAAAAATCAGTGCAATCACAGATTACCAAAAAAATGACTAGAGCATAATACACATTTTTGAAAAATTGAATCCTACATTTATTCAGGGAGAGAGCAAAATGAGGTGAAACTTTCAAAAGAATCTACTGATGCAAATTAATAAATCTCTTTTTGGCAGACAGTTTAATGAGTCCTTTAGCCATAGCTTGATGATTAAGTTTATGTTGCATTTGACACACATAGACAGTATAAGCGCTTTGTTACTTCTCAATGTTATAAAATATCCTCTGTAAAGTAATAATAGTATTTGATCTTTTAATGCAGAATTTCTTGATATTCTAGATCTCTAAATAACTCAAATTAAAGTTAATTTTAAATGGCCCTGTTAATCTTTTTATTTGCAATACGTTTTGTCACAAATGATTTAAAAATGTGAAACCTTTGACTTTCCATACTTAAAAACTGACAAATTTTTTAACTGTCTTAAGAAATAAGACTATAATGAAAATAATTTATTGACTTATCTTAAACAATTCATCTTGATTCTAAGAAAAAGTTTAAATCCATTATGTCTGCTTTAGGCCGTAAAGTGTGGGATCTATATCTCTTCTCTAACCTGAGAGAAATCAAACCCACATCTTCTGATTTCCCAGTATGCTCTAACCACTAGGTAACGGTGAAAGCCCTTCTGTGTATGTCCTGATGGAACCAAGCCATTGGTGCTCTGTCACCAACCAAAATCCCCAGTGCCAGGAGGAGAGCACTGCAGTCTGATAGTTTGGGCTGTAAGGTGGGAGGAATGCACCCTGGGATCTCTTCCCTGGGCTGCTCATTGCAAATTTATTTTGTTCATCTTGCCATATTTTGCAGTGGAAAATATGGATCTTGTTTAACTGCTTCAGTCCATTGCAGTTTCCAATTAATAGCTTTGGTAAATCCACGTGGTCTTCTCTTGGGCGTCACTGTCTGACAAGTCAGCTTTTCTTGTTTGCTCAGTACGGATTCTGGATACCAAACACAGGGATGCTGTTTCCATCAGATGGCAGGGCTCTGAAATGCTAAGTACTCAAATACTAAATGTTTTTGTGTGTCTATCTCAAATGCTATGGTGCCTATGTCTGATTTACCATTGACTTGGAGTAGAGAAAATCGTGGGCTAAAGTTGGGTACCATCTCTACCCATTAACAGTTGAAGTTGCTTGTTCAGTGTTCATTGACAGATCAGTAGTCTTAAAGTAATCACTTCCTACACACCTCATTCACCCTTCACAAAATATCTGTTCGGGATATAGAATAATAATGAAGAAACAGAGCTTGCTGTTTTACATTGTGCTTCATGTAAAATTATTCACAAATCTTTTCTATAATGAATATGTATAATAATTCTTTAGCTTGTCACAGGTCTAATCATGAATGGAAAAGAGAAAAGATATCTTGTTATTCAAACAGGACTAGTTAAATTAATTGATTCATTTAAAACTCTGCCATTTCTTGTGTCTTTTCCTCCATTTCATTTCCACTGCATTACCCTCATGTTTCCTTCATCCAGGTTGAAATATAAACTCTTTCTAGCATACTTACCAGATCAATATCATAATGAGCAACGATTTGAGATATTTTTTTATCCTTGTTTAAAAAATGCAATAAAAGGTATATACTTATTTGTGGACTGGACTAACATTTGTCCACTCTACACTGGAAAATGAGCTCTATCGTGAAACTGCTGACCCAACATTAATTTACAGCTTGCATAAGCAGGGTCTGGATAATAAAGCCTTTTCAGTGCCTATAAGCTATAAATAGGATGCATTTGTCAATGGCCTTGCCCAGGCAAATTGTACTCGCTTTTCACCCTGCACCTGTGTGCCTTTATGTTTCTTAGAATAGCAGTGGCGCTGTCTCTATTCAAATACTTGATTCAAATCTTTCAAAACTGAAAAGTCCTCAGTACTTCATTAGAGTCAAACTTTTGTCACCTGAGCACATCCAAGAACACAAAATCTCAAAATATCTGTTTTCTTACAACTATACCTATCTACCAGTGTTCAGGCTTATCTTTCTTTCTTTATCTCTGAAACTCATATGAAACTCTTGCAATGACAGCCTAACACAGATTGCTTTTGGCATGTTCCACCACCTCACTGAGAAGCATGCCTATTATAGGTTCATAAAATGCCTAAAACTTAGATACAAATATGGTGTCTAAATTAGGAAGACTGGATTCCAGACTACCTGTTTTCTAAACTGGGTTATGCCCATAACTACAGATATATAGAAATTGGCCACAGTAAGCCGCAGTGCCTCCCAAACTATACCTCTATTCTGTAGAATAAAACTACGTCACCTGTGTTTCTTAATAAATTGTTTCCAATTACAAACTTTTCATTTGTCTTCTGATCTTTGCTATGCCCACTGAAAGAAAAAAAAAAAAAAAGAAAAAACAAAGGTACACAAGAAGTCACTGATATTCCTCTAACAATATCTGTGGAACATTTCATTAGCTTTTGAGTCACTGAGATGCTCTGTTCCGTTTTGTGTAAACATAAAAGCAAAGAGGTTTTTGATTTCATAGTGGTATGCAATCTAGACGGCACCGAAATATACTTTAATGAAGTCTTTCAAACACTTTCCATTTAAAAATGCAGACTTTACACCTGTACTTGAAATTATAATACCTTTTATTAAGTCATTACATAGGTTAATGCATTTCTTTCCAAAGATCAACCAACCAGAAATGAAGCAGATTCCCCGTGGATCTTCAGGCACTTCCATGTGAGGGCTCATTCCTTCTCTGACAGCACGTTTAAAAGTCCTGATTTGCACTGAAGCAGCAGTGTAAAGCCTGTTTAAGCCTCTGAACCCAGAGGTGCCTGCTACTCCAAGAAGGAACAGCAGGAGCCACAGGCAATATCAAAGCCTTCTACCCCAGGAACCTCATTGCCCATCAGTGACAAAACTGCTTTTCATGTCACTCAACCCACCTTGCAACTGGAACCGACCACATGCATAGTGTTTCATGAGTATTTAAGGGCACTAAACATCAATTCTTTAATCATGGTAACTCACATGCAGCCATTGCTTATTATGACAGGGAGTATAAATGCAACCTTGATAAGAATAGCCATACTTCTCATGTGAGCCCATTGTGTGTGATGAAATATAGGTATTTTAGTCCTGTCATAGGTTCCTCTTATAGATGCCTCTCTGGGGTCCTTAAGAAGGAAGATAGCAGGGTAGGGGCCATGGGCCATTAGCTGTTATGGTGGGTTTGGTTCATATTCCCTAAATAAGCCCCTTCTGCTACAGAATGCCCCCAAGCAAACAGCTCTCAGTACCTGTTGTAGGTGCTGCTGTACTGCATAGGTGCTAAGTAGGTCATAATGGACAGTGAGATGGACTTCATAGCTTCATGGACTTGTGCTGTCATGAAGGCTTCAAACTGACTTGAACAAAGTAAGTAATCATTGGAACAGAAAAGTTGAATGGGATGGAACAGTTTCTTCTAGATGTATTATAAATCTAGTACAGAACTGTTTGGCTACTTCAAAATGAACTTATAAATAGTTTCAGGCCAACTGAAAGTACATTTTAAGTTGTTAATGTATTCTCTGGAGGAAGACAAGAGCCAGCCCCTGGTTCTAACTGCTCTCTGTGACAAGTAGTATTACTAACGCTATGCAGCAAAACAGGTTATAGTTTCTTGGTTATTTGGCTATTTGGGTATTTACGTTTAGGGGCAAAACCTTGCTACTCCTGCAGCTGCTATTTGCTCTGTGTAAAGAAGTATTTTATGCGTAGAACAGTATTATATGACAACAATTTTAATACCAGGCTGTTAGAAATATGGACTACTCACCAGCGTAAGCAGTCTGCTTTGTGTGCTTCAGAAGATTGTGTTCATGTACCCTTTGCTGACATAGAGGAGTTTTTTTCCACTTGTTTCAGTTTTAGCACCTGCTTCATACAGCTTCAGTTCCATGACTTACAGACATGAGTTTGAAATAAGAAAATTCCAAATAATTAATTTTCTTTATTTTCAGTGTAAAGAATGATAAATAGGGAGTGGGACCAGAAAGTTAAGCATGAAGTTTTAAACCCTTTTGGTAGACAAGATTGCTTCAAATTCAAATTATTAACAGGATGGTTTGATCTGTTTTCTTTCAGCCATGGTACAAATGAGAGCAGCTTTCCCTCAGCAGAAGTATAGAACTTGAGGGCTTACCCACATGCCTCTATTTATTTCTTTAATTGTAAACATTAGAGTGAGAGCACTCACAGCCACTCACCATCTAACATGGCTAAGCCAGGGCACACTGTAGGAGTCTCAGGATTTCCGTTCATCATCCTACTAGAATGTGTGGATAAGCTTATAATGCTCTGTGGTGCCCTTTGCAAATACGGGGTGGAGAGCAGAAGGTGGTTGCCTCCTCACACAGGGCTTGGCAATAAAACACCTCTCATGAGTTCAAGGGAAGGCTATTTTGCTGAAAGTCATTATTGTTTATACAACATTATACGTCTCGCTGAGCTCTTTACAAAGGAGATACGAATGCAGGACCTGAATCTGCCCTGCCCACAGGTTTACGTCCATGACAAAAGAGGCAGAGGATCAATCCTGTGTGAAGTTCAACACGGATGTTGCAGTTTTACACTGCTAGGAGAATTAACTTTATCCACCTTTTTAATTATTATTATTTCCTTCTCACTCCCAGGTTATTCATCAGCTTAGACTTTCAGAGAATGAGAGTGTGGCTCTGCAAGAGCTTCTAGATTGGAGGAGAAAGCTGTGTGAAGAGAGAGAAGACTGGCCACAAATCTTGCACAACACTGAGCAAAGAATCTCAGCCCCACCTCCACCCCCTTGTAAAAAGCCAACGCTGCTGAAGAAGGTAGAAGATACCTCCTGCAACAGACTCTCTTCTGGCATATGGGATACCACCATGTGATTCAGATGCGTGTGTTTGCAGACTGTTAGGAACGAAACCATCTGATGAATTCAATCTGCACAATCAACAAGTTTTCTTCCCTTCGCAAAGCATGCAGGGATTTTTTTATAAGCACTCAATTCAAGAGCACAGGATGGAGGAGCTATTTAGATCTGTTGTGTGTGCGTGGACGTGTGTTTGTTCTTTTCATATATATACACACATATATGTGTGCATCTGTGAGTATATATATGTATGCGTGTATATAGATGGAGACAAACTGCACTATAAGTACTGAGTGTAAAAGTACAAAACAGTCACTTAGAGTTCTCCCATGGACAATGAAGAAACTATGTTAAGCAAATGATGTTGGGGAGAAGTGACTGACAGGCATTTTAGAGAGATCAAGGAAGTCTGTGTGCACACTGTACAGCTGTTTTATATAGTACAAAAATATGATGTTTCTTGTTCCCTAATGAATGGTTTTATTATATTCCATGTATACATATATATATTTCTTTGTAGATGTCTGTGTTCTATTGGCGTTGCAAACCTGAAGATTATTTACATGTTTATTACTGGTGTTTTATAACTTTATGCAATTGGTGCTGTCGTTCTTTCTTCAAAATACAGGTAATAAATTCAGTACTCTCATTTTTCTTTCATAGTTTATCTTTAACAACATACCAAACAGTTCCAACACTGTGTTGTTTTTTCAGAACTGGCAATATCCTTTCTAAAATCCAATCCTGAAATTCTTGCAAAGCTCCTATATGCAGGTGTGATTTGATGCTGTTCACAGTCGTGAATTAGAGAGCATGGCTTCTTTTTGGTGGACCTCTGTTTCTGAATGTGTGAGCTGTGAATTCTGCAGTTACATCTCAAATCTTACTTCATTCTGGGTTATGTAAAATAATGAGGCACTCATTTAGATTATAAGTATGGTTTGAAATTCATACCTGATTATGCATAAGGTCAGGTGTCAGTGGAAAGATACATAATGGTAATGAGGTATGAAAATAGGGCTGTGATTTACTGTTAAAGGCAGAAGGCTTTATGGAGATGGGTATACCAAAGGATTATGTACTTATGGTGGTACAGTGATGCATTTATACCTCAAATTTCATGTAATGAAATGGTTTCAGAAATTGGAGCATTTGAGTTGGTGAACATGAGTTCTGAGCAGTAATGTTAATTTATGAAAAACGTGCTGCTAGAAACTTGTTAGCTACTGCTCAGCAGTCTTTGAAATACTTCTTTGCCATTAAAGGTGTAATTTATATATACACACAGGTATTTTGTCAGGGGCCGCTTATTTTAAGTTCTCAGAGTATGTAGAGCCAGCGTGAAACACTCTTTTTGGCTGTTTGCCCCATTCCTGTTGGAATCCAGGGAAAAGTGCTTGTAATTTTGCAAGTGGATGTAAAACTAACATTCTCAAATGTAAGCTAGGTTTTAAAAAGTGAGCTCACCCTTGCTTGGAAGTTGCTGGGAAAGGAAAACAACCTGCTTAGAGGTGCAGGTTTTTCCATCACGTTTGACAGAAGCTTCAAGCAGGCTGAACGACAGAGCAATCGCATGCTTGTTTGCTGTTATTACAGCAAAACTCAAATTGTTCCCATGAATATTATCAAGCTGTAGGCAGAATTAAGCACCTTCTCTTGCTGGAGATTCAAATAGACATTTTGAGTGGACAAGGAAGGGGAGAGACCAGGTTAGCTCAGAATTTTACCTTATTACCACTGTTAGCTTCACAGAAGTCCTCTCTGTGAGGCCACCCATTTCTATTTCACGGAGAAGCAGGGACTCTTGGTTGTGAATCTTACCTTCAGCTGATGCAAATGGCCGTAGATCATGTCTTTACCCAGGAGGGGCAGATGACCACTGTAAGGCTGCACAGAAACACTCACCTGCTAAATGATTATGTCAGAACAAGGCTTTGCCTGGAAGAACTGAGGTTTCTGCCTTTTTGCTCAGATAACCAGGGACACACAGAGATCCCTGCGTGAGAGCAAAATGAAATGGCTCCAGAGCTGGATGCGAGAGAGCTAATTAACCTGCCCTTGCAACTACATTGCTTCCAGGATGCAAGTTGTTATCCTGCATGGCCCAGCATGGCTATACATAGCCATAAGAACATCTACCCAGCTGGCTTAGCCATCCCCAACACCCCGCTGCACTGAGACGTGCCGACATGCCCTCAGGCTTATCGCTCCTCAAACCAGCCTGGCAAATAGCACTCTCCTCAAGCTCTATCTCGTTGTTAACTCCAACGCCCACTAGCTGGCTTGGCGACTGGTAGCAATCAATCCGCCGCAGCCTGGAGGTTCAGGGCAAGCTGTAAAAACAGACTGAGAAGCCAGTTTGGATCCTGCCAAGATCCTTGCTGCGGCAGCGAGCCTGCTACCAGTCAGCTTGCTGTTTGTAAGGTGAGCTTATGTATCTCCAGACGATGCCGTTGTCATTGCTGCACTTGTAATGTGGGAGTACCCAGAGGGGAGAGAATACATTTGTCAAGCTGAGTTTAAAATTCAGTTTAAAATGGCAAGCGGTATAACTGCACGTTATGCTATTTGCAGTCCTCGCTAAAAGTTGTGCTAGAGCCATGATCAGCCTCAGCTGCAGGGTCTAAAGTGGGGTCTAAAGAACCTTCCTGCTACTCTTTCAAAGTCTGTATTGTGCCCAAATATGGCAGCATGAACCAAATGTGGAAAAAAGGTATGTAAATTTTCTAGCAGTTTCATCAACACAGTTACAGAGGAGAAGCCAGTACAAACCTGATTCAGGCAATCTGATTCTCCAGGCAATGAGCAAAGCAGATTATTCCCTGCTGTGCAGAAGGCCTTTGTTCTATTTTTTACAAACTTGGGTAAGACATATATTTTTTGGGCTCTTCCTTAAAGCCTTTTACCACAGTGGAATACAACAGACTAAATATCAGAAGATGTAAGACCTTTTTTTTTTTTTTTTCCTTCAATTTTGTTATTAATTCCAGGCTATGTAGTGGCTAACTTTTTACTTGGGAAGATTTTTCAGAATATTCCATTAAAATATAGTACTATAGGAATAAAGTATTTGTGTTAAAACATGTTTTAAATATTTCTCTAATGGCAGTAAGACACTCCAGAGTGTGACTTATGATGTCATAATTCACACCTAGTGTGTTCATTGGTCCCTTGGCCTTTGGCCTCCTGCCTAACAATGCAGTTGGTAGGGAATTATTATTACATAATTCACACCCTACTGTGTCTTATTGCTTAAATAACCATACCCCCAGAGGTGTCTTAAAACTACCATTAAAGTTTATATTGTGTATCAAAATGTGTTTACAGGACTGGGAAAATATACTATTGACATTTTGAAATGTTGAGAAGTAGTTTTAGCAGAACTGTACAGTGCTTGTAAATTAATCTCCCCAGTGGAGTATGCACCAGCCAATTACAGTATTTCTTGAGTATATGAAGTCCTTTCTTGCACATTAAAAAATAGCTTAGGAAAAAAAAAAAGCCTTATGAATTTAATATTCTAAAGGGAAAGATAAACTCTATGAGCATGCTAATGCCCTTAATATCCAATGAGCAGTCTAAAATATATTTATATTTGCAATAAAGCAATTTCAGGAAGCTGGGGTTATCATCAGATAGTCACTCCTCCACATTGTGCCTTATTGCTTGCCTTTTAATATGTGAAACAAACAAAACTTCTAACAAATCAGCCTGTCCTTCAGTGTAAGGTAAGAAGAATCAGATATGCTTTACACTTTTTACCAAGAGTCATTTTGGTCTTTAAGCCAAGGGAATTCTGAAACCATATTAAACCACAATAAAAGAAAAACAACAGCTGTTGGCATGAGAAATTTTTAAAGCTTGTAAACCTTACTTGTTACTCCTGAAATAGTACTTGGTGTTTTTTAGTTGCTGTAGTTATGTTCCTATTGCAGATTATAAGCAAAACCTTGTTTTAAAATACTGATTTAGACATTCAGAGAAATACACGCACCAATATTTTATAAAAGATCTGTGTACAGCATGAAGTGATAAGCCTTTTAAAAATTTGTATTGTTTACAAAACAATAGTATGGTTGTTGAATAAGTGAATTACATTTCCCTTTTTTGCCAGTGATCCTTTTTTATTCCTTCTAAAAGGTTGACTTATTTTCATTAATAACTTTATTATACTGCAGATCCTTTGTGTGTGGGACAAAGAATTTCATTAACTTGTTAAGAAAGCGTAATAGATTGTAGCATAGTTCTCAAGTGATAGTAATAGCCATATTCATTGTAGTTTTTAATTCTGCTCTATAGTATTGACATCCCTAGTAATCCTGTTATTCTTATCTCTATAAAGCCTGCTAATATCTGAAATGCTCTGAGGAACCTAAAATAAGTTTTGCCATTCGCTTGTTAAATAATAAATGTAATTAAACTCTGTACAAGTGAGTTTTTCAGAATGGTATTAAACATTTCATGGCTTTGTGTTCTAAATCTATAGTTTTTAAAAAGAAAACACCACCTGAGCATAACTATTTGACAGTATCTGAACAAAACAGAAGGAAGTATAAGGAAATGCTTTTCTTCCAGTTCTGCTGTTGTCTGTATACTCAGGATTTTCATTTTGAGAAAAAAAAAATAAATCCCAGTGCTGGCTTATACTGTGGCTGTGAGAATTAGATCATTAGCAAAGACCGTCTATCCTCCCGCCTGTGGCTTGGCCCTTTCCCTGACCACATGAATATGTGCTGAATCTGGCCAAATCATGGATTTTGCTGTGAAGTGTCTTGGGCAAAAATTTTGTCAAGTCATGATTTGACTTTCTCACGATTTTTGATTTATTATTATAACGAAACAAAAATAATAATCTTGAATTACATAGAAGTATTTACTTCAAGCTTAAATACCTTGGCTTTGTGAATAAAATCCCCTCTTAGGCCTTTCTTATGTCCTTTCCTGTCACCTTAGGTTAATTTTCAAACAGACTTTAATGATGAAAAAAGAAAAAAAAGTGGCTAAGTGAAAATACAACATAACCTTTAGGTTTCATTTTTGAAATGAAACATTTTCCTTTAAAAAAACTGAAATAGGATATTTCAATATTTTCAACATGCTTTTCACCTTTTCTTTTCCAGCTGAAATTGTTTGTTGGATGCAGTCTGAATTTAAACATAATTTCAATGCTTCACAGATATACTTTTTCATAAATCCACTCATCTCTGAAAAGACCACGCTAATGAGTATTTGTTTTGAGATGCGGGAGAACTGCTGAGGTCCTTAGAAGCATCAACAGGGAAAACATGACAAGGACAGGTATATTGCCGTCATAGCAATGTTCATGTGACAGCTATTAGCTAATGCTTGTGCCCTCACTGTTTTTATTTGTGCTCTGGCCCCTTCTCAGTTTACATGGACATGTAGTCACTTGTCTCCTGATATTCATTAGACTACAGAAAGAAAAGTGCTGAATCTGTCATACACTCCCAAGCAAAGGGGAGAAATGTGCTCCAGGCTCCTTCTAATTACTGCTTAATATAAATTACTTAAATATTTCTGAAAATTGGAATTGGAATGCAACTTTCTCACTGCCCAGATGGGAGCAAACTGCGAGGCTAGAAAGATGTGGCAATGAAACAGCCACGGCTATTAAATGAACAGTTTTGGAGGTAAAGCTCCTCTATCTCACAACATAGTATAACTTGATGGTCAGGAAAATATTCCAAAAATTAGGGGAGCTGATTTTACCTCCTTTCAGGAAGACAACTCCATGTGGATTTTCAGAACTAAAACCATCTTCAGCTGGTTTTAGTGCAGACCCTCCCTAATGGAGTAGTGGTCTGAGCCTCACAAACCACATGGGCAAGGGGATGTCTAGTGTTTAAGTGTGACAAGACTAGGCTAGGAGAACAGTCGCCTGTGTATGGGTAACTTTGGGTTATGAGTGCTTTGGAAATGTCCTTATATTGCAACTTTCCTCATCTCATGGTTCTGAACAGCAGCCTTAAGCTAGATTTTGTCTAAATTCTTGTTTAATTAATCTAGTCCCAATCAGTTTGTGCCGTCAATAGCTTGAATAGAAATGACTTCTCTAGTAATCTTCATGTATTATATTTTAGTAACCTGACTACTTAAAGTATTTATTCAGTCTAGCATTTACTGATATAGCTCCCATGTCTTAATATGAACTTAGCATTTAAAAAAGAAAAGATAGTTAAGAAAAAAAGAAAATTAAAAAAGGGACAATATGAAAATAAGTGCATTTGAAACGTATCTTCTGGGTCTATGCTGAGACCTGGGCTCCCTGAGCCTTAGAATTACCATAAGTAACATACTAGATGTCGTATCATCAAAGATCAAGACAGCAACCCAAAAGTGGCTCTCAAAGTTTAAAGACTTTCTGCTACCTTGATTTTCTGTCCTATATAATCCCCAAGTAGTCATCTGGCATGAGCAGTTACCAAGGTCAAACATCATGCATCTTGAAAAACATACATCTTTTGTTTCCTGGGGTGGACAAACAACAACGTCTAGACCTCAGCTTCTCTGAGGTGGGAAAGGCATTCTGTTTAGTTGACCAAAGACACAACGATGGATACCTTATATCAGATATCTCATGTAAAAGCATTGAATGGTTTAGGTTAGAAGGGACCTTAAAAATCATCCAGTTCCAAACCCCTGACATGGGCTCGGACACCTTCCACTAGACCAGATTGTTCAAAACCCCATCCAGCCTGGCCTTGGTTGGTAGGTGTTCTTACTTTTCTGTACCGGATATCATTCCCTTAAACATTCTGTAGCAAGCCTATTTGTTCAAGAAAGACATTGATTTGTAGCTGGGGAATATGGGTCTAGTTTAGGTCCATGATTTTAGAAAGATCTTCAGTTAAGTTCAGGATTTGACCCCAGCTGATTTTTAAGGCCCACAGATGATTTATTTATTCCTGTATACATACAAAAGTTCTGCCTGAACATCCAAATAAGCGTTGCCAAGACCAAAAAAAAAAAAAAAACAAACCCCAATGAATCATGGCAAAGCTACAGAGCTTGCCTTTTATTTAATCCCTATGTAGGAACAAAAGGCCAGTTCCTGGTGAGGATTTGGAGCTGGTAAGGAAGTTAACGCAAGACCTGCCTTTTAGGTGCCTTGTCCCTGGAAAGGCATATAGGGCTGAGTTTCCATACTCTCTGTTCTGGGCTTCCATTTCTGACTCCATTGGATTTATTTCTCACAGTGGAAGAAACACTGTAGTTCAGTGAATAAAGGAGAAGACCTCCTGGAATCCCTGTGCATTACAATGGGCATATTTCTGCACACAGGAGGAGGTGGAAGGAACAGGGACTCCATCTTCTCAGGAAGTTTAAGAATTTCTTAGCCAGCATAGTAAATTTTCTCAAAGTTCCCAAACCTCCATGCTCCTTACCTGCTGAGGCACTGGGTTTGAGAGAAGGGATGCCTGACCTTTAAGAATGAGAGTACAGGCATGTATCAAAGTCAATGTTCTCGAAAATACTCCCAGGTAAAAAAGGCCTAAGCAAGGACAAAAAAGTCCTTGAGGTGAACAAACAGCTGCCCAGGATTACACTGACAGTTAGCAATAGTTATCCAGACCTTGTGGAGTATGTGGAAGATTGTAAAGGATAAAGATGAAAAACATTGGGGGAGGGTGGGTGGGGCAGGGGCTGGGTGGGTAGAAACCAGACTTCCAGTAAGGTAGTCAGCTTTGTTTGTTTTTTTTTTCTGTTGTTTTATTTTATTTGTACTTGTTTTGTTTATATTCTACTACTAGGAGAAAATACATAACAAGTATCTGGGAGATAAGAAGATTAAGGAACAGCTCACGTGGGGTTCCCAGAAACAGTATGTATCATTCCACCACATTTTCTTCTTTAATAAGGTAACTGAACTGTCAGAGACCATCAAAAGCCTTATTAATGTTAAAGCAGAACTCAGTTGTTGTTTTTTTTCTGTGTCCTGTCACATCCTTTAAACAAGCTGAGGAAATAAGGTTGCTGTGGTAGACAGCAACCTTGGTTCACAGTGCAGATAAATAGATGGCTGAAAATAAGTTCTTAGAAAATAATCACTGACAAACTGGCAGGAAAGTGGGATTGCACATAGGATCTCTTCTTGGGATGCATCTGAGACTCGATTTTTTCCAAATATTATGTTATCTGAGTGGATGGCTGAGCAGAAAGAACACATATAAAACTATGGATGGCACCAAACTCAAATCAGCTTATGAGAATGCTGGGGCAGAATTCAAAGCGATGATGCAAAAACTGTCCACTGTGCAGGAAAATAAGAGATGCTCATTTCTCCCTTAGTGGAGAAGAGCATGCCCACAGTTTCAGAGACAACAGAATCACAGAATTTTCCAGGCCGGAAGGGACCTCCAAAGGTCATCTAGTCCAACCCCCCCACAGTCAGCAGGGACACCCCCAACTAGACCAGGTTGCCCAGGGCCTCATCGAGCCTCACCTTGAATATCTCCAGGGATGGGGCCTCAACCACCTCCCCGGGCAACACGTTCCAGTGCTCCACCACCCTCACAGTAAAGAACAACAGGGTTTCAAGACTCATAGCTCTCCAGAGAGTCAGGGAAAAGATCAGGCTTGGAAGACCACATTTAGGAACTGAGTAGACTCAGATGGAGTCTGTGTGTAATGTGCTGAGTCGATGAGCATGGCACACAGCACTTGACATGAAAACAATCGCATTGTCATAATTGTGGTATCACACAGAGATATACTTTGTGTGTGTGTATCTCTTTTTATGTCTGCATTTGGAATTTTAACATATGCTCCTATTAGGTATGACTACAAATCCCTTATAGGAACATTTGGATTCTCAATTCAACCTCAAAAAAAAAAGTCTTCAAATGCTATTCCACTATATATCTTCACGGTGTTAGAAATGCCCTCTTTTTCAGAGCTATGCATGGTAGCTCTGAAACCTACGGAGAAATAATACTTCCAATGTCCCCCTCTGCTTTTCATATGAGGAAATAAAAAGTGGGTGGGAGTTCTGTGAGGAGATGAAGCAAAATTTAGCTCCATTTGGGTACAGAGAACATATCAAATGTGCCAATGGACAAGGAGGTATCCTTGCAAGACCATGACAGCTGAAAGTGAGGAAACAAGTGATTTTGTCTCTCCCTTTCAGTGTTGCTTTGCTTAGAGGAACAAGATTTTGGTTTTGCATTTTTAAGTTGCAAACAATTACATACTGAAATTACGTTATGACTATGAGAAACGTCTCGAAACTACCAAGAGCCAGAAGTCATCTTTGCACACCAGATACTGCAATTACAAGATCTGTTTTGCTTTGTTGCAGCCTTGACATGAAGATACCACCTTTAAAATGTGATAAGGTGAACCCCTGTAATCATTCAGCTTTCAAGTTCTGTGAGATTGCTAGCTAAGGGTGAGCTGTGATAGGTCTCTAGCAGGTGATGAAGCCATGCATTCATTTCCCCACAGGATTCCAAACTGCCAACAAGTTGTAGCAAAAGTGTTCACTTAGTGTAAGCATTGAGTGTTGTCCCATATATAGAAGACAAAAGACATGCTGCTGCTTTCATAAATGTCCTCCTGAATTATAAATGGTTACTTAATAGATATGAGAATGTCTCTCACCTTTACGGAGATTAGTTGGTCCTGAAGAGGCTACTTCACTATCAGAAACAAGTGGGAACCACCATAGAAAATCTTTCCCACAGCTTGTCCGGGTCAAGTGACTAGCTCTGAGAACTCATTACGGCCTCTAATAATAAAGCACAGCTCTTGCTTCTGATTGCAGAACCCAGTTCAACACAATTCCTAATTTAAACACATATAAACACATAGAGGGATATAAAACCCACAAGTTACGACCCAAGAGTACTTGCAACTGGAAGGGGTCACTCAGACACATGGAAGTTTCTGATTTCAGTCTGATCATTGACCTCCATAGTAATGAACTTTATGCAAAGTGTGCCCTGAAAATTTCTGTAGACAAGATGCTTGTGCTTTTCGAAGTTCTGCTTTTTCCCCTGGTTGCAAGGTAGGAGTCAGTAATAATCCAGTTTAAGATATCAACCATTAAAATGTAGTGAAGTGCAAATGTGAAGTGGTTAGCAATCAAGTTCAGCACAGATAAAGATTCAGTGGAATCTTTATGCTGTAGGTTGTGCAAGATGGGGCTGAAAATTACTGCTGAAGGATAGTTTGGTTCTGAGAGCTGATAGGAACATTCTTATTTGATAGATCTGTTCATTTCATGTATTTAGCTTTACCTGCTCTTTTCAATGATAAAAACCAGTTTAGCTATTTTTTGTACTCCTCAACAATCAACACATAAACAAATAGCTATGTATTCTTTTTTTCAGCTCAGTTGGATCATTGAGACTTTTTGCAGTGGGAATGAAGACAGTTACTGATCAAAAATTTATTCTTCAAAACTTTAGATCTGTGCGTGTTCAGTAAGGTAGGCTTAGTTGTCTCTGTGCTTGTGAAAAACTTGCCTTTCATTTAGCAACAATCTGATGCAAGACAACTTGTTTCCCTCATTTGACTCCAACCTCCTAGCCAGGCAGAAGTACTCCTACTCCTACTGTGCTGTTCCTAGTGTAACAATAGGGCACCTACTAATATTTTAGAGGCGTCTATTGAACACGCTTGGTGCTTCAGGTTCTTTTCCAGTATAAGAGACATAATTTCGGCAGCAGCATTAGTAAATTCACAGCTCTGTGAATGTTAATGCAATAAACTGTTAGTACACATCATGGAACTAAGCATTCTGGTCAGAATGAAATCTCTCTCCCTGCCACACCGACCACCATGTGCTCACACTTATCATGTTAAGAGGAAGAAGAGTCTTAGCCTTGTCATCTTGTAAGAATTAAACTGTATCTTCACGTTTAATTTATTATGATCTTTAAAAAGAAGCTCAATTAGCACCCCGAGGGAACTGCATACTATGAAATAAGGATAGAAGAACGTTAACCACAAAGTCCTGATGGTTTATTAGATGCAAACAAATAGGCAAGCAAACAAATAAAAGCAACTTGGAATATTTCTGCTTTGATATTCTTATCACTTTTCATTCAAATGTAAGTTTTGGCCTTTCAGTATCAGTATAAAATGGAGTCGAAGACACACTTCTACTTCATTATGTGCAGCAAAAAAGGATTGTACAATAGAGAACTATTTTCCATCTCTCATGTGGATATGGTCATTATTTACTGGAGGCTGTTTTGTAACACAATGACCATCTGTCAGTAAGCACTGAAAACACTCAATCATGCTGGCTGTTATTGTTAAAATGCCGCAATCAGTGACTGCTGTGAGGGATTAATAGATTTTTTTGCGCTAAGAACAATTACATATTTAGAAAGCCAAATTAGCTTTCATTGAAGTTCGTATAAATCCGGAGCTACTCCACTGGAATCCAGGTATCATCTCTAGATTTATAGCAGGGTAGCAGATGTCAGACTTTGACTCAGACCTATAATAGGAGGATATCAGGGAAGGAGCTCCTTTTGAATTGGTTATTTTTTGAAATATCTGTGACTGAAAAAAATGTATTTACATCGAATTGCATAATGAGAACAACTAACTGCGATCATGGTTTCTTCCTACATTGAAGGGATAGCTCAGAATTATGTTTAGCTACTCTGCAGAAAGGTATATATCATTGTTAAAGAGACTCAGTTTGTAGTTCTGTTCATCAGGCTTTTCTTTTGAATGTTGTGTCACATTTCTTTGTGCAGGAGTGTAGATGCTCAAATGAACCACCAGCTACACTAGCAGACCCCAGGATTACAACTGAGTATAATTCTGCACAAACCTGTATAATTAAGCCCTTCAGGGAAAGTCTGGAATGAGATTTGTTCAAATGCAGCCATGTGATTACAAGTGCATCATTAACATTTTTTTTTATATATATAAAGGGAAGTGGTGCCCTCAGGGTAGTAGAGTGAGTGAGAAATATGGCCTATACATTGAAGGTCATGTGCTATACAGGGGTGGGAAAACATTTCTTAATCAAAAAATCCCCTCTCCATATCATTTATAATGACCATGGGCTATAATTACTTAGCCTATTAAAATGCTTAACTCAGTTTATGATTTAGTTAGTAAGTATTAAACATTTCAACTGAAGCAAGAACAGGGAGGCAAAAGGAGGAAGTGATGGGGGGAAACCTCATCTTGAAAGAAGCTGAGTATTTCCAAGAAGTTTTTGGAAACCCTCAAATCCTTTTGGTTTCATGGACCACAGGGGAGCTTGTGGATCCTCAGCATTTCACACAGAAGGCTCTGACGTGGTGGAGCTGATCCTTATGGTTGCTGCCTCAGAAGCCTCATTCCCTTGTTAAATCCCACCTGCCCAGTTTCCCACTTGTCTGGCCAAATGCCAGCCAGACCTTAAAAACAGGTGAGCTGCATGCAAGAAGTCCAGTGCTCCCCACTGTTTCATGAATCCCCATCACATGTATGGGACAATAGGCAAAGCATGAGCGTAGCAGGGACAAGGACAAGGAATACCCCAGCATGCAGCCTGGCAGGAAGGGAATAGCCCTGCTTGATCCTTCCCTCCCTCCCTACAAGCCCAGCATGGAAGCAAGTTAGGATGTTTCTGTCATGTGGCCTGACAAAACCATGCTCATTAAAATGGCAGCTGCCCATACTCACAAGACAGAAGAAAAAAAAAAAAAAGTAATGTAGCCAGATGAACAATCAGAAGTATTTGCTTTGAAACCTCTTACTTCCAAGCCTACACAACTTCTATGTGCGTGATAGACACTCTCCCAAAGGGCCACCAGGTGTCATTTTGCAGCTGCATGCAACTTACCTGCCCTTAGAATATTAAACCTTTACTCCTTTGATTGCGTACAAGTCTTATCGAAGGCTAGTATTGTGTGGGCTGAGTAGGCCTGAAGAGGTCACCTAACTGGTTTGCAGGATGAGTGTGTCCTTTGCCTGCCTTCTTTTCCAGTCTGTGAGCTTTCCTTGGACTGATGATAATTCATCCAACTCCGTGTATCACAGTTGTTTACTACCGGTTTGTCTAAACAAATTATGTCCTCCTGTGGCAGTCAAGCTCCATGGTCAGTCATTTTTGGCTATGTGTGACTGGTCCCCTAAGTCACAAGGGATTGTTTCAGTTTCCCACTCAGATGACATAAGCTTTATAAACAGACACAAGCCTGATTAAATTGCTAGGCTTTGACTCACAGGCTGATAGAAAGCTAGGAGCATGGTCAGCAGGGCAATCCCACACTCATGCAGAAGACAAGGACAATTTTATTGGCCAGTTGCCCTCAGGTGCCATGCTCTTTCATCTCAAACGTGGCAATAACTCAGGGAGTCTTAAGCAGCAGATTTCCAAGAGGTCGTGGTTCTCACTATTGAAAAGAATTGTTCAAGAGATTTGTTAAGGCACAGAAAAATGATTTATGGAAATAATACTCAGTAAATAAGCCCCAGAGAGATTCCAAATAAATTATGTTATATCTGTTCATTTGCATGAATATTGCCTTCGACTTCTTATGTGACTGCTAACTGGTAAAATAACCTATCAGACAATGTATTTACTGTGCTCTTGTTACATGATACCTAACCTGAAAACAGTGGGGCAGATGAGCCATCTTAGGTTAAGATGTGACACTGTATGTATGACATTTAGCTTTTGTGATATGATGAAGTAATGTGACAAGACACAAGTGTATGCCATGAACCAAAGGTCAGAATAGATTCAAACGGATACACCTGCTTTCAGCCTGGCCAGTCACTGTCAATTTGTAAAAAGGACCAGCACACATTTCTGACAAAAATTGATGGTCATGAAGTAGGTGTATTAATTCATTGGCAGCAAAGTTTACCACCTACTTATCCATAATACCATTCTATCTAATGGAAATTGATTAGGAAACATTTCTTCTCCTCAGAAGCTTACTAATTTGCATGTTTAATTTTGGGCAGCTGCCTGGGCCAGATTCAGAGAGACCATGTACTAAAGGGCAAAATACCGCTCCTTTGACATCCCCTACTGGCTTTCATTGGCAGCAAAGTTTACCACCTACTTATCCATAATACCATTCTATCTAATGGAAATTGATTAGGAAACATTTCTTCTCCTCAGAAGCTTACTAATTTGCATGTTTAATTTTGGGCAGCTGCCTGGGCCAGATTCAGAGAGACCATGTACTAAAGGGCAAAATACCGCTCCTTTGACATCATGCAGGAAAAATGAATATATTGTCCCTCCTCGTATGGCCTGAGGGATCACTTATGCTATGCTGCATGTTCTCGATGGTACCCTACTTCACTCAGTCCTGACTCCCCCACTCATTAAGGGGACTTGTTGAAACTTGCTGTCAGTGTGTTCTTGCTTGTATGCCTGAATATTCTCTGGCTGAAGACCATAGCCTGGGGAGGAAAGGCAGATGGTATGTGCCTAGATTCAGTTTCAGGGATGAAGAAGCTGGCAGGCACTTTCACATCCCACAACATCGGCAGAGCCAAAGGGACTTACCAAAATTGGGACTTGCACAGAACACATAGACACCCAAGTCCAAAGCTGTGATCCTGCTCAGCTGCTCACATTTTGCTAAATTCCATTTCAATATTTCAGTTTAAAGTTTTCCAAATACATTGAGTAACACCTCAGTTCATGCGCAGCCCTGCTCAAGTCTTGGCAGATGGGAACAAGACAGTCTCTATTCTCCTGCTGCACTGATGGGGAATTTTAAAACACGGTTGGACCTTGGCATATGTGTCCTGTGTGAGCTCGGACACGTTTCAAATGCAAAGGTTAAGGCTTTTCACAGTGTTGTAACATATGAGGTTGGAGGTCAGCAAGTCAAATAATTTCTTCATGTACTGAGTCAGGATCAGTAAGATCTACTATCTGCAGATCATCACTGGGAGGTGAGGTGACTTGCTGTTACACACTGCCAGTATGTTACACACTGCTACAACCCCAGTTTCCTTTTCCATTGTTCCACCCTTCTAACAAGTTAGGCTGTTTTCCTGGTGCCCACAATAATTATTTTGTTTTGAATATGAAGATGATTTCCTCCTGCCTTCCTCTGTGACTACAGAGGTTGGTTGCTTAATCTCCCCTTTGTAATGCATTTTATATAGCATGTTATAATGCTGAAATGTTATTGAGTGAGAGGATGAAAATAAAAGAAAGAAACCAGAGGGAAAGGATATTTTAGTAGAGCGTCTTGCAAGAAATGCTCATGGATTTGCATGTTTCATCACAGTGTCCAAAACTACCAAGTGTATGAACTGTAGCATTTTGAAGCCAGATCTCTCAGTATATTACCACTGAAATCAACAGATGCCTTTGTGGATCTGGATGTCAAGCTGCGATTCCTCTCACTTAACTTTAGCAGCCTAACAGTGAGATGAGCACTTCAAGCTTTTTATATTGGCTGAGAGGCAAACACTTCTAAAAAGCAATTCACCACTTTAGGTACCCACCTTAGACATACAATGTTTTCTGTTCACAACAGAATAAGATTGGACAACTTGCTTAGACCATACACTGGACTTCTAGATGTTTGATGTGAGGAAACATTAATTCTAGCCCAAGTTAATAAAAATATTTGGTGAACAGGTATTTCAGAGTAACTAAGAAACAAGAGAGCAGCACTCTCGGAGCTCTCTCTTCCAAAGTCGCAGAGATTTGTACCACTGCATAGTATAAACCTACCCATTTTTTCTGAATTTTTACTTCTAATAATGAAATCATCCTCACTTTGACTAGAAAGTCAATAAAACTTCAAAACTAATAGCATAATAAGTCAAACACAAACCGGATGTTTTTATTACGCCAGTGAATTCCTTTTATCTCATTAGTTGTGTTTAATTATCTTGCTTACGAAATTCAGAGCCACAAATCCCAGATTATATAAATGCTACCTTATTCTTTACTCATTACCCATTTGTCTGATCCAGGTTTGCATATGGACCTTGTTCTTAAAGTAACATGTGCTACAGCAGTCAGAACAATTTGATCACCTGGCAATGTTAGGCAGCAAGATAGGACTTAGTTGAATAAATAAAAATACCTCTGCATACCTAGTAGCTTCTAGCCTAAAAAATTTTAGCTGAAATATTGGATAGAGCCTCAGGTGCAATCTGAATTTATGCTCCACTCTGTTGAGAAGAAACATATTTCCCATTTTCTATGCTTCCTTAGCCCTGTCCTGATATAGCACCAAATCTGAAGCAGACTTGAAACTGTCATTTTTGTGCTCAGTGTTACTAATTATTCTTTGAGTTCTTTGATTGTGCTTTTGATATTTTTAGTTCTCAAAACTGAAACTGGTTTTAGTGGCTTCTCTGCTTATTTTTATTTTTATTCTGACATAAATTACAAATGTGGTGTATGGCACATTCACAGAGGAGAAAGCTGAATATCATGGAAACTGATTCTGAGCATGTTTTAAATAAGGACACCATTCTCAGGATCAAATATTAGCAAGAGGAGTCAAAATTGGTTTTCTTTTCCTCTCTATAATCAATGCAAACTTAATTGGATTCAGTATATGCCTTTTTTCCTATTGATTTTTGTGTTATTGTTCCTATTTGACTGCTGGTTTTCTAGCATGTACCCAGCTTTTTGGATATTATTTTCTCCGTATGTTTTTTTGGCTTCTTCCCATTTAGCTGCCTCTGATTTCTTTCTAATAAAAAAGTAATCACAGACAACACATTTTATCCAATTCTATAAACACATTTAATTCTGTGGAGCACCAGAATGGTCACTGGATTTGCATTATCCCCTTTCCCTTAAAAGGACCCTCTAGGGTCAAACAGGGCTATGTGATGAATTCGTATGCATGAATTGTACAGATGAAGGTCACTTCAGCCATCAACACCATCACAGAAGAGCCTTTAATGAGCACTCAGTTTATATGCAAAAAGAAACACCTTGTAAGCTGAGATGTTTCTTGACTAAACAGTATCTTTAAGTACCCAGGACCAGAGTCTCCAGGAAACCTGAGTGAGTGATGTGCAGGTAGGACATTACATTCTCGCTCCCCATGTGGCTGGACATCTGAGCCATGGGCTTCCGTACAGATTGTGCGTGCTCTGAAATCTCTTAAGAGCTATATTGAGTGCTAAGACATAGAGTGCACTGGTGCTCTCCTGCTGTCCTAACCACTTGCTGCCCACCTGCTGGCTGCCTCGTACGGGTTTGCTCGCTGCCTTGTTCGGTGGTGTAGAATTTCCATTCCAGGTGCAGGGAAGGTTGGGAAGAAGAGAAGAAGAGGAAACATAGCAAGGATAACCCCTCCTGCTGTGATGCAAACCCTGATTCCTCTGATGCCCCAGTCACAGCTTTGGGCTACCAGGGTCTGCACATTGTTAGGATATTTTACATAAGCCTAAATGACAGATAAGCACTCCAGGAAAGTGAGTTAGTCCATCCTATTTCCTTATCAATTCTCTAGATTAACACTCACTGCAGCTGCTATTCCACAAGTAGCTTCCTGATGAGCTCACTGTGCAAAACTGAGATATTGTATCTTTCTTTATTTGCTGGAAGGTCCCAGGGCAGAATCTTCATCAGAGAGCAATTAGATATTAGAATAAAAACCTATTTGCACTTCGTCACTTTATTTAAAACAAAACCAAAAAGCCTCCAAAACAAACAAACTGAAAATCCATACATGTCATTAAGTGGTTTTACCGTCCTGTATACACACTTCCTTATTTCCGTTGTTGTATTCAGACAACGTATAAACTGGAAGAAAGCAAAAAAAGGCAATGAGCTTTATTCCACAATGCCATGCACAAGACTAAATATTCTAGCAGCATTTCACAGATCTTCTTGATGCCTGGATACTTGGTTTATGAGGAAATGAAGTTCCTTTCATATCTACCAAGAAAGTACGGCCTTTTGAGGTTAACTTTCTCAATGGGCACCTTTGTCAGCATGTTTTGGAAAGCTTCAGAGCCAGGGAGGTCCCTGCTGCCCTTCTCTGTGCTGCACTGGTGAAGGCCTGCACGTCAGCCCTGTAGCCCCTGACACTCTGAGACAGACCTAATATGGTGTTAAACCTGCACATCAGTTGCTATTTTCAAAAGTGCCCTGTGGTACCAGGCATCTGAATCTCTTCAGCAGCAATGCAAAACTCAGCTTTTGGTCTCTGGCCTGCCTCTGCAAGGAAATCTGAAGTGGGATCCCAAACAGAAACTTTATCAGAGAATTCAGATCCAAGTGTATAGCTGGGTCCAACTCTCGTTCAAGCAGAAAAAATAATGTGTTTGTAGTGGAACAATCTTACAGGTAACACAGGAGCACTGTGTTTTATGAAATCAGTCATAAGTAGGACTCTCAGGGTAATTTCACACTGGGAGCAAATGATACAATAATAAAAAACCTCAATTACTTTTAGAAAGCAGAAGTTTAGCATTTGTAGTACTTTCTGCTATGCACAAAAAAAAGTATATAAATTAGTATCTTCTCTGAGTCAAAATGTAAAAGTAATTTAGACCCAGTAAGGCTAATTTAGGAAAGCAGTACAGTATATCTAGAATAACAAAGGATGGTCAGAAGGAAATAAGGGCAGGAGGTGAGTCACTATGTACAAATAAACACCTGCAGTCCCTACACAGCCACTATAGATGGTAGGTAAGAACCTCTGAAAATTTGTAAAGGAAATTTTCACAGATGACTGCCCATGTTATATGCTTACCTCTTTACACTGACTAGCCCAACAAGAAAGGTTGGGAACTTCTGGGTACATTTAGAGATCACTTTCAAAAAAAATTAGGAAATAACCAGTTTTAAAACACATAACCCCACCCCTAAACTTTAAAAGCTCCCAAAACGCTGAAGCAGCTGTAGCCAGCGTCTGTACTATCAGGTAACTCAAATTTCCTGGTTCACAAAACCTTTTTACCTGCACTGAATAAATACTCTTCACTCCTCTGGAGCAAACCATCTCATTCTTTCTGAAACAAACCCCAGATGATGCTTGGGGATTAGGTTATGCAAAGCACAACCTCCGATAAGCAGCGTGAACACAGCTTGCACCAGGTTTAGTGCCTCAGACTTTCTGCTAGGTAGGTTATACAATTTGGATCTATCTATAGCAAAATCCTTCCATGGGAAACAGCTTCTGTCAAATGGTGTGGGAAGCCTTATCTTGTACCGTCTGTCCCATGGGGAACAGTCCACACAGTCTTCGGAGAACAGGAGCTGCTGGTTGTTCCCTTTCTACGTCAGAGAGAAGCGGAACACCACAAAACTTTGCATTCTCGCTCTCCCCCACCACCCCATTGCTAATTTATGGTGACACAGCATGTGCCCCTCAAAGAGTTACTGTGTCAGAACTACCAGATAACCGCGTGGAAAACTGAAAGGTACTATGCAGACCATTGAACACATGTTCCCTGAAATGCAACTTTATTTCAACATTTAACAGTCATCATTGTCTTAATCTGCAGATTCTCCTTTTTATCTGGAGAACAAGAGAAGCAATCCTCAAGTCTAGGGTAGAAATACAGATTTATCAGCTATTAACATACATCTACAATTTGTCAATGCCCTTTAACCCTTCCCCCTTGCCTCTTGTGTGAAGTAGTGTTACTTTCGCTTTACCACATCCTCCAAGCTTACGCTGGCTGCCATCCACAGAGAGCATACATATGCCAAGCTTCACTGTTTTGAGAAACAGGGATATATTTTTTTTCCAAACCTTCAGAGCCTAGAGGAATTAACTGGTAAAATCTTACTTCTCCAGAAAAAAAAAAAATGTTCTGCTATGAAATGCAAATTTGACAGTGTCTTAACCCGTAACTACAAAAATACTTTGAACTGCATAAAGCATCAGTGCTGCAGGTGGGGCCACTTGTGACCATCTTCCTCCCTTCCCTCACCCTCCTCACCTCCACCCTGCACTGCCCACTACCCTGTATCCGCACCGGCGTCAACTGGTACAGCTGAATGGTGATGGGCCTGAGCTCTTAAAACAGCTAGTTTCAAACTGGATCAATTCCCTGATCTGCTTTTCCATGCCACCAAGCAGACAGGACAGTTATTTTGGCACAAGAACCAGCGCGGTGCGAAGGGCAGGAAGGGGAGGGAGAGGGAAGCAGTTGTAGAAAAGAAGGAGCCACCACTTCCAGCAGCACTGCGACCTTCCTCCTCATCAGGGTGCCAGGGAAACTGCCAATTTAAAAACCCCGTCTTGGAAAACATAGCTAGACTGAGTCCAGACTAAGGCAGTTTAATAGACACTTGGATTGCCAATTAGCGATGGAATGGCAGCTTTTCAGAGAGCCACCAGCCCTTGCCCTATGAGGAATGAAAAACTGAATCCCTGTTTTCTGCCTGGCTCCTCAGGCCTGTCTCTTTGCAGCGTTTGGCCTGCTCTTAGCTGAGTCCTAGATCAAACTCGTGGAAGGCACAGTGTCCTTGACTAGTTTAGTGAAACAGACAATGAAATGAAGGGACATTTAGCTGAATGCATAATGTCTATTCCTGGACAAATAAGATGAAAAATAATGAAGCTTATCAATGTTTCTACCTATTGACATGTATCGATCACCATTGTAAATCAAGAGGGAAGTAAATTTAAGATCTTGCCTTTGTCTAACACATTATTGACTACTCAGGTCTGTTCTGTTTCTGACAGATAGCGACAGAAGCCTGGATTAATGTCCATAATCTGGTCCAGAGTGGAAATTCCACTATTCCTCTTCCTGGGCAAAAAGTGAATCCCTTTTAAAGGGATTGCAAATGCCCCAAAGTCAGAAAGATCTAAGAAGGAGTAAATAAAGTAGAAGAGGGCAGCCAACTCGCATAGTTTCCATGTCATATTCTCACACTCTAACATTCTGTTCTCTCCAAGGAGGAAATAACAATATAATGTACAGCCCTGCCACTACTGCTATTAATATCTTGGAATGCATCCAGAAGCACATGGGTGCAGGAGAATATGCTGTTCCTAGTAATCACATAAATGTTTAGATGTTTTTCTTTACGAGGCTGAGCCTGGATGTCTTTTGTATGCTGCACTGCATAGGTCCTTATTTTCCAGCTCCTCGAAGGCTGGGCCAACCAAGCTTCCCTTTTTAAAGTCAAGTTGCAGTGTAACAGAAGTACTACAAGTTCCAAAACAATGTATTTTAGCTATTTTAGTGCACTGAAGAAAAAAAAAAGGGGGGAGGGCGGGAGGGAGGGGGATGACGTGGTGGGGGATGGCGTGGAAAATTAAAAAAGAAAAAACAGAAAAGCAAACTGGGACAGGGTGAAAACAGCTCTTCCTAATGTTTAACAGAATACACATGTGCAATTGCCATAGGAAAAGTCTTAATGATATACGATTACTTTAAAAAGGTAAAGCTTCTTCTCAATATACAAAACTAGACATCCTTTTGATGTCTCTGAAATTCTCTCCTTAAAGGTTTTGTGAGATGAACTTCCCCAGTACAGCCTGTGTGGTGAAGACCTTAATGGCCAGCCAGGGACCTTCATTCCAGGCTACACTTGTCCATTGTTAGGTACCTCTGAGCCCTGGAAGGACAAGGGGAAAGACTAGTAGAGGTGAGAAGTGACTTCCAAGCACAGGTGATAGTTAGAAGGCACTGCTTTAGCCATACTGTTTGAAATTTTCCTTTTCCACTAGTTTAAAACTGAAACCTGATGGGAAAGTAAGAGGAAGCCAGGGCAACAAAATGTCACGTCTACTGGAAGGAACACCCAGGTGGCATCCAGCCGGGCCAGTAGCCGAGGTACCTGAGCATGTTGTACACTGCCTCAAAAGGCATATACCCTTCACAACATGGATCCCAAATTGCCAGCATGGGCAACCTGTTCCAGTATTTCACCTCCCTCCTTTAAAAATGTCTTCTTTCTATCTAGTCTGAATCTACCCTCATTCAGTATAAAACTATTACCCCTTGTCCTATGGCAACAGGCCTTGCTAAAAAGTTTGTCCCCATCTTTCTTATAAGCCCTCTTTAAGAACTGAAAGACTAAAGTCTCCCCAGAGCTTTCTCCAAGTTGAACAACACCAGCTCTCTCAGCTTGCCCTCAGAGGAGAAGTGTTCCACTCCTCTTGCTTGGCCTCGCAGAGCACTTACACAAGTGATCTAGCTGCTCAGCCTGGCCATGTGTTGGCTGTGTTGCAGATGGGACCAGTTCTGCTCCAGCAGGACTGATTGTCTCAGATACGGCTTCACACAAATATCGCTTTGGGTCCTGAAGCAGCACAGCTGTGTATGAGTGTAGTATCTGAGGTAACCCTGCCAAAGGTGTGCTGGGGAGGAGACAGTGCAAGTGCCTCCTGCACCGGCATCCACAGCCATACGACACTGCTATGGGGCCACGGGGGTCGTGGGGAAAAACTCTGGGGACCTGGAGCACTGGGAACTTCAGTGCAGGTAGACCTATGCATCACCCCGATGAATCTGAACTCATCGTGGAAGACAAGGTGTCCATGAGCCTATACTAGATCCATTCCACTACCTGAGAAAGTTGTTTTAAAGCTTCCTTAGGCATTTCTACAGTAATGCAGACACACTATTCGGAATAGCCTCCACTCATTCAACTGGATAACCCCAAGGGTACAGTGTCTATTTCATAAATTGTAAAAATGTATGGAAAGGATATAACCCCCCCCCCCCCCCCCCCTAATATTATTGTTATATCAAAAAAACTGAAAACACAAAGAAGACTTTTATGTTCAGATATGAGTTTTCTCTGAGATTTCTAGCTACAAAGATATTAACCATTTTAACACTTTGGGCTAAATTTTTCATAAAATCAGTTCCAGACAGTTTTCAGAAAGCTCATATTACAGTCCCATGCAGACTGCCTTAAGCATTAATGGGCTGACAAGATGCTCAAAAATGGTTTTGTCTGAAGCAGAGAAGCACATTTGGTGCTAGAGGAGAGTCCATAAAGGAGAGGGTACTGCCTTCCTGGTGCCTACTACAAGCCGGTAACAGGAGGCTGAATTAAACCTCTGAATATTCTGCCAGTTGTGAAGGATACTGTTTGGGATGTTCATTTTGACTTGTGGTTTTGTTTTCTAGGTCAATGTGTTCATTTGTTTCTGGTATACTTTAATTTACAGTGATTGGACCACTCAGTAAATGCAAGTCAAGTATTCAACATATTAAAACGAGATACAAAGATATGAATAGATCCATGATCAGTTCATTCTAATTTCTCAGAGAAAGAAACACAGGGAGAAAGCATTGCTTCCAGGACTGTGTAAAGTGACCTTTTGGATTTGCCATTCCTGACAACACAATAATTAGGAAGGAATCCGAAAGCAATGCTGCTCAAAGAATTTGGCCATGAAACTCTCCATGCAGATTCCTAGCCTCAGTCTGAAATAACGTCTTGCTCCATCTTTGGAAAAATATTGTCCTACTTAAATAAATTAATCTTCTTATTTGTGACCATTTGTAAGCAGGATGAAAATGTCACGGATTCTGTTATCACTCTGTTTTTCCTCATGTGAAGGTAAGGGTCACCATGGACCTGGCCAGATACCATGACCATGTGCATGAGGGCAGTACAAGGTCAGCATTCCTGACAGGACTTACGCAGATTACACAGAGGTGACAGTCTGTGAAAGAATTATGTAGACTCCTCATTCTAACTGTAACAGACATGCCAAACAAATACGTGTAATTAAACCTGAAAAGCACAGTTCAAAGTATCAAAAATTTTACTTCAGTTTAATAAGCATATTTCAGATTCATAGGGAACATGCTGAAATCTGCTAGGTTATAGGCACAAACATAAATGGAGGGAGAAAAACATACTCTTGTTCATAAATACTACCCCACTTCAACAGTCTCTCCTCTACCAAGAGCAAAAGAGAACTCAGAACGCCCCCAAGGGCAGAACAGAAGAGACTGAAACGGTGATCTCTCCCAGACTGGCCTGATGAAAAAAAAAAAAAAAAAAAAGACAAAACAAAACAAAATAAAGGAAACATTCAAGCAGCAAAGCACTCTTCACACAAAAACCCAAGAACTTGTGCCTGTTTTGACACACTGCCATGTTTTGGAGGTGGATAAAAAAGAGACATGAGCAATTAAATGAAAGCAGCAAATACTTGTGATTTATTCTACATACAATTATCTGTTGCAAACATCCTCAAGTGCCCCGTGCCCTTAGGACCATCTGTTGTTGCTGGTGTTTCCCACAAAGTAACAGTGCACACTCAGAGCAAGTCAGCGGTCATTACTAAAGAGGATATAGATCTATCATTCTACTTACCTAGTTTTGAATATGTCTGGGCAGAAGATAAGAAGTTTTTATGTTAGTTGCTGTTGCTAGGGCCCTGTAACACAGCTCAGCAAGCTGGACAGAAAAATACGGAAATGCAGTAAGCCAGAACTCCAGGCAGCATGAATGCAGCTGGACGTGGGCTAGGAAAGTGCTCTGTACTGAGTGCAGTCACTGCATTAGCCACACAGTCAAGCAGGCTATACTTGGGCCTAAGATGAGCCCCTTTCAGTTCTGTGACTCCAAATGGCTGAGATTATCACTGGAAAGAGAAAGCAACATGAGCAGAACATTTTACAGTCTCCTAGATGTGTCCTTAAAAAGACCAAACCTCTAACACAAATCAGCTAGGTTCCTGTGGATAGGAGTCGGAATGAAGATGATCTATTTCTATCACGTGTTTTCACTCTGTTAGAAGTGACTTTCTGCCATAGAAGCATCTTTCTCTCATAGAAGCATCCCCTTCAGAAGAGGAGATACACTTGTGATGAGCTGCTCATTTGTGTCCTCAGTGGTATGAATAGGTCACTGCAGACCCATTGAATAAAGTTTCATGCACATCTGTGATACAGCCACTGCTGTCAATGAAACATAGCATCAAGAAGCTGGAGTTTCATTTATAATAGCTACTCATGGTAGAAATGTTTCAGTCAGAACGATGCAAGGTTCATCAGAAGCTAAAAAATAGAACGGTACATATTCAGGCCTAATATTCTCTGGTGCTGCAGCTATAGTATCCATAATAACTGCTTACAACTATCGAGTATCTCTGAATTTTTGGCCAGTTTAGATGCATCTGTACATACACTTCACTGCCAGCTTTTGAAGATCCTGAAGCTACCATTACAGTGTGCTTGTGAGTTGCACAAACAAGATAGGAATATGAACCTTACAAGTGTCATTTAAAGGAAAGACAGACCAATTGGATTTGAGCCCTTGTTTCATATTGCAAACACTGAACTAAAATAAAAATCTGCTTATATATTAGGTTTTGCATGGCATACTCTGAAGAATTTTGAGGAAGAAAAACCTTATCAACTGAAAATGAGTTACAATGAAAGCATTTATGGCTGCTTTACCCAATTTGGGAAGAACTAGGAGAAGGAATCTCTTTGAGGGGTCTTTGTTCTTCCCCAGGTATGGACTGAGAGAATTTGCAGGGCAAATTAAAGTTCTGCTTTTGCCCATGACACTGCATGCACTTATCTGTTCATGCACCAAAGCAAGATGTGGGCACTCCTATGAGTTAACACGGACCAAAATTAAACAATCCTCTGTGGAAAAAAAAATTATATACTTTTCCTCAAAGTAGTTAACAGAAACTGACCGCAAGCTTCAATTTACCCATGAAAATGGATCCTTTTTTGCTTGTGGGCAAGTTATCAGTGACTCCTAGTTAAATGTATCAAAGTTAATAGGCTTATCTAAACTATTCCTCATTGATCATACAACAGATATTATCAGCCAAAAATTTCTGTGCCATGCTAATATCTAGATACCAACAACTGAAGACTCCGTGCCATGGTGAAGAAGCTTTCATGGTTTGTTGTTTCAGAGTGGATTGTGGTTAGTTATATGATCCTCTACAGAACAGCAGTAGGAAATATGCTATTTTATGTATACAGTAACATTATGCAGAAGGAAACAGGCAAAGAGTTTAAGATCTGAACTTTGACAGAAGTAATCGAGCAGCTCAGTAGGGTTAGGGTGTTTTATGTCTATTGTGTATCTGATTTTATCAGATACATGGACTAGAAATGGACTAGTACTAAATGTCCACTTGGTTCACAAAAGATGAAAAGAACCTCCAGATGAATAGTGGTTACTGTGCCAGGTGAAATACAATTCAAATAAACATACACATAAAAGCCAGTTCAGATACCTGTGTTGAAAGGTAAAGAACAATCTGTGCTTTCTAAATGATCTCAGGGCTCTGGATTAGCATAATAACCTATAAAAACAGACCTATGGCTCACTTTTTACCTATAGAGGGCAAAATTGACTTTATTTTTCAGAGCCCCATGGATCCCATTACTTAGCAAATAACAACAAGTGAAGAGTCAATTCTCTCAGTATTGCCATCAGGTTTGTAGGAGGAATGATGCCCCTCATCACTCGATGCTATTTGACATTTTTTGGGCAGTCTGAGGAATCCCAGGCAAACTGTCAGGTTAGTTAAGTATGGATTTGATTATCAGAGCCAAAGAGCCTTATGAAAAGGTTATGAAGAGGAAATCACATCTGTTCTTTGCTCAAGAAACGAAATTTAGCTATGAGGTTTGGAATCTGAGAAAAAAAGAATCCCCACGCCTACATCTGAAAAGGTAAATTTGCATGTCTCTAATTTCCCCCTCCTGACGGTATAATTCACTTAGGCAAAAAAACCAGGTACAGCATGCACGGAAAATAAGATTCTTTGGCAACACAGAAACAACCAGTGGCTGATGATGAAAGGACTCAAGGGTGCTGAGCTCTGATTGAGCTGAAGTTCAGGGCCTCTCCAAACCCTTTTTACCATCTTCTATAAGGAGATGGCTTTCTGACTGTGCATCATTGTACAGCAAAATTCACTCTAGTTTATGTGAGAGCTTCCTCACAAGCAACTTTCTTTGTTGCATCTCAGTAGTCAATTATTAACTATGAGTATACGTATTGTTAACACTAAGTCAGTCAATATGCCATTACTTTGTAGAACAAAGGGAAAATTCCATTATCTCTTCTGGAGTCTAAATACAACATTTTGTTCTGGTGGGAACCACTTTGAGCATGTCTACCTTGAGTCAATGTTGTTATTATTTTTTAATTCTTATTTTATCACTGGAATACTTGGTACTCAATAAGGAATGCTCATGAATAGGTATTCCAGAACCAATTTTAAACTAAGTAGCTGAGGTACAGGAACAGCCAAACTATGCTGATGAGAACTTCAGGGCAGGATGCCAACTCCATCCATGAACCCAGGGGTATCAGTGAACCAGATGGGAGGTTAGCCTGCCCTCACCTACTCCTGATTCAGACTGAAACTGTGTATGCACACTGCCAACTTTAAAGCCAGCTTTGATATGCCACAATCACAATAGGCATAAACCCTGGTTCAGTTTCGGATCAGCTGCAAAAAAATAATTTTGATAAGACCAATATAATCAAACATATTTTTAATGAAAGATGTTTTAGAAAAGAGGTGTTAAAATAAGCCCCTTGTCTTTTCATATCATAAAGTGCCATAGAAATGTGACTTAAGAATCGTGGAATCTGCATACTTTTTTTTTTTTTCTCAGATCAAACTATGTCTTAAAGGATACCCATGATTTGCAGCTAAAGCAGAGGATCATTCAAATGTTTGTTCTATGCGTCTGCTCCCTCAGACCCTGTATAAAGATTTGGGAATAGTGTTGTGGTGGATTGAGCCTGGCCAACACCGAAACACCCACCCAGCTGCTTGCTCGCTTCCTTCTCCCTCAGGACAGGGAGCAGAAAGACGGCAGGCGAGAAGACTCATGGATCCAGGTACAGTTTAATAGGGAAAGCAAAAGCTTTGTACATAAGCCAAGCAAAATAAGGAAATCATTCACTCCATCCCATCAGCAGGCAGATGTCTGGATGCTTCCTGGCAAGCAGAACTTCAGCACATGCAACACTTTCTTGGGAAGACAACCACCATCACCACGAACACCACCCCGCTTCCTCCTCCTTGCCCTGAGCTTTTCTTCCTGAGTATGACATCACATAGTACGGAACACCCTTTGGTCAGTTCGAGTCTGCTGTCTAGGTGGTGATCCCTCTCAGCATCTTGCCCACCCCAAAGCCTACTTGCTTTTGTATACAAAGAGAGGAAACCTTGATGCTGTGAAAACACTGTTCAGCAATTGCCAAAACAATGGGGTGTTACCAACACCAAATGCAAAGCACAGCAGCATATGGGCTACTATGAAGAAAGTTAACTTCATCCCAGCCGGACACAGTACAATTGTTAACGTTAGTAGCACTTCATTCAGAGATAAAATTAATGGAGATGGCAGAAAGAAGTGTCCTAGAGCATTTCCAGTATTTGTGTGCTTTTGATACCACAGGATAATTCTGAATTCATCCATGTGATGAATTTCACACCAGTTTTGAATACTTCCATTAATTGTTTTTTAATATTATTATCTTGCCCTTAATGTTACTGGTATTATTCTGTTTTATTCTGATTACTAATAAATTCCATTGTATTCTGATTACTAAGCCTGACTTTGCAAGCAACTGCTTGAATCACATAAAACAAAGGGAGTGTTTTGGGAAAACAAGCCCAGTAGACACTCTACTTTGCTAACATAATAGGTATTTTATCCTGTGGTTTTGTTTTTTTTCTCAGTTCTTGTGATTCCTAATGATAAAGGTCATCCTGACAGATGATAAAGCAGTTTTTATTTTCTAAGAATGACTTTGGGTTTGTTTATTTGCTATTTTAACCATGTCAGCAGAAGTTACCACATCAGCAAAAGTTACAGACAGGCTTGTATGTGGCAAACTATGACTTCCCAGTGTCAGATACTTTCTGAGCTTGTTTGCATAAATGCAGGAAAATATGATATTTTTGTATAGATTCCTCAGGTTTCCTCTTCACCAATTCTCCCCAAGTGTTTCTTCCTTTCTTGGAAAACAGCACCAAATCGAATAGAATGAAACAGGAGACATAGGGAGAGACTGTTGTTTAGTGTCTGCAATTAATACAAATGCAAATATATCCTGTGATAAGTGAGACATACAACAGGAAGCAGTGCTCGTCTGCTTCACTGCTACTGTGTGGCTATTGGAGAATGCAAGATTGCCACAGGTGACATCTTTTGCAGGAATATGTGATTTACTTCCCTTTGCATGCAGTTTCTTTGGTGTGGCTCTTAGAAAGACGCATGGCTAGAAGAGCTAAATTCCCAAACTCAAGAGTTCCCTTCTGGAAGTGTCAATATGTTCTCCTTAATATACTTGTCTAAATCATGTTTCTGCAATTCATTAAGATCCTATAAAAAGAAATTTCAAATATAGGTGAGCATGGGAAAATAAGCATGTTTTACTGTGTGCATAAATGAGATATCTTCCAGAATACTGTGCATTTAATCTGAAGGTGATATAAAGATAGATTAAAACACCAGAAAATAAAACAAAGTACCTTGCTAAAACAAACTCCCAACTGAAAAATACCATGAAGGCTTATGAATATGGAAAGAAAAATTATCCAGATTCTAGCTGGTAATAATGTGAAACAACCATAGAAACTCTGCCATTGTAATAAAAGTTTTCTATCACTTAAATGGGTTGGACTAAGTCAGCTCACTAATGTACCCGGTTTGTGGGACAGTTTGCATATCAATTGTACAGGAAACATCACCCTACCTGGTGAAGATGTAGCTAATAACTACTACTCCTCTCCTTATAATCTACATATATTTTATTTAAAAAAAAAAAAAAAAAGCTGAGAGTTTGCATGAAGTCACTGCAAACCAAAACCTAGCACTTAAAAAAAAATCTGTGCTGCAATAACATGCTGTCCTCATTGAGTGTCCCAGAGAACTTTCATAGACATTCAACAAATGCAAAATAGTGGTTTTGAAGGATGTTAAGAATTCAAATGATTCCAAAGTTACTTACACATGTGGAAAGTAGTAGGAACTCAAACCATTTTAAAGCAGCAGTTCAAAATGAAGTTTCCTTCTTGACTTGACCTCTCATTATTATCAGTTTATACCCAAAGGTGGAAATGTTTTACTACTATGAAACCAAGACCTTTTTCCCTTCCCTTCCCTTCCCTTCCCTCTTCTTTTTTTTTTTTTTCTGAAAGCAAAGGCTTTGGCCATTTCATTACCCTGAAACCTTATGGTATGAGATACTGTTGTAATATTAGCAGTTTGTTCATTCTGCAAAGTCCCTTGGGAGAGAGCTGTTTGTTTAATTGTAGGACTCAAGCCAGCTTGATTAAAATATTAAATAAAAGCAAGACAATAATCTATAACTCTTTTCTCCCTATGGCCTGTTTTGGTGGGTGAATACTTTGAGCTATAATTATCTAATTTCAGTTCATGGAAAATTTATTTGCCTAACTACTGTTCCATTAATAGATGTCATGCTGAATTTTTAAACACATTGCACAGCTATGTTTGGACATTTGCTTTAGTAAAAATCTATCCCCAGACATCACAGAATATAAAAATATTATAAATATGGTATTAATAAACAGAAAAGCAGGGTGGTGGGAAAGCAATGGGTTTTCACAGGAAGGAAAAATTAGGTCTAGGTAGAGTGGTGGATAGAGGTATTGCACCAAGTGGAAAAGACACAGTCTTTTCTTCTCTGTTTATTCAGGTTTAAATCACAAACTGAAATGCCTCACTAACTTTTTACCTTTACCAGTTCTGAGCTTAAAAGACTTGGAAAGCTGTTGCAGCATCCAGCATAACACCCACTGATTTCCCAAGGATTCCCTGGGGCACTGGATCAGACCCTGTATTTGGTAACCAACATCCTTTTTTGTCTCTTTAGTGGCTGCATGTTGCATGCACACCTGCAGTGTTAACACTCATTTTAATGTCGTAAAACAGTGGGAAAGAAAAAGGTACTAGAGTAAAATAGGTCTCATATGTCTTTTCCTCATTGCTGTGAATCCCAAATGGATTTGCATAGGACGAGAGTAACTGAGGCTTATTTCTGTTATTGTTTAAAGTCCTTGCAGTGAGATCGGAATAAAGATTTTGGAAAACAGTAACTACACAGTAGTTCAGATGCACAACATGAGTACAATGACCTAATGTAATCTCTTTCAGAATTGCTCATAATTGAATAGCTTTATTCTCTTGGAGATGAATCCACTTTCCAGTAGGGAACTGACACTCCTTATCATTACTCTTTAGAAATAATTTCTTCTTTTGGCTTATTGAATCTAAATGTTTATACACAAGAGCCGGAGCTAGAAAACTTTCAAGATGACTGTGTAAGAAAGACAAATGCAAGAAAAAAACCCTCAATATTTCTGCAAAAGGAATGATATCTACAAAAGTCACTGGTAAAAACACCCCAAAGCAAATGCCTCACGCAGCCTAGCAAAAGAATAGACCACAAGGCTTAAAGAAACCTCTTACAAAGTTTGTCCTTATGGCTGGTCAAAATTTTAATACATATATATGTGTTTATATGTAAACAAACATTTTAATGAGAAAGTCCAAACTAGGGGTGGCAATAGAAAGGAAAGAGCATGTCTACTGCCTTCCCACACAAGAGTATTGCACAGCCTGATGCCTAGAGCAATTTTGTGGGTGTTTAAGTTGAAAGCTGATAAGTCAGCTTCCCTAAATAAGGGAAGTGATTTGTGCCTTCATCTCAGTGCGACTGCTCTCTAAGGTGGTATGTTTTTTCCTAAATGAGAATTGTCAAAAGGTCATAGCTTTTATCCCGGTGTGGAATGGAAAATATTTTGAAATTTCAAAGATTTCATGGGAGAGACAATTTGCTTTGCTGCTCTGCACAGTTTTCTTGTCTAATTAAACTGTGAATCACATAGCTCAGGTAATAACACATTGAGAAAGCTTTAATATTAATAATAAGTGCTATAAAGTTACTGGTGTTCGTCAAGTTTAGCTTCCTGGGGATTTTGTTTGTTTATCCCACTATGGAGGTTGAATTCATCTCCATGTTATTACTTCAGCAATATTCAGTGAATGATTCTATAACAATTTCCATTTTTATTATTACATCCTAGGAAAAGAAAAAAGGCATTCAAAGCTATTCAAAGTAAAAAGATGTTCTTTTTCATAGAGTGGTGGTATCCCAGCTAAGACCTAACCTAACTAAAGAATTATTTTTTACCACAGAGTCCCATTCTATATGTTAATGCATGCAGGATATGAATACTGCCCTAGGCTTGCTACAGTTCAAACCAACAAATTAAGTTAAATACATATTGGGCTATTGGCACTAACAAGTAGTTAGAATATACTCAGTGAGACTATCAAGATAAAGGCATATAATTATCCTAAAGAGGAAGAAAAAAAAAAGATCAAGAGATCACAGTACATCGACTTGTATGCATATAGCAAGCCAGTTTTACCATATTTAGACAGTTACAGGGCAAAATCTTCCTTCAGGAGCAGGAAAAAAAGTGTAGGCAGCTTCTGCACCCTATGAACCATCCACAGAGAGGAGTTCCTTTCTGGCTGATAGAGAGGGCAGTATCCTGAACACTGCCAGGACACAAAGAGACTTTAAGATGGCTTAAAGAGGGCTCAGACCAGCACCCACAAAGGAAGTGGTATACCTAGCTCCAGGTATAAACTAGGCATTTCTGGCTATAAGAAAACGCAGTGCTGTTAACTTG
This sequence comes from Calidris pugnax, assembly GCF_001431845.1. NCBI lineage: Eukaryota > Metazoa > Chordata > Aves > Charadriiformes > Scolopacidae > Calidris > Calidris pugnax. The sequence continues at coordinate 3,588,627 of NW_015090859.1, read as the reverse complement.
TAGGGAGGTGTAAGGCCAACAGCTGGGTGCCTATGAAATTAGACACATCTATAGTTATAGTGGCAGCTAGGCAGGTGTTTTCAAAATCTTCAATTTGGACTTAATAAGATCAAAACATTAGAGGGCTGCTATGAGCTTTCTGGGCATTGTCTTGCAGGCAATTGTGATTAGGGCCACATAAATGTCAATGTTATCTATATGGTTAGGAAAGTGGATTACTGAACACGAAAGGTATGGAGGGAATGACAAGACACCCATCATGCAGAAAGACAAAAAAGGAAGCAATGGAAATGAGAGAGGAAAAGGAGATTGAGAGAAAAAGGGAGTTTTCTGTCTTCCTTGCTTTCTTGCCAACAACTTACTTTATCAAATGCCTATTTGACCAAGATACGAATACAAAATCTCTCACTCTTACCCAAAATGAGGTTCAAAGTCTTTTTCTGTTTTGAAGCCTAAATACACACTCCCCAGTGTTGTCAGGGAAATTGGTCCTGGGCACTCCTGTCAGGATTTACACGCTTTCACTGATCTCTGGCTATTAGAGATCCCAGTCTTTGGCTTACAGCACTGTCTGCGTTGTAATGCAGGGAAAAAGCTTACTAATGTTAAAAGCTATGCCTTGCATTTTTGTAGGTTTCAGTGGGGTTTTGAAATGTATGTTGGCTTTCAGTGATAATAATGCCTTCTTTCATCATGAAGTGCAAAACTGCCTGGTTTGTGAAGGAAAACCAATTACTGCTGCAGAAATGTGTATTAGTGATGAAGAAGTTGGTAGGTACTGGAAGGTTCTCTTTCCTGGTGCTTTGCTCTTTTTTATCCAAGATGCTTTTGTGTGCACAACTAAGTTCTCTGAAATAATGGATTAAATTTATTGCAGAAACAGTCAGCAAATATTTTTTACATTTTAATTTAAATGGAAAAATGATAGTTTATTTGTTTTTCACTTGTTTTCTGAAGATAAGTGAACATAGTCACAAACAACAAGTTTCTATAGGTGACATACATAGTGACGTTAATAGCCCATTTCAAAATGTATTCAGTAAACTGATTTTTTGTAAACAGGCACTTAGCAATTATCGCTAGAACTAGTTGTCACACATTACAAATAAATGTATTATGGTGCCATTTATTTGCTCATATTTTTCAAAAATAGAATGCCTGCTCATTGTTCTTTAGATGGATGTCTTTCAATGCACAGTATGTTCTGTGATTCAAGCTTGCATTTCAAAGATGTTGTGAATGCTTTTTTTAAAGCTGCTGAAGTGTGGTTCTGCCCTGAACAGTGAGTATGCAAAAATAGCACCTCCTTGTATCTCTGGTCTTCTCACTATGTTTACCCCAGGTCATTTGGAGTACAATATTAATATTGACCATTCTTTTTCTGGTCTCTTCTGTTTTAAGATTGTAGTGCCAGGTCATGCAGGAAGAATAAGGTTATTTGAATTCACTCTTTGATATCTTCACCAAAAATATTACCAACAAAATGGTTTATCAAATTGAAACCCATTCTGCTTGTGCAAAATCATTCAAATCAAGGGAGTGAGTGAAAATGACAGCAGGAATACAATTTGCAGTCAGTGTGATCATAAGCTTAAACTTTTTCTATGTGAATTGTTAAAAAAATAGCCACCTAATACCAGAGACAAGTGAAACTGTAAATATCTTGAACCAGCTCTCACAAGGGAAATGCAAATCAATATACAAAACTGAGAAAAAGATGGATTATTGTTTGTATACTGATTCACACTAGAAACGAGTTTAAGGAAGCTTAAATAGTTATCTCAAAATTAAATGTATTCCTTGCTTTTAAGTGGGGGTTTCATACATTTTTTTAGAATATAATGCTTCAATATGCGATGAGTGAATACGAAACATTTTGCTTTACAGAACTCATTTAAGCTAAACTTAATATATTTTGTCCTGACTTAATTAAAATTGTGAGAGTTTTAGGTAACATTTTAGGTAAGTTACAAGAAAGTATTTTAAGAAGAAAGCAGATAGCATAGCAATTTTCAAGATAAATTTGTCTACATTTATGGGGTTTTTTTAAGTTACATCAATTAGTAGATGCAGATATGTGAGTGTGAATACATGATATCAGGCCTTTAGCTTCATGACGAAACTGAAGGTTACAAAGGCTTTCTAGTTTCTACCAAATCACCTCATGATGTTTATGGTTTTGGCTCCATATGACCAATGCTCCATAGCTTCATGATTGTTGTAAACAGGAAGCACAGGTATTAGTTTTCTTTGTCCAAAGGTTTTCTACTGATGAGTGCCCTAAATAGTCTTTTATTAAAAATGTGGGTAGAGAACATTTTTGCTTCTAAATCAAAGCACCAGCACCTGTTTTTTATTAGTCATATGAGAGTTGTTAGGCACAATCTGAGCTTGTCTATTGAACTAGGCACAGGAGGAAACCCATATACAGGGATATCTAGATTTTGGATTTTGAATCCCAAGTGACCACGTAGGGAAAATTTGTAGCAGCCTTGGAAATGCCAAACACTTAGGTGAGTTCCATGTTGAGAACTTAGGTGTCTAGGTTTATGTCCTCACAGACACAAGGTGGTGGACAGAAGTGCTGGCAGGCAAGCTCTTTCATACTGGTTCCTGTCTACTGACTTTTCAGTCCTCATGAATTGGTTGTCAGCTTCCTTCATCTGTTGGAAACACTCAGAAGTCTGAGTTACTTCTGAAAAGGTGCAATCTTCTCCTGAAAAATAGGAAATTGCAACTTGTCCAACTGGATTTGAGAGTATAAAGAAGCAGAATCTAAGAGATGTGTTGCTGAAGGGGAAATTCAGCATCCTGCTACTGACAAGTCATATTAAGTCATATTAATGATAATGGGCTACTGACAGCTCCCTGAATGCCCCTCTTGTATGTGTAAAAAGCAACAGCCATTTGAATTTTTGTCTTGGTATTTTCTCCCTGTCTTGGAAGATAGTCAGGAGCACTACAAAAATATTTCACACAGACCTTGAGGAAAGGTGGAAACGGTGAATGCCTCCCTTTGCTGAACAGTAAGCTCTAATGCTGCAAAGCCCTCAGAAGCAGACTGTCCCCAGACCTTCCAAGTATCTGCCCCTGCTCCTTTCAAACATGTAAATCTGCTGAGCACAGTAAATTATTCTTCAACTTCCAGATTAACACAGATGAGTAATCTACTTTATTTCATGTGTGCTTCTCAGTTCCCAAGCCACAGATGATATGCCTGGTTCAAAAGGGAGGAGATCTCAAGAAGAGGACAGTTTTATTCTGAAGTGAATATCCAGCCCAGAAGAGTCATGTTTAGACTTCCTTTAGTAGAAAAAATACGTGTTTGAATACCATTTTCTAATAGATTTCCCCAACGGAGTAAGTGATGCCAAGCATAAGGTAAATATTCAACAAGTAAGACCATTTTAGGAACAATCAGTATAGCACTGTAATCTCCACACAGAAAATCAAAGAAAAGCCAAGAAAAGAGAAGAAAATCTGCAATGCATTAAAAAAAGTTCTGTTTCCCTACCTTGTTACTCTTTTTCAGATGTTCTCATCTTTGGTTTTCTATCCCGGCCTTTCACAAGGAAGACTCAAGGAAGTATGTGGATTTTAGAGTACTTAGGAGAATCAACTTCTTTCCAAAAGGGAATTCCCTGTGTTGACTGTAGCAAAGCTGCTATAATTTTGGTCATCACATCAAGACTGGTACACTGACTGACACGTACTGTGTATACACAGCTATAAGGAGAAAAACAGAACTTGAGGAAACTAAGAACTAGAGTTATGGCTAGGTGATCTTCAATGCATGGAACACTGGATTTAAGCAAAATGAAATGGAAAGCTTAGTATGAAGCTTATTTTAGAATTGTTATTTTGCTAATGGAGAAGACTCAAGAAAAAGGCAGTTTTCCTTTAAGTGCATACGCTCAAAATGAAAGAAAACAGAAAGTAGTAATGTTTCTCATAAGCCTGAATCTCCTTCTTCCTAATGTTTATTATGATCAATCTATGAGCAGATCATAAGTGTTTGTTATGCAACAGTAATGCTGAGACTGCTTGTGAACAGTTTTCTGTATTTATGCAATGTCTGATATTTGTTTTTCTAGTTGTCTTGATTAGTTGTGACTGGTCAGACAAGTCATATGGTGTTGTTTCTGTTCTCAGATTAGAAGAGTGCACAAATACTCTCTCATGTGTCAAGTAGTTTTGCTAATACTTACTCTGGCAGCTTCAAGCCCAAGATGCATGGTAACAACCCATACTTTTTTTAAAAAATGAATACAAAAGGAGAAAAAGCACAGCTGAAAAGAAAACAACCCCTGAGCAAACAGTCACATAAAACTGCTTGCCTGTGGAGCTATATGCATGCACATTCTTTTGTTTCTTGTTAAACATGTGCATGTGCAGGAATCCAGGTCATTACTTTTGCTCTTGAAAAAAGTATTTCAAAGGGATCTTTTGTGTTTGCTTTACTTTACATGGGGGTGCTTTTTTTTTTTTTTTTTTTTTTTTTTTTTAATTTATTTTATTTTAATGATTATAAATCTATACCAGGTTTTGAGACCCAAAGCCTTACAGCAGGATTCTGGCTGCTTCTCTCTGAAGTGCTGAAAGCACGGGGAGAGAGTATTCGCTTCAGAAATACTTGAACCACAGAAAAAGGTGGATTTACTTTCTAATCACATTGGAATATTGAAATCTTTACATCTTAGTTCTGATAAGGAGTGCTGGCTTTCCAATAAACACCAATTTGTCTCAAATCCTTCACAATTTCAAACATTTTTTTGAAAAGCCAACATTTTCCTTATTACTTTCATGAAGATTAGTTTTGTCCCTGAGCCACAACATCTGTAACAATAAAAAGATATTTTGCAGGATCTCACCAAAGATGAAAATACTTTCCTCAGACCAAAGAAGTATTCACCGCCAGAACAAGGCAATGAAGTTTTGGCTCTAATTTTAACTCAGCAGTTACTGCCTATGACAGACGTTTTGACTGAGGGCAGCACTGTCTGAACTTTTATAGAAACTTATTGGTTGCAATCTATTGTCCAGATGGCTGACGGTTTCAGAAAAACATTGCACTTCAAATACCTTGCATGGAAGGACATCGAGAGGCTAGGGGATATACCACTGTAGCTGACGTTAAACTGGTTTGTGAAAAAGAGAAACAAGAAAGTGATCCATGCCACAGAGATCCATGACAGCTGTACAATAAATACTCCCTGCATCAGCAGCGGAGAATAATGTAACATGACACACCAAAGGGAGCATGTTGAAGGAAAGCATGAGGATCCACTTTCTCCCTTCTTCACTCGTGCTTCCCACAGGCTGGCATAATAACAGTGATCATTCTTAGTTATTAAGTCCAGGTTTTGGTGCTTCCACGAGTGTGACACTTCTCTGAGCAAGGTGCAGAGAAGAGCACTTCAACTGGGGAACTGATTAAATGGCAAAGACCAGAAAGAGTTAAAAATAAAGCACTTCACAAAACATATTAAAAGAGACATGAGAGCTGGACTAGATAATCTGAGTTGAACCGGATGATCTTTAAAGGTTTCTTCCAATGCAAACTCTTTATGAGTCTATGATATAAAGTCAGAATTATTTCCTCTACACTACACAACTTATTTAAACCTAGAAAACAGGAAACAGAGAGGAAAAGCATATTGTAGTGAGACAGTTACAGCCAAGAAACAAGAAGACATTTAAACATTAATCTTCAGTTACATTCTATTTGTAAGCAATGGAGATTTTAAAGTATTTTGTGTACAATTATATCAACTTCTTGGAAATTCCAGGAATTAGTTTTTCCTATCCTAATAAATCCATACTGTAAAGAGAAGAAAGTGAATATCTTTAGACAACAGAAAATCTAATGAAGCATTTGCTCTCCTGTTTTCGTCATCACAGGAAGTTTAGTCCTGGATACAATTTTAAAAAAAAACAAACCAAAAAAACTAAACAAAAAATCCCCAAAACAAAACAAAACCCCAACCAAAACAAACAAACACAAAAAACCCATAAAAAAGACTCTACTTCAAAATCACAAAGTGATTTTGGCTTTGTTTAGCCAAGTTATGAAACTCTAATAATGGGTATTGCATGAAGTGTTTGGGTAACCTGCTTCCATGCTGTAATACCCTGTTGGTGAACCAGTCTTTCCTAATGTCCAGTCTGAACTTCTCACATCATTCCTTGTGGCTGTTGCCCCTTTTTGTATCATCTGATACTAGAGAGTAGCTCATCTCTCATCTTTGTAGTTACCCTTCAGTTGTTTATAATCAGTTCCTTTAGGTCATCTTTACTTCATTTTAACCACGTCAAAGAAGCCAATCTCCATCATTTTCTCCTAGGTCGTGTCCTACTTAGCAGCCTTCAGTTAGACCCTCTTCAATTTCACCTCAACTCAATAGGGAGGCCCAAAATTAAGTATTTGTACAGAAGCATTCCAATTGCAACCTCACCAGCAGCAAGCAAAGTACAAGAACCCAAGATCTACAGAGCAGATCAACATTTCTTGACCATGCACCAGCCCAGCATGCAATGACAAGAGGGAACTGTTGATTCACACTCAGTTCAGGTTCCCTCTCAGCACGACTGCTTCTCTGTCACCTGGCTGCCAGACTGTTCCACCACATGGAGCTGTTGTACCTGCCACGCAAAACTTGATGCTTCTCCTTGTTGAATCTCATAAGGTTTCTGCTGGTCCAGTCCTCCAGTTTGTCAGGGCCTGCTCTTTGTTACAGTAATCATACCCTCTAATTTGAATTGCTGCAGGTTCACTCCAAATCTTCCAGTTCTTTGATTAATATGCTAAACAATAAGGGCCCCAGTATCAGCCTTGGGGGTACGCTGCTAGTTGTTGACCACCAACTAAACATCAAAACCATTGATTAATACCTTCTGAACCTGAGGTCTGCTATTTTCAACTCACCTAACAGTCTGTATTATTTCCTGTATTCTTCAGAGCCTTAAAGGCAAGATCATTTTACTCTCAATTAAGTAAACTGATGGGGAAAGAAATTATGTGTGGGTGCTTTTCTGCCATGCCTACTCTGAATAGCACCCTTTTAACACAAGACAGGTAGAACCAGGCTCTTCTTTGTTGAAGTTAATGGAAAATGTGTAAGGAAATGGCCATGGAATGGAAGCAATCATGTTATTGTGGCTAAACAAGCAACTGCTTCTCTGCCAAGCTGTGATAAGTGAAACACATTAGATCAAACCACCAGTTAAACCACAACTCCTTGATGGTGATTTTCTTATGCAGAGTTTCATAGTGGTTTAAGCTAATGGATTTTACTTACCAAATGGATTCTACTAGGGTGTGCACTTTGCCACTTACCACAGCTCAGCTGTTGAGTAGTAATTCAATAAGACAAGGTAATTAAATCATTTTTGACCTTGTAAGTATACCGTATATAAGGATAGATGTTGACTTAATTATTAAAAACTTTATTCAGAAGATCAGATCGAACTGTTTTTGTTGATGCTGAATCACACTTAGAAGGCCCTGAAAGTAGAGAATGTTATCTTTGGATAACAAGCTTAAATGTTAGAGGTGTGACTCTACAGATTTAAGTTAGGCACATAATCAGTGCATAGCAGAATTAGTGTAATGGCAGAACTTGCATACAAGTAGTTTAAACAGTGTTAATTTCACTCCTTTTTTTGCTACATACATAGGTATATAACTATTGTGATGTATGTTTTCTGCAAAAAACTATGTTGTCTATTCCCATGTTTGACCTATTTATCAGGTGATTTTTTTGTTTTTATTTTAGTATATGGCTCTGCATTTTCTTTTCTATTTTTGTACTATCTATATTTAACATGATGTAATGTTTGTTGTTCTTTTCATGAGATACATTTTTCATTCTATTTCAAAGCTGAAGTATTCCAATAACATTTCTCTAATAACACTTAGCGTTGTTGTTTGCCTTTTCTGAGATGTGATTAGGATATTTTTAAGTAGAGCAAACAATACATTTTTAATATGACCTAAGATGAATAGTGAACAGATGTTCCAGCTTTCTGCAAATGCTGACTATAAAAGCTTTCATGCAGGAGTACTATAATTATGTCTTAGGAGTGTAATACTTTTTAGATATTTTGATAATTCCATTCAGCTGTGAATGACATGATTGGCTTGCTTACTAGAGATCGAGACTGGATAGGGTATGTAACTCCAAGACATAATTGCTGGATAGACTTGGCCAAAAGAATTAAGCTGTACTTATCACAGCACACTCGTCTTGCTTTTAGGGATCCATTTAATCTAACTAAACAGTCAGTAAAATCACACACTTATCCTCCCACCCACTCACTTAGGACCCAAAGATGGAAAGGAAGGTAGGAAAGTATCGCATGCATGCTGTGTTTTTGTTCCTGAACAAACTTTTGATCTTTTGCTGAAATCTTTCTTTCTTACTAGTTTAAAAGGATTTTTTTTTTGGCTCTTACATAAGTATCTTTCTTATTTCTTCTATTTTTTAAAGAGCTAGCACTCTATTTTTAAATAAATAGCCTTAAAATGTTCTTGAACTAACATCTTTCTTTCGTCCTTTGTATGACTGGTATTGGTATTTTGATGCCTTAGAAGTTTTGCCAGTAGAGTTCACAGAGTTCAAGTTAAACTGATTCTTATGCAAAGGGTAGTTTCAGGCAAGTTGGAATGAGCATCATAACACAAATATTTTGAGTCAGTAACATTAATTCGGGAATCTCTTTAACAGGCTTCTACATGCAGTCTGTAGGAATTGCTATTGAGACAAAATGATCTGAAGAGTCGAATCCATTAGCTATTTTGCAGCACTTTATCAAAACTAAAAAAAAATCACTCAGCACATTCATTTGTTATTATATCAGGAAAAAGTTCACTGTCTGCTAGTCTTACTGGTTGTACTGTACCATCTGTGCTTGTAAAAGTAATAATAAGCAATGAATTGCATATGCCATCTGTAGTCAGATCTTTAATAACAATTAGGTAATAATAATCCCCAAGAAATCACTTGTTAACTGTGATAATTGATTAAATGTAATTATTTTGTATAATAAAGTCTAATCAATGCTTTACAATGCTGTTAATGTCTTCCCCTCCCCCCCTTTTTTTTTCCATAGTAAATGCCCCAGCATGTTTGAGCAGCTGTTCAGGAAAATTACTGATTTTCCCGGGTTAATGACTGATTTTCCACCCAATCAAGATCCAAGACATGGTCTGCTAGGTTTATAAGCAGTTTTTACTTTTCTTTTTTTTTCTGAACAATGTAAATATAAAGAAACACTTGGCAAAACTAATTACTTCGAAGTAACTCCTTATAAGTTTAAGAATGAACAAAGATTAATTATTCAAGTAAAAGGTACTTTGCAGTGCACTGCAGTATCAATGGGATTGTTCTGTAGCTAAGGTGTTTCCACACATAACTGGTGATAAGAAATAACCCAGAGACACAGAAGACGGTGTGTTGATTTGTTTGCAACTCCAGTCCTAAGGCCCCAGTTCTGCAAAGACTTAGGCCCTAAATCAAGCAAAGCAGTCCATCATTTGATTAACGCCAGTATGTGCCTGAATTACAACTTAAAGTTAAGTAGGAGTTTCAGTGCTCTAGTGACCTGAATCTTTACACTCACACTTAATTCTGCACAGATGAGTAGGGTCTTGTGCTCCTACAGCATATTCATTTCCTTAAAGATAAGATCAAGTAGCAGCATTTGTGAGATGAAGAACCACATCTGAACAGAAAACTGTAGAACATATGTCCCCACAAAAAATATCCTGAGACGTGCCTCTCCAAGAACAAGATGAAGTATTACATTTATATAATATACTATGGCAGTATAAGAAGGAAAAAAGAATCTTGGTTCAGTTACTATGACAATATGAATCTCTTCAGTATGACTAATGTAATTAAATCACATACACAGCTGTAAAAAAAATCTCTTGGAATTTTTTTTTTCATTTAATTATTAGAGAGGCATTAAAGAAGGAAATGCAAGACTCAAAATCCATCTTACAGTAGTCACCAAACATTTATTAGATAGAAGCAATCCTGCTTCCCTACAATGAGTTCAAGCTGGTAGTCCAAAAGTAAACCAATAATCCAGAAGCATGTAGTGCTAAAAAATTAGGTGATAAACTAGACAACTGCATGCAATTGCAGAGCCACAATCTCATTGGGATCCCAGACACATGATGGGGTAGAAATGGCAGAAATGTTTAGGTTGGAGAGGACCTCTCTAGACCATCTAGTCCAGCCACACTGCTCGAGCAGTGTCAGATAAAGCCAGTTGCCCAGGCCTGTGCTCAATAAGGTTTGAAATATTTCCACAAGTGGAGGCTCTGCAGCCTCTCTGAGCAACCTGTTCCTGTGTTTGACTACCCTCACACTAAAAAGTTTTTTTTTGTGTTCATACTGGATTTATGGGGTTTGATTTGTGCCCATTGCCTCTTGTCCTGTCACTGAGCCCATTGCCACTTGTCCTGTCACTGAAAAGAGCCTGGCTCACTCATCTTCGTTTGCTCCATTAGGTGTTCATACGTTTTGATAAGATCCCCCTGAGCCCTTTGTTCTCCAGGTTGAACAGTCCCAGCCTCTCCTTGCAAATCCAGAGAGACACAGGGAGAAGAATTTGTAGAGGAACAGTGATCACAACTGAACTAAAAATTTTGAAAATGTTGTTTCATAAATACATTCATGAAGAGTTTTCGTTTTATTTTTTTTTTAGACTTTGTAATGAAAATTACTTAAAAATCAGCCCAATTGAAATGTCTCAAAATTAAAACTTTTAATTTTTTTTTTTGCAGGCACTTATTTTCAGTTTTCATTTGCTCCATAAGATGAATTTATAGTCTTGCAACTGGCCCTCCTGATTTGCACCAATTAGTCCTTGCATATAGATGAAGAATTAGGAGGAAGTGGAGTAGGAGGAAAATATTACTCTTAATATGCTTAGAATAAGAGCTTTTATTCAGAAACAGACTATACAGAAAAGCTTGTTCTAGCTTGCTACCCTATGGGGCCCCAAAAGAATTTGTTGACCAGGATATTTAATGTTTTTACAATATAAAATTAATGCATCTTAAACAGCAAATATTGATTTTTTCATTCAGGACTAATTATTGCTAATTATGTAAATGAACTGTATACATTACTTGCCTGAAATTCTAATGCACTGGAAATGGAAATCACATTTACATTTGCTTTTTCTTTTCAGTAAGTAACCACTTGATCCTAGAGTGTTCCTAAATTTCATTTATGTTTGTACTTGCATTTTGAGTGCATTTCAGATTGACTTTCAACTTCAGAAACTGATACAAGTTTTGCTGGAAAAGCTTGTTCCATGCACATTTAAAAATGAGGAGACCTGACATTCTTTAGACTCACAGCCCATCTGCTTTGCATTTTCCTGGTGTGTCCCATGAGTTTTTTAAACTCATAGGGCTTCCAGTATTACTCTGCATACGCTAACTCTTTTCAAGCAAATTTCTTATATTTTCATGGATGTGCAAAATAAAGGGGGGGAGAGGGAAAATATATATCAAATGTTGCACGTAGGTTTCCATTTTTCTCAAAATATTTCTTTTTATTTTAAAACATACATAAAGATTATGGTTTGTGGCTTAAATTCAATCTCAGAAATTAACTACATGATAGGTTTGTTATTGGAGTTTACACTGAAATGTGTCCCAGCATCATTATCCTAGGATAAATGTAACAGTCAAAAAAGAAAACATTTTATTATAACCCAAAACAAAGAAAAGATTGCAGACCCATGTTCATTCTCTAGACAATACACAAAGCATTGTATTGCAAAAAGACACAGAGATACTTGAGAGATAGAATAATAGAATCATAGAATGGTCCAGGCTGGAAGGGACCTCCAAAGGTCATCCAGTCCGACCTCCCCACAGTCAGCAGGGACACCCCCAACTAGATGAAGTGGCCCGAGGCCTCATTGAGCCTCACCTTGAATATCTCCAGGGAAGGGGCCTCAACTACCGCCCTGGGCAACCTGTTCCAGTGCTCCACCACCCTCACAGTAAAGAACTTTTTCCTAATCTCCAATCTAAATCTGCCCTTTCCCAATTTAAAGCCATTGCCCCTCGTCCTGTCACTGCAGGCCTTTTCAAACAGGTTCTCCCCAGCCTTCCTGTAGTGCCCCCTCAGGTACTGGAAGGCTGCTATTAGGTCTCCCTGGAGCCTCCTCTTCTCCAGGCTGAACAACCCCAGCTCCCTCAGCCTGTCCTCGTAGCAGAGGTGCTCCAACCCCCTGATCATCCTCGTGGCCCTCCTCTGGACCTGCTCCATCAGGTCCATGTCCTTCCTATATTGAGGGCTCCAGACCTGCACACAGTACTCCAGGTGAGGTCTCACCAGAGCAGAGCAAAGTGGCAGAATCCCCTCTCTGGATCTGCTGGCAACACTTCTTTTGATGCAGCCCAGGATGTGATTGGCCTTCTGGGCTGCAAGTGCACACTGCCTGCTCATGTCCAGCTTCTCATCCATCAGCATCCCTTTCCTCAGGGCTGTTTTCTAATACCTCATCCCCCAGTCTGTATTGATAACGAGGATTGTTCAGGCCCAGGTGCTGAACCCTGCACTTGCTTTTGTTGTACCTCCTGAGGTTCACTTGGGCCCACCTCTCCAGCCTGTCCATGTCCCTCTGAATGACATCCCATCCCTCTGGTGTATCAACAACATTACACAGCTTGGTGTCATCTGCAAACTTGCTGATGGTGCTCTCAATCCCTCTGTCTGTATCATTGATAAAAATGTTAAACAGTAGCGGTCCCAGAACGAACCCCTGAGGGACACCGCTTGTCACTGCTCTCCATCTGGACTTCAAGCCATTGAGTACCACACTCTGGATGTGGCCATCCAGCCAATTCCTTATCCACTGAACAGTCCAGCCATCAAATCCGTATCCCTCCAATTTGTCAAACAGAATGTTCTGAGGGACCGTGTCAAAGGCCTTACTAAGTCCAGATAGATCACATCCATAGGTTGTCCCTTATCTACTGACCTAGTCACTCTATCATACATAGAAGACCACTAGGTCAGTCAGGCAGGACCTGCCCCTAGTAAAGCCATGCTGGCTATCTTGAATCATCTCCATGTCCTCCATGTGCCCAAGCATGGCATCTAGGAGGATCTGTTCCATGATCTTCCCAGGCACAGAGGTGAGGCTGACAGGTCAGTAGTTCCCAGGGTCCTCCTTTCTACCCTTTTTAAAAATGGGTGTGATGTTTCCTTTCTTCCAGTCCACAGGGACTTCACCTGACCGCCACAGCTTTTCAAATATCATAGAAAGTGGCTTGGCAATTACATCAGCCAGTTCCTTCAGGACTCTGGGGTGTATTTCATCAGGTCTCATGGACTTGTATATCTTCAGGTTTCTCAGTTGATCGCATACTATGTCTTCACTTACAGTGGGAGGGACTTTGTCACCTTGGAAGAAGCATGAAGAGTTTTTGAGAGTTTTCTCAATTCAGTTGAAAGTAAGGTACCAGATCACAGCATAGTTTTTTTACCAACATATTTAAAACAGCTTGCTTATTTTCTTGTTGTAGCTACAGTGAAATGCCTTATATATGCTTCTGTAAATGAAAGGAAACAATGGATGATTTCCTATATTGTAAAACTCGCTGTTTCAGCAATCTGACATGAGAATGTATGAGCCCTTTTTCCAACAGCATAAGCCAGGATAATTAGTAGTATACCTGACAGGACTAGGGGAGGATTAAAACAATATACTTACATTTTCCTAGAGCATCACCAATATTATAAATGATAATATAGACAGCTTGTTACCTTGTTGTAGACTTGCAGTTCCATCAGCAAGTGTACAGTACTTAAAAGTTTAATAGATAGAAGGGAGCCAATTTGCATCATTTTCAGAATAGCCTTTTACCTGTCACTGTGACAGCCGATCACTTTACACAGAGACGCAGCTCCTTGATTCCCTTGGCCTATACTTGCAACGTGAGGTATTGCATTTTCCCAGGTAGATGCACAGTTTAGAACAGTATGTGCTGCAAATTATTGCTTTACTTTGCACGATGGGTAATTTCAGAAGGACCGGACCCATTCCCAGCAAACATAATTCATCTGGATATTTTCTTATGGTGTGATTTATATAGTCCAGAGCATAGACCAGCCATTATGGAGGTTTTCAAGAGGCGGATCTCTATTTTGATAGCTTTATTGTTGTTTTACATTAACATAGATAACATAAATATTGAAACACTGATGACATACTATAAGAGAAGTGTTACAAAGCAGTGCATAATAGTACTGTGGCTATCTATCCGTTTTTCATTTTGGAGACTTAAATCTTTATTCCATTAATACGGGGCATTGGAATACATTACAGCTTGCATTTGCTCATTCTTTTCCCTTTAAGTCATTATGAATGTACTAGAATGACTCTTAAACATCTCTCTGTGGGCTGCAAAAGCAAGCAGGTTTCAAGCTCAGAGATGACAAGAGGTGAATTGTTCTTCAGTACAGAGGGAAGGAGGGGTGAGTAAACTGACCCAGAGAGGGGCTTGACAGAATAAATAGGAATAAACCAGGAAGCAGATGGCACTGAATAATGCCCAGTCCAGTAACAAACCTCTGGCCAGCAACAGGACACTACGGCAGAGGTTTTCCACCCTAGTCCTGCTTTCCATCATGCAAAAGAAAACAGCAGGAAGAGTTTTCTGTGGTAGCAGTGAGAGCTCGTTTGATGTCAATCGGGTCAGCTCACGCTTAAAATCTCTGGCCCACTTTTTTCAGTGCCAGGACACCAGGCTAAGCTCTTGGGAAGGGGCAGTAGCTGGTGCCCTGTACTGTTAAAGTGCACAGATGCTAATATAGGTCTGTGTCAGCTGGAAAGACTTTTCCACAACCTTTCCAAAAAGATTAATAAAGGTGGTAGGAAAGACAAGCTGCTGAGAGGAAGTAAAAGGGACTTCAGACAGAAGAACCTCTAAATGATTCAAAAGGAGTATTTCTTCCTTAAAATAAGCATACAATGAGTGATGACATGATTCCTCAGAATCGGAAGAAGGGAGAAACAAAACACAAATTTTGAGGTTAATTTTTCTGGACTACTTTACTTTTTCTATTCAGTTTTCCAAACTAGTTTTGAAAATCAAGCAGTGATGCTGAAAAGCTTCCATAAAATTATGAAGATAAAATTGCAGCACTGATCTGCCTCAGGGGACAAACTCACAATCCTCATAGAGAAATGGTAAAACACCAAAGTCAAGATGGCAATCACAGTTACGGCTGCCAGGAACCTCCCAGATTTCCCCACTGATGTTTACAACAGAGGCACTGGATCACCCAGGTGTGGCTGCTGGCCCACGGAGCAGCTCACAAGAGTAGGGGAGAAAACCCTTGTCATATCCATGAATGCTCAGCTGTGATTTGCATGAAATGCAGTTCTCAGTCGATGACTCAGGTCACAGGGTCACAGGGATGAATCGAAAAAATGACACACTTGGCAGAAAATTTGTGCAAGAGGTGACTATGCGGGGAAGGCAAAAACAATCAGCGCCAGAAAGTCTCCAGGGTAAATCATGCACCAAATTAACAACCAGTGGAAGGTCAGTTCAGAACAACTTTTTATGAAATAATCATTAGTCAAAGTACTTTTTTTTCATATATTATTATATAACGTGTCATGTATTCCCTGCCTGAGGATTCTCACAAAGAATTAGATGATCTTTAGGACTGAATCAAACTACACACCTCCCATGAGTTGTCTGATGAAGCTTTAAAAGAGAAACACCTCTTCAAAAATCTGCAGATACAGAAGACTCTTTTCCTTTACTCCTTTCCTTTTCACAAAATCAGACTCTCAGATTGTAGCATCTACTTCAAATCCACAGAAAAAACCAAATTGTTCATTCAGCCCTGGTTTTCCACTCCTTCCCTAGCAGCTTCACATTGTTCCTTCACCCTTCTTCTCTACCAAACTAACATATAATTAATTTGCTTCTTACACATCTATTGGAAAAATAAAGTTTGAGAATAATTTGTAGGAATTGTGCATGATAACTTATACACCAGTTCTGGGAGAGTTTTCAAGGTATGTAGGTGGAGTATTGCAGAAAATACAGATGTTCCGATTCAAAGACTTGAGGAAGCTGAAAATCCCAAAGACATTTATGAAATTAAGAGCTAAGGCTTCAGTGGAAGTTATACTTTGAAATGCCCTATGAATCTGGATGATGCCAAATCTGAGCCCTCCCTTGCAGCAGAGAATGGCCCAAGAGACAGAGCTGAACCTGTGCAAATGGTGGTGACTCACAGGGTAATCTAAGAACAGTGCCACACAGAAATGTCTGTCTGTCCCCAGCAGTTAGCCAGTGTTTCAGGGCTCTCTGTGTTACGAGAAACTGGTGGTGGAGTCAGATACCTGTTTTATGCAATCCTTTGTATAGGCAGAAAAAGTTCATATGGCCCAATTCCCCTAAACTCTGGAGCAAAATCATCTGCTTTGTCATCTGCTGCAAGTCTCTTTCCACTTTTCCTGCAAGGCTTTTCTTTTTTTCAGTAGCACCTTGAACTCCTTTTGCACTGTTTGTGCTCTGTTTGTGCTGACTGTCTCGCCAGCATCCACTCCTCCTTCTTGCTTTCCTGTTAGCGTGCTGTTATTTCTCTGTCTGCACTCAACACGTATCTGCTGTTTATCTTTCACATTCACATCCGACCAGTCCCCCTTACTTCACAGCACCAAAGGGTATTTGTTGAATTGTGTTAGCTAGTCCCTGCCCACTCTTATGCAGCAGCTTCTTTTGTTTCAGCTATTCTTAACCTAAGGGGAATGTAATTGCCCTCTTATTTAGCCTGAAAGTATGAAATGGAAGTAGAACCACAGAAAATGTGTGCAGTGACAGATCTGGCATAAATTCTAGGTAAAAGCTGATTATCACAGAAACATATTATCTAGCTGCAGAGACTGCAGAGTGGAAGGGCTGAATTTCACATTGAAAGGAATTAAAACCTACTGTATTTGCAAACATCAGTGGGAATGTGGAGCTGTACCTACACTGAGAGAAAGGCATGGGTTTATCATCTCAGATACAGATTTTATGTGTTTTATGACAAAATGTTGAACATGATTCAACACTTTGGGGAAAAAAATTGTGGCAAAAGATGTGTCAAATGCTCCTATTCTATGAAAAGAGAATATATTAATTTCTTATTAATTTAGTCTTGCTAGTCAAATAGATGAAACACACTGCTTTCTTCCACCATGCTCAAGGTTTGTGTGGCAGAAAATCAGGGCTGGCAAGCAGCCTGTCGATCTAGACTTTCCCCATGCCCTCCAAAAAAGTGACACTTGCAGATAAACACATCTCTGTCTCTGCATAGGTTGTAGAGAACTTTCACAGTAGTATTACAGCAAGGAAAAACAGTTTTTACAGTATGATGGTTGTCAGAAAGACCTCATAGATCACAATCAGAGCATTAATTTCACTGAATCGGCAATCTAGGCCAAATTCCCTCCTCTATTTTAGTGTTTTGAGTTGAAGCAACAGTGTAGTTTTGACAGACTATGTCCTTGATTGTCCCTTTGTATCAGTTTGATTTACAAAGAGGTTTTATTGCACAAGTGAGATTCCTTTCAGAAGAATTAAAGCTTGAGTCTCTGTTCTAGATGCACATCTTCATATTAGAAGTTCTGTACGACAGAACAAATGTGGTCCTCACTGGGAATGGTCCAAAGTGATGGGAGAGAAAAACAAACCCACAGATGGAGAAGCCTGGAGACTGTCTAACAACACACCTACAGAATCAAACTTTTCTCTGGAGAGCCCATGCTTCCAGGTGGGCACCGTCACACTTGTCTCCTGCACAGCTGTTTCACGGATTCATCCTTTGAACCCTGTCAGGTACCTTTGAGGCCCAGCAAAGAGGATTTCGCAATGGGGTTTTACGCTGCGTTTTTCTTCCCTCTCGTCATCTGTGCTTTAATGCTCTGCTTTTTGAAACTGCACGTTTCCTTATCCTCTGGATGAGATAAAATCTTATGTGAAATTCAAACAAGATTGATTACAAGACTCATCAAGTTTAGGACATTCGGGCCAAGCTGCAAAATAAAATCAATGCCAGTTGCTGCCTTTCATAATCTGTTTACTTCCTGACTGTGTGATGCTATTAAAATGCTTCATCTCCACGTAATCTTATTGGCCTTCACATTTATGCTATGGTTGACAGGATTAGCTCTGAAAAGCACTTACATATTACCTGTGATATAAACAAGTAGATTAGTGGACGGTGCTTTGGGCTGAAGTTATTATTTTCTTTGTAATTTATGTAGTGGATTCCAGGAGCAGAACATATCCTCTTGTGCAGGTAAAATGCTTGTCACACGGGCAGATGTTCTGGAAAGAACCTAATCCTCTTCCCAAATGCCTTTTAAGAACCTTTTCTCTGAGAAAAAATCACTTGTCCCCTGAATTTTCAGCAACAGACTATTTGAACACCTGGTGCCAGCGTAGCTTGTTCAGCAGCGCACTCCAGACAGTGCAAGGAAGCAGGCAGGCAACAAGCTGACATGGTTTTCACCCACTCTATCTAATTGCCTAGTTGGAACCTGGGGCCATTTCCACTGTCTGAATTCTATCCATGTGGTAAGTAAATTTTGCTGGAGACCATAACTGTCCATGAAGAATGGACAGGAATTCAGGGAGCTATTGTTTGTTTTTCTAAAGATCACAATGAATGCTTGCTAAAGTTGGGAGATGTGACACATTATATATATGATATGTGATACATTGTACAGGATATTGTAAATATACACGTCATGAGGCACAACTCCCAAGTATACATTCATGTAGCTAGATAAAGTGATCTGCTATATATACAGACATACATGTGTGTGTGTGTGTGTATACATGTAAGCTAGAAAGGGGACTCTGCTAAGGGCCTCATTTTTATTAGCCTGGTACTCCTTTTCAGCTAGTCTTTCTCTGTAACATAATATGTAAACTGATACCCTTGACATTGTCATAATCAGTATTCATCAGTCTAACAACAAAAGGGGTATGCCTCTCACTCCAGTAGTTTTGGTCATACTATTATAGCAAAGGTTAGTTAAAGGTTTTCTCTTATTGTGTTCCTGATGTCTACCTGCAGAGGCATATTACTCAACTTCAGATACTAAGTGATATACGAGCGTTCGGTTCTTGTGACACGGTCTGTTTTCTAAACCAGGATATTTAATTTTCTGCAGTGCTAAGCATTCACCCTTTTGTCGCTTCCTTGGCTTAGATTGCTGAGGTTATTTTGAGATCAATTTTCATCTCCTATTTAAATCATATGGCTGCTGGTTCAAATCCAGCTTGGGTCAGTAATTCTGCCATATACACTAAACAAGTTCTTGGCCTGAGCCAATTATTCCTGTTGAAGAGGTTGTCATGCTGCAGGGCAACAATAGCAGTTCCTTTGGCATCCTTCCTACCAGCCTCACTGGAGGCATTACTGAAGAGGCGTACAGGATGATGCCTCTAAGTCAGGACTGACAATTGTGATGCCTTTATAAAAGCACTGTGGAAAAAAATAAATATGCCTTCTACTGTAGAAGTGAAAGACTTAATCTACATACTAATAATGACTCAAAATTGTTATTTGTTTACAGATGCAATCTATTTTAGAATGAAGTTTTATAAGTGAAGTAGTGACTTGTCAGCCATGACAAACCATTAAAAAAAATAAGAATTACTGGAAATTAAAAAGAAGTACTTAAAAACCTCTAATATTAGCAAAGACCCCCTCTCTTGTAATGTTTTCTTCCTTGCTTCAAGAAAATCAACTTTGTTCTACACTGATGTTTTGATTTCAACAAGCTACAGTAGCAAGGAAGATCTGTCTGATTTCTGTCATGGAGGTGATTAGGTTAGTAAATGCTGATAAGCTTTATTGTATGACTGTTTATAATCTGGAGGGGTCTCTTAGAGGAAATTTTAATCTTGATAGCACTTGCTTAGGCAGCAGGGAAGCCCTTTTTGGCACATTCATGCCTCAAATCAAACCTGGAGAGGGTTTTTTGTTTGTTTGTTTGGTTTTTTTAATGTATATTTCCAGTACGTATTTTAACTTCCCACCTGGGTGTGCAGTTTTGCTGTCGTGACACCTGGTAGCGGGAACAGAAAGTTGCTCGATCCTTCCTAAAGGTGAGGCCAATGTCAGGCTGTGATTGCAGCAGTGTGGGGCAAGGGGACAGCTGGCACTTCCCTCAAACCCCTCCCGCCCCAGAGGGTGGATGTCCTTGCGGCAACATGCTAAGCCTCTGCTGAGCCGGGGACAGTCCTGCACCTGGTTCCCACAGCTGCCAGTGCGACACGCTCAGGCTGCCACACCAGTTTGAATGACCCCCCACTGAAGAACCATCCTAGGGAGATAACGGCAAGCAGCCTGGATGCAATCACAGTCTTGGTCCAGAAGAAGGGTTTCCTTCCCCAAAGCACACTGCTGGGTTGTCACGCTGCAGCAAGATGCAGTCTGTTTGGGATCCGGGAGCTGCGGTTGTGCTGGGGGTGGGAAAGGACCGAGGTTTCCCTGTAGACATTCTCCCCACCCCAGCTCTCTCCTCTGCACAGGCTGAAGGAGCCTCAGGGCCACCCAAAGATGCCCGCATGGGCTGGATCTGCTGTACTGCCAGGAAGGCATATTCCTCCCCCACCCCTGCCCTCACCAGCACAGCTAACTAGTTGTTCAATACAGAAGGGCAGAAGCAAGTTTTAAAGTGTCAAGGGTTTCCTGCCAGCAGCCAGCCAGCAACCGTATACCCAAGAGGGGCTTTGATGGATTTCAGTGAAAATGGGGGAGCTAAGTGGAGCTGATAATCTGCCCTTTTGCGTGACACTCCAGAAGTTACCTGGGTACTCACTAACTTGAAAAACAACACGGGATCGCAATAAATAAATAATGAAATGAGCCTTGTACCATTTATAAGTAATGAAAATGGAATGTGCCTGATAACATGAACCCATCAGTAAACAATAATGCTTTAAAAGGACACTGCCAGAGTCGATAGGCCACAAATTTGAACTTTTATTCTTGTCTCTGTTTGTAAGAGCATGTAGATCTCATAATATCAACTTACATGCTTGGAGCAACCTTATCTTTCTATAGCAAATAAAGCAGCATTGGTTTTGCAAGGAAAGAAAGAAAAGAGAAGTCAATATTAGCATTTCCGCAATCATGAGCTTTCCTGCCAAATAATGAATAAGGCATAAACCATCAAAGGATATAAAAAATTCACATCCAGATTTTACTAGAACATTATAAAACATACAAATAAAATCTCTTTTCATTTTTTGAAAAAGGACTTCAGGTTACTCACTGAAATTGTAATTTCATACTTCAAGCCATATACATATGCCCATTCTGAATCTGATTAATGAGAGAAGCACTGGGCTTTCACGTCTTCATGAAAGAAAGACACTTCATTAGGGGTCTTCTTCTGAATCTGATTGTTCTGTGTGCAATGGAATTGATATTCTGGCACTTCCTAAGGGCAGCATATATCTGCAGATGAAACATAAAGACCAAAAATATAAATAAGGAGCACTTTGGGAGTATGAGATTATATAATTATTGAGAAGCTGAAATGAATGACACAAATGTATGAGATATTTCTCTTTCTGCTGGTTAGTAGCTTGAATTTTGTTGTAAAATTGAAATCTGAGACAGAAAATTGGATAAATTTGGATGTGAATCTTTGTTTAAAAGGAATTACTGCATTTGGGAGAGGGAGCTGTTGTCTTGGAAGAAAAAAGGATTTTATAACATTTTATCTGATTTCCAGATAAAACAGTTTCTTTTTATAGGTTAAATACTTTAATAGAAGACCTGAGGAGGAAATAGAATATGTTTATTTACTTCTCACTTTTAAAAATAACTTTAAAGTAGCAATTGAAAGAACTATTCAAATTCAACTACTATAGCATAGTGAGTAAGCATATCTTCAGCTACGGGTTTTGAGATGCACTCACACTATATTTATACTAAGTATAAAAAAGGACCAATTCTCCCCTCACACAACTTCTTTGATGAAAATAAGTATGAATATTTTGTGTGCACGTAGTCATTCTTTCAGTTATTCCACTGAGAAGCAGAAGTTATCGATAGGTGTGCTTTGCTGGCTGTAATGATAGCAAAGCCATTGCACTGCTAAAGCAGGAAACCAAAATTATCACTATTCAATAAAGTTTTAAACAGGATCACTAATGACATAGAATGTTGAATAACCATTAAATTTCTGAAAATTAAAACCATCTGTCCATTACCCTTTCACTGAATCTAGCTCAATGTGTCATTTTAAAGTGTTCTGTCAAGCCACATCAGTCACTTCTCGTTACCCTACTCCCACAACATCCGGAGACACGGCAGGCACTGTCTGGAATCCTGCCTTGCCCCGGCTCAGCTTTTCTACACCTTTTTGAATGACCAACTTCCATCAGCGTTTTTAGTTCATGCTAAATTAGAGGCCTGATCCCGCAAATCTTTATGAATATATTTCAATTTTAAGGGCTTTAATAAATTCCTACTCTGTCATTTCCCAGGCAAACTCCCATCGACCTCCCAGGAGGCCTGCCTGCCTGACAACTGATTAAGCACAGAGCAAAAGCTTCAGGGTTTAGCCCATGATTTTCAGTGTGACTAATAAGAACTGTTTACCTGAACGAGGGAAGGAAATATATGACATCAAGAGGTGATTCTGCAGGCATTTCACTGAAGTCAAGGTAGATGACATCTGCTGCCCTCCCCTCATCCAACCAACCGGTTATGGCATCATAGAAGGCTATCAGATTGGTCATACATGATTTACCCTTGGTAAACCCGTGTTGCCCACTTCCAATAACCCCCCACTCTTCAACTTGTTTGGAGATGACATCTAGTATGAGTCTCTCCATCACCTTCCCAGGGACAGAGGTGAGACTAACTGGTCTGTAGTTCCCAGGGTCCTCCTTCTTGCCCTTTTTGAAGACTGGAGTGATGTTGGCCTTCCTCCAGTCCTCAGGCACCTCTCCTGTTCTCCACGACTTCTCAAAGATGATCATTGTGCTTTTTCCCCTTTGGGTTAGGCTTCCCCCATCTGCTGTAAGCATCCCTGGTGACCTGTAGATCATTTTATGTTCAAAGAAGCCAAAGTTCTGCTGCTTGCTCCAGTCTTTTAACCATGAGTTGATTAGTTGCTTCTTCCTACTTACCCCTTCGTCCATCCCTATGTCTGGTGGGATAGCAGAAAACACCACCTGTGCTCCTGACCCCTTGACCAGTTGCCCCAGAGCCCTGAAATCCCTTTTAATTGCGTTGAGGCTTTTGTCACCAGACCTACAGTTTACGGCACTGGATAACTCCAGTGACAACAGTAATCCACTTCTTTAAAATTGTCTCATAATTCTAGTTGCAAATGCTGCTGTTTTCATCTCAAAATGAGTCCTAGTTTTAAAAATGTTAAGGAAGATGATAGATACATATTTTTCTGTCTTCTTTTCAGAAGGAAAGTGGCTATTGTGTCAACAGGCCTAAACTGTCTGGCAAGGCAAAAGGGAAACAAACACCAGTGAACAATGTTTTGATGGAAAGATCTAGTTGCTACGCAAGAAATATTCTTGTTGCAACGTTTTAGTATTTCTGCAATATTTCTCTGCTTCAAGCAGAAAAAGAGGTATTCTTGCTTACGTACAGCAGGTTTCCTTGCTTTTGATGGATTTTGAATGGACAAAAGAATTAAGGCAAACAAAACCTTTTAAAATGTGTGTGTATTGAAATGAATATTGATTTGATTACAGCTGTAAGTCACAGACATCTCTCAGCTTTTCCATATGAAATAAAAAAAATAATATTGTTTTGGCAAACTTGTTCCGGGTTTTTGGCTCGCAAAGTCATGGGTTTATGCTATTCTCTTCCTGGGAAGAGAAACCCTGCAATGAATATAAAAGATAGATATTCCAAATGTTTGGTTTTTTTTTTTTTTGTCCAAAGTGTATCATTTTAGGTTAGATAGTGTTAAGAACAGAATTACTTTAAGAGAACATAGGAATAACTACTCTTAAATTGAATGCCAGGCTCTTCTGTCAACTTTAACAATTTCTAATGAGATTAATTAAAATCCAGGTTGCTGCATTTTTCACTGCCAGTTTGAGCACCATTGACTAACGCTGATCAGCCCAGAACACATTGGATCATTTTGGGTAGTAGCGTAATTTAGAAACTTTCAAGATTTAGAAAGTGCAAAATCTTTCTGTGTGAATTATTTTAGACTAGGAAGTTCTTGAAAGGTTGAAGCTCTAGATAAGAAGTCAGTGAGGTCTTTCCAGTAAAAAAAAAAAGAAATTGTTTCCTTGAATAGTGTGTCTGATAATTTACCTAGATTGGAAACTATCTTCCATATGTCACATTTACAAAGGGAACTGTAGGAATTTATGGATTATTAAAATGTGTTAGAAACAGTGATTGGTATACATTATAATGTCAGTTATCTGAAAAAAAAAAAAATGCTGTCAATTTATAGGAAAAACCTTCCTGTTCTAGGGTTGGGGGCATTGAAATGTACCTCTTTGCCTTTTTTCTCTTCTCATTGTTTTGCTAATATATTTCAAGACCTTGAATAAAAATTAGTTACTTCTGTTATTGCTTCTTGTCAAGCGTAAAGATCTGCTAGTTCAAACACTATGAATTTAATAAAAATAATGTTAGACAATGGAACCTAATGATAGACATGTTTATTTTCATTCTTTTCCCTGTCCTTCTTGCATGCAATAGCATTAATCTTTATTTTCAACATAAATCAAAGCATTATCACATTACGACCCCAGAGACAGTTAACCAGGATAAAGACTGGGAAAGGAGTACTCTATGTTTACAGGACTCAATCAGCACAGTGCGACAAAGAAATGAGAATTACCTTTATCCATAGACCAGCAGGCAGCAGTATTTAAGAAGCCACAAAAAAACCCTTGCAAACTCTTTATTCAGTGTCTTTTAAGTATTTGACCATTACAACTATATGTTGAAAATATCTTTTTATTCATGAAGTATGGAGAGGACATATCTTTATAGCGGAGCATAGCTCAGTAATGAGAATGTGAAATATTTTTTGTCTCCCTTCACATCTAATTTCAGGGCAGCTCACCTACATGATAAGAAACAACTTTTTCTGCACAAAATGGAAAAAAAAATCCCACCTCCAAAAATAGATTTTCAGGCTTCAAAAATCCATTATGGTAATTTAGTCTGACCATCCACATGAAACGATTGGATGTTCCATAATTATCTTAATCATAACTTCTGACTGAACTATAGAAGATATTGCTCAAAAAAGATGTCTGTGGCCAATTTGAGAACAAGCAGTGATGGAGAAGCCACTGTAACCACAGGCAAGTTGTGCTCATGACTGATTATCCACACTGTTACAACCTGCATATTAACTCTCATTTGAATTTGCATAATTTCAGCTTCTAAATACAAATCTCAAGACATTATACACGGTTGCAATAGTGCCTTTCATTCCCCATCTAGACACTTCAGACTGCAGCTGGCCAGACTATTCATTCTGAACAGTCATCAGGTATGCCTCTTTTCACTGTTTATAGGTGAGCATTGATCATGATTTTTATGGATTTGTAGTAATTGCTTAACAAATGAGAACCCTGGACTTATTTGTGCTGGATGTTATTGTGCAAATGCAGGTCTCAGAGTGGTTTTCCTCCCTTCACCATTCAGTTGCAGCATCCCCATGTCTCGCTGTGTGATTGGTCACATCATTAGCTATTTTAACAAAGATGTGACATGCATAAATGCTGTAATTCCTGCCTCAATGAGCTTATGAATGAGTCTCCGATGGGAATAACTGTGGGGCTCGACAAAACAATAGATCAGAGGAGACACCAGTAAGATACAGGACAGAACAGGATGGGTTATTTTTGTAGGAAAATTAAAATTAATGCGCAGAACATGAGGTTATTTCAAGATTTTATTTATTGATAGGTAGGTTTTGCAAGAATAAGAACAGGGGGGTTTGATTAGCATAGAGAAAACACTATGATTTAGGGAGTGTGGAAGAAAGCATAGAAATAATTTTCAAACCAGCCAAAAAGGGACAGTATGAAAGCTGAGATCTTCAGAGTGGACTGTGCAAGGGGGAGATGAAAAGAGGCTGTCCATCAAAAGCACCACACAATATGCAGCAAAGAAAGCTATGTATACAGATTGCCTACTGACAGTGTCTGTATCTTGTAGTTAGAGAGGCCCACAGAGGGGGTGAGAAGTGGCAACATTCCTAATTTAGGCATCCTCGATAATCCCATAATTACACAAGATGAATTCAGAACCTTGTGCCTTTTAATAATGCAGGGCTAGCCGCAATTTCACCCCGCAGGCAGAGAGACACAGAAGTGTAAAGATCAGTTAAGACCTTGGCACACAATGTCCCCTTCAGCTGTGCTCAGGGGCTGAGCCCTCTCCCTGGGTTTTGTCCCACGCTACAGGCAGATCCTGCTGCCTTTTGAGGCTGAAACACACTAAATGTGTCACTGGGACAGGGAGTTTGCTGTTATGTCAGCACCGTCCCTGTGTTACACCACCGCTCCTCGCTGCTCCTGCCTGCCCTGGCTGATGTGTCTGAGGCTCTTTGAAAGCCACAGGCGTTCACACTTGCTCTTTTTCTCATCTCAGAATATCCACATCCTTAACCCATGCGACCGAGCGGCACACAGTGTCCAGGTGAGAACAGCCGGAGCGCAGCTTCCCGTTGTTTGCTCAGAAATACTGCCTTCATGCATGAATTTCCATCTCTGTTCCAATAAAAGCACTTCTCCAGGTGAATTAAAAGTGATTGCATGAATATTCATAGGCAAAGAAAAAACATTATAGTCTATACATAACAGGATTGCACATACTTGTTTGCAAATAGATTTTCCTAAGTATTAACCCAGTTCCTCCTGAGAAGATAAAATCATCACTCTCTTTTTTTCTCTCTTGTATAACACAAATCTGCTTATCTTACGTTCCCTTTACGCATTCCCACCAACGTGTCCCCCTTCACCGTGGTCATCGCTGTTATGCCATGCAATGCTGGCAGGATGGCAGGCATGAAACTCTTCTTATGCTCACGTTTCATACAGGAAACTGATGTTAAATGACTTGTCAAAGGATGTTCTGAATGTCTGGGGCAGAACGAGGAATTAAATCTCCCACTTCCCCTGTCAGCGACACCTCCACTAATCTTTTACTGCATCTGCTGTCTTTGAGAAGACTTCAGCTTTCTCCCTGCCACTTTCTTTCACCAAGGGAAAATAAAGTTAATTTTTAGCCTGCTATCCTCCCAAAGCCAAAGTTATCAAACTCTACAGTTTTCTGCTGAGCAGTCTTTTTCCAGAGCCAGCAAGCCAGTGTTATTGTACTGGGCAGTACAAGGAACAAGTGTGCAGTTATTGTGGTGTGCACAGGAGATATTTCACTGAATTTCACTGAATTTTTAGAGTTGGAAGGGACCTCTAGAGATCATGTAGTCCAACTCCCCTGCTGAAGCAGGATTGCCTAGAGCTTGTCAGAGCATGTTACTCAGGACTGCATCCAGGCAGGTCTTGAAAATCTCCAGAGAAGGGGACTCCACAACCTCCCTGGGCAGCCTGTTCCAGGGCTCTGTCACCCTCACCGTGAAGAAGTTTTTCCTCATATTCAAGTGGAACCTCTTATATTCCAACTTGTGCCCGTTGCCCCTCGTCCTCTCACTGGGAACCACTGAAAAGAGGCTGGCTCCCTCCTCCTTCAACCCTCCCTTGAGATACTTGGCAGCATTAATAAGGTCTCCCCTCAGCCTTCTCTTCTCCAGACTAAAGAGTCCCCTATCAGAAGGTGGTGTATGTATTGCAAAGGAGGCAAGAGGTCCTGAGATTTAAGTGCAGGAGGCGTGGGTGTAGAAACATCCAGAGGTAATTAAACTGAGAGAAAAGGGGATGTAGCACTGCACTGACATTGCAGCCTTTGTATCGGGAACTAAAACATCAGTTTGAGCAGGAATTACTGGAAATTGGTCATCATTTCTTGTGGTGTACACAAAACTTGTTAGAAAGTGAGGCGCCCGCATGCTCTTCTGAGACTCTGATTAACTAGGGGTGCTGATGCATTACTTCAATAAAGAGGAAAAAGAGCCAATGGCACATATTCTTCTAAGTGTGAATAAATGTGTAAGCTTTCTTTTTTACTTTTTTTTTCTTTCTTTCTTTCTTTTCCCAAAGTCACTGATGCTCAGGTAGGGGTTTGCCCTTAACCTGTAATTCACTGTGTTTTTCTTTTTTATTCCAGACCACTGGATAACAGCAAGGTCTGATAGCTATACCAGCTTGTTTCTGACATCTTACTCGTCTTGCCTGTGGCTGAAAAAGGGAAGTTTATGTAAAGAAAGGAGCGGCTTCTCTCCCATACCCACAGCTTGTTCACATGATAGAAGTAGATTAGGCCAAAAAGTCAGAAATATGTTTCCTGGCTATTTTAAGAGCGGGTTTGATGCCGCACATATGCAAGGAAATACTGGTAACCTGTATTGTCAATAATGACACACTCGGAACCATATAAGAGAATTGTTTTAAAGTCACAAGTGTGTAAAAAATTGCAATGTCGTATTACATATTTTTGAACGCATTTGTTCATAAAATTGCAGAAACAGAATCCATAATTGTAAATAGTAATGACACACTCGGAACCATATAAGAGAATTGTTTTAAAGTCACAAGTGTGTGAAAAATTGCAATGTCGTATTACATATTTTTGAACGCATTTGTTCATAAAATTGCAGAAACAGAATGCATAATTGTAAATAGTCACTGAATCCCTGGTTCTTTGATAATAAAGCCATCAAATATCCCAAGAAGCTTTGTTATCCCAAACAGAGGATCCTTAGGATCTCCGACAAGTGACAGGAATTTGCAGATCGATACCTGACAGCTTTTATTTGCAGCAGAATCTATTTTTCCTATGAGCAGCTCCAGACAGCAGTTCCAGGAATAGTTTGTAGGACAGAAACTTCCTACACAAATGGCAGTGTTTAATCCAAAAGAGTAAAATAGCAAGATTTTGTTTCATTTTTCCTCACCTATAAATTCTTAAAATTATAAAGAGTCATTTAAATTAACTCAAAAGAATTGATTTCAGAAAAATCCTTTGAATGTTATGAATGCAAAGTCTAAACCATCTACAAAACTTGCCACCCTCCTCTCCCCCCTCTCCCCAGCCCCTGGCTCTTATCTTCTTTGATCACTGACTGATTTATTTTTAACATGATGGGCTTAATAGCGCATAGATTGTTTGTACAAGCTAATATGAATTCAGCTACATGGGCTCCAATGAACAGATGTTTTTACTCTGCAACATTGATGAGAATGCTCATCAATAAATGGATAGATTTATTCCTGAAAAGTGTATTCTGGCATTTGTTTTGTTAAAAATAATTAAAGCAAGACATTTCTTTTAATTTTGGAGGTTTTTGTTTATTTGTTTGCTTATTTGTGTGGGTTAGATCCCATATAAAAGTCTGGTTCCCTTTTTCTTGTACTAAATGAAATTGTTTCAAATAAGCCTGTCATATGATGACAGACTATAGCAATATGCCTCTAATGAAGGAGCTAAATACATTAAATAACTTTCTGACAGATATTTAGTTTTGGTTGGACGGACAGGTATTTGGGCTTTTTTCTCATTTTTTTATCTATTCAGTTCAAACTGTCAAGTAACACAAAACCAAACAAACTGAATCTATGAAATAACAATCCCATGTGAAAAAACTATATTATGTAGGGGAAGAAAAAGACAAACAGCACTTTCATAGACAATTTTACAAGAGGTCACCCCAACATTTCTTCTTTACTTGACTGAAATAGTCTGTTTAGAATGCATTACGGAAAATGCCTGACCTGTGAACTAAACCAAACACACTGGAAAAATAGTGGGATCTTTATTAATGTAAATTAGCGAGCCCGAATATTTTGTTGCACGGGGGTCAGTTGGAAACACTGTAATCTAATTACTCTTCAGTTTCATTTCTGTGCGCAGACATTTGCTCCTGTAACAGGGAAGACTGTTTCTTTTGGCAGCGGCCACGATGTGGAAGCCTCCAGTATTTGCAGGCTGATAATAGGACTAATGTGCTGGCGCCCTGACAGAGGGCACAGGAGGGCATGCTATTAGATAAGTGTTTCTGCTACATTACCCAGACAGCATTGCCC
Organism: Calidris pugnax; assembly: GCF_001431845.1. Taxonomy (NCBI): domain Eukaryota; kingdom Metazoa; phylum Chordata; class Aves; order Charadriiformes; family Scolopacidae; genus Calidris; species Calidris pugnax. Next base: position 3,558,404 of record NW_015090859.1, on the reverse strand, counting down.
TTCACAGAATGTTCCAGCCATTGTGCAGTTTGATATCACACAGCTATAGAATGCTAATGCCAACATAATTATGTATTTTGGCTTCCTTTTTGGCAATAGTCTGTACTTAAGCAAAATTTAGTACCATCTTATATGCTCCTACAGCTGGGTAATTAAAGGGCATTTCAGTTTTCAGAACAGGGAACTAATGATATGAAGATCGGTGGCTATTTAAAGAGTTATTCACTGTGCTTAGGGAGCCCTGACAATCAGGTCTGTTTTCAGGCACAAAATATATTTGGTAACAAAGAGATGACACGTTGGTGCAATTCAGCCAAATTTGTTTCTCCTGGGTTAACGTGCATGTCACATAGGCTTCCTTGCATTTTCCCTCAGCAAAGAAAACTCTTGCTTTTAAGTAGAATCTGCAGGTGCACAGCTTTAATTTGAATCTGTGACAAACAGTATGTGACAGAGCTTTGGGAAACTCGGAATTAAAACTGCATTTTCACAAAATGACACAGACCGGTAGTGAAGGAACAACGAGACACTCGCTCCTGTCCCAAAGGAATATGATGTTCTCGTTGATCAATTTAAGGAAGTCTCTGTGCGGTACAGGATATCTTAAAATGAGATAAATCTGCAAAGAAGGTGAAAGTATTAACTTGATTTATGGACCAGCTTTCTGACTTGTCCTCATGGGCACCCAGCTAGAAAGCTATTTTCAATTCTTATCTATTGGTGAATATCAGCATAGACATGTCCACAGAGCACAGCTAGGAATTGTAGGAATATCCGTGTGCTCTGAGCAAAACGTGGTCGCTAGAAATGAATTCAGTCCTAAAAGCTGACTTGGCCGGGCGTGTGTAAATGAAAGCCTAGGTGGAATTCTTGTGTCAAGCTAAGCACACTCAGTCTCGTGACCCAAGGAGCGGGACTTCACCCACCACACAGCTACAACAGTTTTAGGATGGATTTTAAAACACGAAATTGCCATGAGTTTAGCGGCACACGGCGCTCCTGCATGAGAACTGCTGCGTTCCAAAGGAGGAACAGAGGCCATATGTGTTTTGAGTCTGCTTCTCCCTGCACGGCGGCGAGGGCGAGATGTGTCGGCATCGTATCCCCTGCGAGCATGTGGCATCCACGGCTGCTCTCAGCTCTGAGGAGGAGCTGCCTGGCATCTCCTCGCTCCTCAGCCCGGCGAGCTTCCCGGGGAGCCTCTCCGTAGCCTTAGAAGGTTCCCTGGCTTCAAAGGAGCTAAGTAAGCTCTGGATGACAGCCCGTCACACAAAGCAGCTGCTCCTTCCCTCTCCCCTCGGAGGCTGGCTCCCGACCCCAAATTCCTGCGGCATTCCGACCCCGTGGTGTTTACACGGAGGGAGGGCCGGGAGCGTGGGGGGCCAGGGCACAGCCGTGCCCAGCTCTGCCTCCTCCCCACCATCGGCATCGAGAGGTGGCTCCAACCGGGCCGCAGGCGGGATGGGTTCTGCCACAACGTCGTTTGCCTAATTGCAAAAGGAATCATTACGCTCAGCTCCTCACTGGCCTATTAAAAATATAAATAGAAAACATATTCCCCCCTCCCTGCCCCCAGGCTGGATCTATAGCATATGGAGGTTCAAGTGACAAAGCATTCCACGCAGCAGGGTCTGTATATCCTGGATTTGGATCCCTGTATTCACAGCGATATTCCGCATTGAGGCTGGGTTGCAACAGATCTTAAAGTAGCTCTTTCTCATGCAGAACTATTAGAATTAGTACGTTATAGCTGGTGTCCTCAGCTGTTCGGTCCTGTGGAGAGGCATCTAAAGTGATTGCACTCCTGCCTTCTTCTTCATTCTTATTCCGTATCACTTCTGATACGCCACTTATCAGAAACAGTGAGGTATAACTCATCAAATAAGATGTACCTAACCAAAAATCCTTCAGTTCTGATACCTAAAGGCTATCAGTGCTATGCAGCTTGCTTGGCACTGATAGACGGAGCAAAATTATGTGGTCAGCTCTAAGAATCAACAATAAAGCCTTTATAATTATATATTTATAGCAGGAAGCCGCGCTCACGAATTCCCCTTGAGAAGGGGAAATCAGTGAGTAATTTACTCGTTCTATGATGCATAAGAATTATTAGGAAAGCACGGCAGAAGCGGAAACTAAGTCACCAGCAGGTAAAATCTAATGAAATACCGTTTCTGAATATTGTTATATCAATGGTCAATTTGCATCATGCTTAATAGCAGTCATCATTAGAAATGGAAATGCATCAATTATTGATTACATCCATTTACCCACCTATGCTTCTGAGAACATTATAAAAAATTAAGGATAATTAATTAGGGACCACACAGCATCTAATTTTTAAAGTTACATCTTGTGATTTTCAAAAGAAGCCACATTCTCATGCATCTGAGACCTAAAGAGGGAAAGGAGCTCCGCAAAATGACAAGGGTTGCTTCGGTCCTAGCAGCCACAGGAGGGTCTCCTGCTTTCTTCCAACACCTCTCCCACTCCTGTTCTTCCCTGCTCCTCTCCCCCAGCAAATCTGGTAGCAAGTACAACGCTTTGAGCAGATGGGTAGTAAATACAGAGCTGGAGATTATGTCTGACAATTAAAATAAAAGTGTCTGACTCGACATGAGTTACATTATCTAAAGACCTCATACCGGGCTTCTATTTTAAATGCCTACATTTTCTAAGTGTGAACATTTTTTTCCTGACTAACCTTTTAAGAAAGTGCAGTGTTTAGAGATACCTACATTTCGGAGTGCCAAACTTGCTACCATATAAGGGTCTGTTTTACGGACAGAGCCAAGAGCTCTCCCTCTCAAGGCAGGCTCCTCACGGCAGTCCCGGGGTGGGCACCGGCTCCCTGGTCCCCGACCAGCATTCCAGCCCCCGGCTCACACTTTATCTGCTCCAGCAACTGGGTGCACGCAAGTGTTAGGCAGTACACCTGCAAAACCAGTTGGTCCCTATAAATTTTACAAGTGCAAATTCTAACACTTGGGTGCCCCGCTGCTGCTGCACTTCCCACAGCGTTTACTCTCCCAAACTGCAGGGAGGTTTGAGTGTAAAAGTTTGCCACGGAACATTTATGAGTGCATGCTCAACCCGGTGCCAAAAATTCTGCCACACTGCCATTATTAGAGCTCCACGCCTTGCACCATTCTACACCGATGCTAATAGTGCTCATGCTGTCTAGGTCCTAGGTAAGGGAGGCTTGTAAGCAGTTTTCCAGATCTCATGAGGTGGAAGGCACCACCACCGAGAAAGATTTTGTATTTGTTTTGGGTTTACTGAAAACAAGAAGTCTGTTAACCTTGGCAGAAATCAATAAGATTTATCCCCAAAACCAATGAAATGTGACACACTTAACTCCCAAAAAACTCTTGGCAGTATTTCATAATGAGGTATCTCACCACATTTTAGGTTTCTGAGCTGTTTCGTCTTGTTTTCTTTACTGACTTGATGTTGTCCTAATGCTATTTGCAGATGACAACGTTAGATAAATTTAAAGGCTATATGAATTAGAAGTTACGTGATATAGTTTTCCTGGCATGATAGCCATAAACAGAACTGAGAACAGGAGTAGGCCTTTTATGAAAGTAGAATTCATACCTGCCAGCCAGCTGAAACTGGGAGCAGTTTGTTCCCAGATTTATTTTTTTAATTGGATACAGTTTGAGCAGATGACTGTAAGAGGCATTATACAGTAGCTACTTAGAAGGACCCTGTGAGGCACTGGAGTGCTGCTACAAACAGAAATTTAAAGGGCTAAAGTCACACTTTTAACAGACAAAATGGCTGTAAACGACATAAATTTCTTTCTACATTTCCACACCATTCCTTCCTTTTTGAAAAGAAAGTGAAATTTAGAACAAAAAAATAATAAATATCAGCAAAATGCAATTTCCTCTTCTGCCAAACACTGAGCCACTGAAAGCATCTGGGAAAAGCTCAGGACCAGACAGTTTCCTCCACTAGAAGTAACTTTGCACTTGCCTTTTCTGCCATATTAATAGTATTTCGTCATACCATCTACAATAGCAGTAGCTCCCCCTCCCTCCCCCCCCTTGCCTTGTTTCATTCGCTGTAATTTCTTTGCCTTCTGCCTTCTTACTCTTAGCTCTCTCCGTTTCTGGCTGGACCTTGGTAACTTCTCATAGAGAATTTAATCACAGACCTGCTGTCACTGCTTTCCTTCTCTTCAACTCCTCTTCTAGCTCTCTTGTTGCTCTGCATGCTCTGGTGTCAACTTCTCCTTGCGAACAGTTCTTGCCTCGGTTTTCTGCTCTTCACCTCCAAACAGATGTCAGGCCACCCCGGCTTCTGTATTTTATCTGCTTCCCAGGTGCTCTTATCAGTGCCTTCAATGATATCTCTGTGTCTCAAGAAGTCTCCAGCTGAAGGAATCATCTGCATATTCAAACACCTTGCTGCTTTCAGTAGCTGCTTCGTCATAGCCTTCTCCTTGACGTCTGGACCTCCGTGCTATCTTTCCCTGGTTTTCTTCTTTACTCATTTATAATGCTGTTGCTTCCCTCCCGCCTTCTCTAGGTACTCCATAGAGCTTATACTATGATCCATCATTTAAATTTAGTCTGTTGGCTACTGTTCCTTACCTAATTGTAAAGCTGTTTAATTGATATTCCACATCCATACTAAAATATCCCCAACGTGGTTCTCTCATTTGCAAACCTGATTAGATTTTTTAAAACCATTAATTTGTTTCAGAACTGCAAGACTTATTACACAGGTAAGCACTCTATCATACTACCTATGTAGTATGTTTACTGTTGGTCTCTTAGAATAAATGAGAAATGTTCTGCTGGCTGTCATAGGTACTATAACATTAAAGAGCAAACAACAAAGGGTATTCACCTTATCTCAAATGGCAGAGGTGTGTTATTTGTAATCTATTCCAGCTCTCTCCTCAAAACTCCCTCCTCTGCTGATGGTACAAGTTTTAGACCCTTGTACAAAAAAAAAAAAGAAGTTGTGCATACTTTTCTCTTGATGGCTTTTGCACATTTGGTTTGCCTGTTTGGCCCAATCTTATCACATCAAAATTAGGACACAGTCAGGCACTCTCTCAGCTGGGAGGCAGAAACTGAGAGCTGAGAGCTGATAAGAAGCAGCTTCTTAAAACTACCTCCTGCCTGCTCCTGAGTCTGCAAGCGCTATTCCTCTGGTCCATTTTGAAGTCTAACAGCTCTAAAGAGCCAATTATTTAAGCTAATCTGTTTGCCTTTCCACTGGATCAGAAGGGACAGAAGGAAAGGCTCACATCTAGACTTAGCACTCCTGTGCTCTGTGAGGGTGGATGAGTGCCATGGGGAACGTGCCGCCATTCCTGGCCAGCCCCCACCTGCAAGGCTTCATTTCCATGGGCACGCAGGAGCAGGCTGGAGAAGACTTGCTGAGCAGTTCTGGCTTTGATGCAGAGTTAGGATATGGCCAGAGCACACACCTCGGCTCAGAAACAGGGCAATGCTCTCAGATGTGGGAATGCAGGTGTAACTGCAGCCATGAAATTGTCTCCGCTGAGATGCAGCGACTCTTGACAACCCCAGGGTTTCAGCTGTTATTTTCCATCTCTCCCTCCAATTTTCTTTCACCATTTCACGGGGTTCTGGCTATGCCACACCACGGAGAGGGCACCCCCTTGGTCAGGTTGGCTGGTTCCCTTCTGATCACTGACCTCCCAGGTGAAGAGTTAAAAGAATAAATGGTCGGCAGGCCAGGATACCTGGCCTGGGTCATCCTGGGTATATCTGACTATCTGAACACCCGGGGAATGACAGAGCCACTTGATGACCATCAATTATTACAATATTTAAAGAAGGTCAGAGAAGCCCTGGAATATCTGCTTCACTGACTGAAACACATTAAGAGCCTGAAACCAAACATTATGAGAGGGCAGTCAGGACTTGTGTAACTTTCACAGTCGAACCCTGCCAAAGTGAACCAGACAACGGCTTAAATAAGGAGAGAGGAAAAGAGAAATTCAAACATAATCTTCTTCTGGGAAGCAATAAGCTTACTTTATTACATTTTGTGCAAGTGACCTTGTAGGGCATTTCTATATTGCAGAGAGTAAGATTTTATGTCTTCAAAACAGTCAGAAAAGGAAAAAAAAAAAAAAAAAAAAAAAGGGACTAAGTCTAAGTTTTGCCTGGGGTAAATAGTGACTACCGAAGCCGTGCCAGTTCATACGATGACTTTGGTCAAGGTTTCTCCTGCTCAAAAATACCCCAGCACCGAAACTTGGGCCGAAAAAGACCCGTCCACACCGGGGAGTCTAATCCCTGCGTTAAAGCCGATCTGCCGAGCCCTCAGATTGCCTCTGCGGGGAGCAACCTTCGCTGGTCGGGGCAAGGATTGCGTGACCTAAAATGCCTTTTCCAGCTATTTCGGTGACTGGGCGGTTATTTTAGCAGCTTCAGTTTTCTTTTCTCCTCCGGCGGGTAAGAGCATTAAGGGCTGGATCCGCCGAGAGGAACCCGGGGGCTCTCAGACGGTCGGGTGTAAAAATAGAGCCGGGTGCGTGCCCAGCACGTGAGGCGGGAAGGGAGAGAAAGGAGGGATTTTTGGGGGATGGCTGCTGTCACCTCGCCGGGTGGCAGCCAGGGGCTCGGTGGCTGCAGCTCCCGGCCCCGCGGGGGGCGAGCCTGGGGCGGGGGGGGATGAGTGGGAGGGGGCGGCTCTGGGAGCCCCATGTGCGCTTGTTTACTACCAAGCGCGGAGCTGGGTTGTTGCCTTGCTCCCATTCATTATTCTCCCCTCCCCGTCCCTTCCCCCCGTTTGTTTATTTTGCAGCCTTTCTGGCCGCGTCCCTCTGGGGATCTGAGGAATCGCATTAAGAACTCGTCTGTCTTATCGCGGGAGACAAGCCCTCCGCTCCGGGGGATGTCTCTCTCCCTCTCTCCCTCCCGGCCCCCGGCGGAGGGCAGGCGGCAGGCAGCGCTGGGAACGGCCCGCATTAACTCTTTCCTGGCGGGAGAGGCGGTGGGGCGGAGAGGGAATGGCTGCTGGTCCAAGGAGCACTGGCAGCCGAGGCAGGGCTGCCTCCGAGGCAGGTCAGGCGGGGTGATGGCCAAAGGCACCGGCCGGAGAAGCGGTGGAGGAAGGGTTGGGCTCTCGGGTGAGAGGAGCCCGTGCTTCAGACCCTGCTGCCACCCCAGGGCTCTGCCCAGCTTGGAGAGGAGAGAGTTTTTTCACGCACTGATTGCTGGTGCAAAGCCGAAGGGAATGAAACCTGCAGCCCTCCCTCCGTCCCACACCGCTCCCCGGCCCAGAATAAAATTAAGGCTGGACGTTTTCCTGTTGTAAATCTGCTTATCTGCCTTCAAGCACCTGACTTACACTTAAGACAGATGTGTACACGGGCTAGCGTGCAGACGGCACCATCTCATCCTCATACACTGCTTTTACCAGGATATGTATGATGATGTGAGCAGTTTACACTCGCACGCAAACACACAGCGATGCAATTAGAAGCGAGAGTGTGTAATGCAAACAGATGAGCCACCAGCAGAACTGGCAGAAGGCAAATATCTGTTTTAGCTGTTGGCTCTTCTCTGAAGTACCCACAGCACAGCACAGCCGTGGCTCAGCTGAAGCAATGGAAAGAAGTGCGTGATTCACCTCAGCGCATTTCTCGTGTGTCACAGATTCTTCCCTGTCTGAAATCAGAGGGGCCAAAGCATCCCAGGAATCCTTCTGCAGGGGCTGTCCTTGCATAACAAAAATAGCTCTGTTTGGACTATGAAATATGCTCCCTGCTTTTACCTGTGGATTTCCTTTGAACATCCCGGGCCTGAAAACTCCTGAATTCTCTGCAACAGCTCGTGATGGTTTTAAAGGCACATGCAAAGCAGATCCTTCAAAAATATCCTAACCTACCAGCTTTTTTTTTTTAAAAAAAACAACCACAACCAGAACGGGCTAAAATATCAGGAGAGAGATGCTTCCACGTAAAACAGAGTTCATCTGTTAGTGTGTAATTGGCACAAAGCTATAAGGGCTTGCTTGTTTACAAACGTGTTTTCTTTGACAACACGAATTAGGAGAAACAGAAAGCCCATTGCAGAACTCAGCTGGGTCGTGTAATGACAGTGTGACCGAGGGCCCCGCAGCTCTAATGGCAGTGCAGGGAGCACACTCCTCTACATGCAGGACCCCTCCACTCCCCGAGTCCTGCTTGGAACAGGAGCCCTGAAGATGTTTTGCTTTGTTCCTAAATTGTATTTTTAGACAGCATAAAATGTGGCATAATAAGGGAAGCTTCCTCCAGTTCCAGCTGTGCTGCAGGACATGCCGATTCCCAAGCTGAGTGAACAGATGCCCTTTACTATTAGAAGAGACCAGGCAGATTGCTGATTTGCAGGCCTTTCCCACCGCAACCTTAAGCAAACGGAGTTTAATTAGATCAATAATGATCAAAGTTACTTTGGGCAGAGAGGACTTACAGTTCCTTTAATGGTGATGAATCCACTGCCTCAGAAAGGAAAAACAAAAACAAACCAGAAAAGAGAAAGTCAGGGGATTTTTGCCAGCCCTAATCATTTAAAATAGTTTTGTTGTTCTCCTTAGTTCCCGACGCTGGGTACCGGTCACAATAGCTCTTTGATATCGGACACTGATATTGATCTGGGTGCATCTGTCTCGCTCAGCAGCTGATAATGACAGCACACGTGATTTCCTGTTATTGAAGCCCCACAGACATTTCTGGAGCCAGAGCTTGGCAGCTCCGGGGATCCTTTCCCATCAGCAGCCCGGCGTCCAGCGCTCTCATTGCCTTTCAGCCGATGTAAGGAGGATACGCTGCAGCCCCGCTGAGTTGTAAACAACTTGTTTACCTCCTTCCCGGTGTAATCTGTCCCTGCTTCTGTCGGCTCCTGTGGCATCAACAGAGCATTAAAACAGCCCGAGCTCATAGGCTGATGTGCAGAAAACAACCCAAGGAGCCTTTCCAGGCTCTTGCTTCCCAGAGCACGGGAGGAGGCTATTTATACCTGTTGTTTCCACTCAGCCAAAGCAGCCCTGCCTTTGTGTGTGGTTAGCTTTGGAGAAAAACTAGTTTTTGACGTTCATTCTGCCGGTGTGAAAATGTAAGCAGCGTGGGCCTGATGCTGCCCTACCTGCAAAGCTCCATTTGGGTCAGGCAAAAAGGAACTGCTGTCTTTTTCACACACTGTTTGCATATGAATAGAAAAAAAGTGAAAGGTGTACATGATTTAAAGGTCCCCAAATACCAGGGGAGCACTCATCAATACAGCAGCAGAAGGCTGGGTCGAAGGTTGAAACCCCTACAGATTTTTAACCAGCATGCAGAAGAAGGGGGAATCTGAAAACATTTGGAAAGTCCTGAGTCTGTTCCCTCCATGCTCCTGACCGGGACTTTGGAACAACTGCATGAGACACTGACCCAGAAACAACTTCCCTGGGGTTTAGTGCAGCGGGCAGTGAATAGGAGTGACAGGGCTCCTCTTATGAATGCACTGACTTTGTACCCGAGGTGCAGAGCAGCTCTCAGGCGCCCTCAGAGAGCGTGATCCTGCTCCTGCTGAAATCGAGGGCAAAACTCCGAGTTGATTTGGGGATTTTAAGAAGCGATGGGTATTCGTGCGGCACAGATTCGAAGCTGGCTGCAGTTCACGACGCTCTGCGCCCCTGCATCCGAGGCACCACGGTACCCGTGCAGGGGGATGCTTTCCCTGTGCAGGGGGATGCTTTCCCTGTCAGCCTCCCATCTGCAGGCACAGAGGATCAGTAACAGGCAACTGGTTCCGGAGATACTCTTTATTAGTGATTTTCAATTATTGCAAACTTGTTCTGGGAAGTAATTGCTCAATATAAGAAGAGCTTTCCACGTGTTTTACACGACCTGCTTGTTCAGTTTCATGAAAAACTTGAATTGCTTTAGAATAAAAACCAAGCAGTTACTTTTAGCACTCATCCTTGAAAACAGAAACTTGGTTTTGATAAATAGGAGCTTCTGTCACCCTCAGGCACAACAGTGTCAAGAGTGTTTGATATTCAGGTTGAACTGGAGCTGTTCATGATCAAGATCATGGCAGTGTATTTAGCAGAATAACCTGAACAGGGTGATAATCCAGGCAACCTCATTTAGGCATTGCCTCATCTGAGGCAGGTGCCCCTGGGAGAGGGTGGATGTTGGAGGGGAGAGCGAGGAAGCATCTAATCTGCCTGAACAAAATTGCCCAGCTTCTCTGGTTTGTCAGAAGGGAGAGGTGGAAACCAGCACAGAGACTGACAGTGTCCCTCTCCTTGTCACTTCCCTGGTACTACCTGTGCAGGAAACTTGGGGACCTCAAGAGGGTGGTCCAGCCCGTTGTTAGGCATTGGTCTCTTCTGTTGACCAAGAGCTTGTACTGGTTTAATATTATTTTTACCTCTTCTCTTGAAGCTTGGCCACTGTTTTGGCAGGTATGCAACTGAAAATGAAAAATATTGAAGGCCTTTTTCCATTGGGTAGGGGACTTGACTGTGAATGAGAATAGATTTAAATCCTTGTCTCCACTTGTTTTTTGTCCCATGTTCACATAGTATGTGCAAAGTGTGATATGTCCTGATGATTTCAGTCACCTAGAGGGCTCTTTGGGGAAAAGTGGGTACATAGGTGACTAAATCTGGCTCGTGACAGTCATATCAGTGACAGGACAGGACTCACCTGCCCAAAATAGGCAAATTAAAGTAGAATCCTGAATAAAGCCTAAATTACACAGCTAACTTCTGTGTCTTACCTGGCCCATATAAGAGGAAGTTATTGTCTGCCTCTGATTGTTGTTTATTTAGTAGACTGATCTATTTTTATATAGTAGACTGATCTGATTTTTCAGTGGTACCCAGTGACAGCAAGAGGTAATGGGCACAAACTCGAACATAAGTTCTATCTAAACATGAGGAGGAACTTCTTTACTTTGAGGTTGGCAGAGCCCTGGAACAGGCTGCCCAGGGAAGTGGTGTAGTCTCCATCTGTGGAGACATTCAAAACCCACCTGCACATGTTCCTGTGCAGCCTACTCTAGGTGGACCTGCTTTGGCAGGGGAGTTGGACTAGATGATCTCCAGAGGTCTTTTCCAACCCCATATCATCCTGTGATTCTGTGATCTATGACTGACAATGTGATGCATTTAATTCTTTTAGAGGAACTAAATGTGGCTGTCAAACTCTTTTCACATTGCCTTTTTCCTGTTTTCATTATGATCATATACTCATGAAAATATCACAGAAAACAGTGTGAGGCTAAGGGTAGAGAAGTACAGACAGTAATAACATTTTCAGAAAGTTCAGTCATATGATTCCTAAATGTATTCTGCAGCTAGCTTCTAGATAGTAAATCATTATTTAGTCAGACTAAGAATAGTGAAAAAAAACATTGCCCCCTTTGTTGTAAGTAGTAACTTACGTTCTTTTACTCCATGCTAAGTCTGCTTCTTTAAAAGAAAGGAAATACATCCAGCTCTTAAGTTTTGTTTTTCATTGTGGTTTGTAGTGATATGGTTAGGAGAGGTACATAATAAATTAATGATAGGAAATTGCAGAATAGGTCAAGGTCACTTTGTGCATAAATTGGAGGTCTAGGAGTTGTACATTTCATGCTATCTGGCTTATACCACTTTATTGATTTTTCACTTGGAAGAAAAAAAGCGAGAGAAGGTCTTTAATAGATTTTTATATCCTTAGTCTATTCTGAATCCGCCTTTGTTCTGATCTTCCTAATGTTCCCACACTTTCATGGCAATAGCAAAGTCTTGCTAAACTGCAGTGCTGTCGTAACACAATGACTCAAAAACCAATGGCCATTTTAATCTCACAAAAAACGTTTTCCAGAAAATTCAGAGAGACTTGTAGCCCACATAGCCAAGAGGGAACGGACAGGGAAATCTCCTTTAACCTTTCTTCTGACTCAGAAGCAGAAGCCAAATATTATGTGCTTTCTCCGCCTTTGAGTAACCTTCTAGAGAATTGCAATGCAATGTAGAAGTTTGATTACCGCACGCATGGGTAAAGCTTAGCAATAATAGCACCAGCTCCTTAGCCATCCCATTGTCACAAAGCAATGATGATGAAGGCTGAAGGAAGGGGACTGGAGATGAGCTGGGTGACACAACAGTCCAGCAGTGTCAGTACTAGCTGCCACTGCTGCCGGCGTTCTTCCTAGGAGCAGGGAATATAATTTACCTTGGCATAGCAGCTTCATTATTACCTGCAATAAAAGGTACCAAGAAAGGAACAAGAACCTGTGCATGGCCTGGCAGCCAGAGGGTGCCTGTCCCTGACCCTCAGGGAAGGAAGTTCATCTAAGTAAGAGACTGGGTTGCAGTCCTTCCTGCAGTGTGCATTTTGGTATGATACATCGCTTTGAGTGAAAGCCAGGGTTTCCATCTCCTGTCAGGCACATAAATTCCCATTATGTTTCCAATGAATTTTTTTTCTCTTTCTTTGGCGCAGTGGCTCTGTGGCTATGTCTGTGCTGCTACATAAAATGGTGCCCAGTGTAGATTTACCTTTTGAGTAGTCTGTATTCATCCTCTTGCCATCAGCTACCTCAGAGTAGACTTCCCAGACCCCCACTAAGTATTTCTGATTGGGCCACTGCCCATGTTTTTCTATCCATGATTCTCATCAGAATATGGTCTGTGTTAGATAATGGTGAAATATTGCAGTCTAGCAATCTGCTTCAGTAGAAACTAACCCATTCCCTTCTCCCACACAGACCCTCTCAGGTGGAGAAGGAGGTTTAAGCTGTATCACTCGTGGAAGGGTTTTGTAGCCATCAGTTGTCAGATGACAGCAGGGTGGCATTTCTGTGAGAAATAGCTGTCAGAGGTACAAAGCATGGAAAGATGGCTCAGAGCTGGCCAGTGGTCAGAGGTGCCTAACGCCCAGAAATCAGACTTAGTAGCCACTTGTAGAGTGGTGCTTCTTGCTAGTTGGGTCTCAGCTCAGATGGCACTGAAACTGGAGATCAAGAAAATGAACCAAACCAGAAAATAAAGCTGGTGAGATGTGACGGTGATAATAAAGCAGTATGTAAATAGTAGGCTGTGATAGCAATGAAACCATGCTGGTTTGGGAGAAACTGAAAGGTGGTGGTTTATATAAAGCAGCTACCAAGAACATTTAAACAATACAAGTCACAGTTCCTGAATGTTGGTGTGAAACAGTGAGTGTATTCAGTTTGTGTGAAATATGTTTTCAGATTCATAGACAATCAATTAGGCGATTCAGAATAATAAAAAATACTATCAATACTTCTGTAAAAGATTTTCATATTAAAACAGGAGCTTTTTGTATTTCTCTTTCACTAAGTTTACAGGCTTCCCGTACAAGATCAGCAAATTCTACAAGAAAAATCTTGTAAGTCTGACTAAGACAAAAGCAAATAATAAGTTAAACATTAGAGAAAAAATATTATATTGACATTTATTGCTTTATTCACATTAAGTAATCAATAAATGCAGGAACACATGGCATATGAAGTTGACAGAATTCTTAGCACTTCGTCTAACATTGGCTATTACTTGAAAAAAGTAATTTGAAATGGCTTAGAAGTTCTGGCATAGGGATTTTAGATATGTTGAAATGTTGTAAGGGCAGGATGAACTAACAATAAATGACTAATATATCAAGATAGAATGAAGTGTCCTTTGGGTAGTTTCTGGATTAGTAGGAGGTGAGGTTGTCAACAGGTGGGTGGTGAGGGAACATTCATATATATTTAGTTGATGTCACACTGAGGACAAGGCCTGACAGGAGCCTGCAAAGCTTGACAATGGAGGTGTGCCATCATTCAGGTTTGTTGTTGATTTGACTTTGGTGAATTCAGACTTCAAGGAGAGAACACAAAAACTGTCACACCTAAAGACAGATTTACCTAGCACCCTGCCAGACCACCAGCAGGGACCAATAGCAGGTGCTTAAGAGCATTCATAGCTGGTTTCCCTTTATCTCACAATGTCTTCCTCCCTTCCTCCCCTTCCTCTGGCAACTTCAAAATACCACAAAGAACACACAATGGAGAAGCTGGCCAGTAGAGGAGAGCCATATAGTACTATCCAGAGACATCTGCATAGTTTCCAAAAGCTGTGCAGATATATTGGCAGAGTACTATGTTTAAGCTAAGCAGACTGTCCCTCTGTTCCACTGGTGGAAGGATCTCCATACAGCACTCCATTGCATGATCCAAACTGTGAATACAGTAGTGTAATGCAGGATTGTGCTAACTGGTTAGTTGGGGTTTTATAGCTTATGCTGAATTCCTCAGATAAAATGGAAACAAACTTTTCCAGTCCCTAGAGTCAAATACAAACTTAGACTTGATAACTGAACATCTTTGGCTAACAGTTACCATCCTACACAATACTGTTCCTTCAATGTCTTCACTAGTGAGGAAACAACTGTCTGTCCCCTTCTGCAGACAAGATTTCTCCTACACAAAATGCCTCTAAAGCTGTTTATTCTTGCTCTAAACCTTGTTCTTAAGACAGTTTATGCATTTTGCATTATGTAGCCCACTGCCAAAATTTATATATTATGTTGAGCTCTATCAAATGAATATTTTGAGATCTAGCCATGCTTCTTCCAGCTTACTCTGTCCATTTCTCAGGGGCATGATGGGCATCCCCTCAGTAACAGTTGTGTAGCATTTCTGTATTGATCACTGCTTCATGGTTAGGGCACCTCCATAAAAAACTGAAGGCATAGAATTCCTTTCTTTCTGTCCATATCCTCTGGCCACGCAGCTATAAAAGACAGGCACAGTGAGCTAAACTCCCCAATGACAGCATCCGCTGTTCTTTCTGCCAAAGCCACTGCACGTAGCATAGTTACTAAGACTTGGGCCTTTCTGTTGATACAGGCAAAGGGTTGTGAATTTCAGTCAGGCTTGGGCAGGATCTGGGCAAAAGGTACTCCATTCATCTAAGCTAATACCTTGGGGTAGTCACAACAGCCAAATTTCAGACTCAACTGCTGGCAAAAGGAGTTGTAGGTGCTAAGGTACCAATCTGCACAAGCCTCTTAGCCTTGAGAGAGTAAATTCTCTCAACAGCTTATATCTATGCTGTTAAATGCACCTGCCCCAGCAAATGACCATACCTCCAAAGCAAGGGCTGCGAAGTGGCATGTATCCCCACTAGTGCAAGTGTGTCCTTTTGTAGAGCAGATTGCTGCATTCTTGCTGCCTAGTGTTTGCCCTCTGTCATCTCCTGTGCACTCTTATTCCTGACACCCAGCAGTAGGAGCCTGAGGAAAACAGGAACCCAGCCTGGGATTTACTTGTGAGGGAACTAAGTTGGATCTCTCCAAGACAGAGACCACAGTAGGGCTGACGTTTATGCAGTGTGATCGTCAAGCACCGAAGGATGAGCTGAGCAGCTAAATTATCTTATAGCACAGGCACAACAACACTTTAGGACTTTTTTTAAAATTTATTATATCAGGGCTTTAGTATTTAAAAGCCAGATAGACTCAATGCTTGCCTATGCAGGTGACGTTCCAGTAGAAAGTACCATAACCTTTTCTGGAATCAATTTTAGTGAGCTTATCCAAAAGTTAGATGTTACCTACATGCCTTCCAGTTTCTCTCTTCAGCTGGGAATGGGCAAAGTGCTCAAGATTACCTTGAGAGCACTTGTTTTGCTTTGGCTGAGAAACAGAATGACCACAGAAACTTCACAGAGAAAAAATGCCTTTGATATCAAATTGGTTTTAAGACTGGTGTAACTACATTAACTTTGCTGGAATGTGTCCAGGGCTTCATCCTAGTCTGAATTAAGCCCAATAACTCTCACATCATGAGTTCTTCATTTGGAAGAACTAGTCTAATCTTAGTTTTATTTAAACCAGGGTTGACTGTGTAGATTCTACTCCAGAAGTTGTAAAAGACAGTCCAATTAGACAATTTTTTAGATGGGAATTATTACTTTTAGATTATTTCTTTTTTTTTTTTTTTAAATCCCTTTAGACAGGAGAGGTTTTTAAAATTAGCAGGAGTTTGGCAAACCACTGCATCTGTCTACACATTGCTCAGACATAACTACACTGTACATTGTAATTGGTGCAATTGTATCACACAAGAGAGGAGTTGGGTTGTGGTGTAGGTACCCTCCTATACAGTTAAAGGATTTCACCAAGGCTAATCTAAAGGGGGAGATCAAACAGACAAAATATGTCCTCATGTGAAACACAGTCAAGGTGTAGATCTGGGCTGAAATATGGCCGTGTAAAATTGACATTGGTTTGCTTGCTTTATCACTAAAAAATGTTGGTTTTGCCATCTGATTTTCCAAATGAGATCCGGGATGACTAAGTCAAATCTTGGTGTTTTGATCTTTCTATACAATCATTCATAGAATTCCTGTAGTGAAAATTTTAGTTAAACCCTTATACTGAAGTCTGTATTTGATTCATAGAAGTTAGCTCCTGTAACACCAGATGTACAAGAAAATAGGTCCACTGAGTACAAAGGTACTGTTCTAAGGCTTTAATTCAAAACAGAGCCAGCAGTAAAGGGGTTTTTAACTTTCATGTACATGTAAAAAAATACAAGCACTAGAAATATGAAAGCTTGTTTGTTCTGCATTCTTCATCTACTCTCTCATATTACCAGACTATTTTTGCAATAGATATTGTAACTATAGCAACATTCTTTAATGGATAAATAGCATATTAGCAACTGGGCTGAGATGGCTTTTGCAGAAATAAGCTCAAGTAGGGTAGTTTGTCAATTTACCTTCTCCTTATATAAATATCTATGCATGTGTTGTAGTGGAAGAATTCAAGACTTGAAGTCATTATGTGTCATTTTATCTCCATAATAAGTACATTTTATTTGTTTTCGGTGTTCACAGCTATATTTCTGTGACATTATTAAAAAGCATAAACTCTACTATGGGGGAGGAAAAGAGGAAAAAATCTGCTTTATTTATTGAGTCTTCATTTACAGAATGTTTTTGTCCTATATTTTGTCCTATTTGAAAGTCGCTTTTTCACCAGCTTAAATAAATATGAACCAGTTTTACATGCACATTTTTATTAGCTACTTAAATATCACAGATAACAAGTGTTAAAATATTTACTTTCTGCAGATTATGCAAACTAAGTGGCCGCTTTTGTTGCCATTGAAGTTAATGGGAGTTTTGCCACAGACACCAGTGGGAACAGCATCTGGCCTTTAGGAACTCAAAAACGTAATCAAAGTAAATATGTGTTCTTCTTTTTCAAATAAAACTGTGATTAAGCTACAGTTGTTTCTGACCTGATAGGAGTCTTCAAAAGAAGTCAGGGCAGCAATTTTTCAAGTGATTGGTGTTACTTGACTGTAAAAGAATTTGGGGGTGCAAACTCTGCAGCAATTTTTAAGTGGTGAATGGACTGAGACCACAACAACAAGCGATTTCATTGAACAGCCACAGGACAGGAGTTTCAAATCAACCTGCTGCAGAATCTGAAAGAAGGAAGAGAATATGACTTATCAGGAATCACATACATCACATTGCCTCTAACTGTAGTTAGATCCAAGACAATTAGCACAGAATAGTCTGCTATAAAACTAAATTATTATTTCCTAGGGGAGGCATCCAAGTCACTAGAGGGTTAGTCTTTGTCACATCACCCACACCCATAATTAGCTTTCAGAAGTTGTCTTACTAGAAAATGGTGCCTCTGGCAATCAGTGGTATGGTGGTAAATAAAATAATGAGTGAATCCATCCCTGAAGTCCCAAGGTGGTAGTGGAAAGTGCATATATAATATTTTGTCAAAACTTTTGAAAAGGTATTTTTACCCTTGACTTCACCATCAGTGAAAATGGCATGTCAGATACCGAATCAAACCCACACACTGTCATTTTCTATGGAAATACTTCCATATGTTACATGGAAAAGAAACATGCCTGTGGACTTTTGGCTGTTATGTAAATATCAAAATGTTTGCTTTTCACTAAAGGGATGTGATTTGGTTACAATAGAAATATTTCTTAATATATATTGTAACCCACAGTTGTCAATATGTTCTATGACCATCAAGTCTCCATAGAAGATGGATGTGGCTGCCCTGACATTGCCCATGTTTAACCAGTCTGGCTATGACAAATTGTCTCTCAGATTCTTTTGCCGATGTGTTACATATAGCATGAGTAAATACGAGCCAATTTCTGTCACTGTAGGCTGTGCCACAAAGCCTGTAATTAGGAAATGCAGTGCTAACAGCTTCTAACTCAGTCCAGGAGGAAGGAGTAGAGCAGTGCCTAGGTGGGGATCATAGGCCAGGCAAGAAAGGAGAAGTGGCATGAGGTTGTGCTGAGTCAGTATATTCCCACAGTAAATTAAAACAGACATTTTCCCTTTTCTCTTAGGGAGGTTCTGAGTCACAAAGAACCTACTCATCTGTTTCATCTATTGTGTATCATATTGCTTGGAGGAGGATGAAAAGAAAAGAGGAAGATGAGAGGTAATTTGGAAGAGAGGAACCATATCATAATATTTCCTCCACAAGCTTAACATCTAACCCATCTCTTTGTGCTACTCTAATTGACTTAATTTCTTACAAGATGTTACGATAGAAGAAAATGTTCTGGTGCAGAAATACTGGGAGTAGAGGTGTCAGGAGGATGGTGTGGCAATCCTATAGCTCAAAAAACTCCATTTTTGAGCTATCGTGAGGTGAGTTACCCATCCATCAACCTTACAGAGAGGGATTTGGCTTCAGGTATCCAGAGCAGATGTTTTGAAGAAGGAAAAAAACGTGTTGTTTGGAGGAAAAGGTGTAGTCTAAAACTACAAGTAGAAGTTAGTATATGTGGCGCTCATCACCACACAATATGCCTGATGCTGACAAGCTATTAGTCATTGACAGGAATTCTAGTTTATCTGATACAGGTATCTGAATAGGCATAATATAGTTTTTCTAGTTTCTTGGGAGTTCGACTTAGTATTAAACAATATTCTGATTAAAAATTAGCACTTCATAAAATACGTATGCGTGAAATGAATTCAAAACCATCTGAGACATCACAGGACAAATGGGAGAAAACATTAATAAGCAGAATTGCTTATCTTTTGCTGGTCAATTTTCAGCATAGTTTCTCTTTTAATATTTTTATGAATGACTAGAAATCAAACATTAAATTGCAACCTGAGAGAAAAAATGCAGGTGGAATAAGGGTTGAGTAGATACTAATTTACCACAGGTTACAGTTGCAGAACAATCTGGGTTGCTTATGAGGTGCAGACGAACAGTGAAGACTTCAGTACTCTTCAAAGACTACAGAATAGCAGTGGGGCTAAGATCTTCCTTATTCTTTGCACTTACATTCATAAAGTTAGAAAGAACTCCAGGAAAACATCCAGTCATTATTCCCAGTCGCAACTCCAGAAAACACCCAGTGGTTATTCCTAGTCCTGTGGCAGGAAGAATGATATGCTTAGGTGGTACCTTACAGGTGAAGTGGAGTAACGGAGTCTTCCTAGGCAAAGTGTACCTGTCTTTTATGATTGTATTGGTAGGTTTATTGTACAAATTTATGTAAGTAGATCACAGTGCTACACTTACAGGTGTGCTTTTCTGTGTTCCAGATACATATTAGCCGCTCTCTGCTCTACCTTGTCATCTTGTTAGAGCCAGGAGCTCACACCTCTGAAAAGACATACAGACTTTTCTCTATACCTTCCCCTTCTCCATTAGCAGGTACCATCTCACATAGAAGAACTACACAGAGATGCTTAGCCCAAAGATAGACAGAGATTCTCCCTATTCCTGGCTCAGACAAAGCCTCCAGTATCACAGTGAACAAGGAAAGGAAACTCAGTCTTTCCCAGGGAAGCCCAGACTCTCTGTGCCCTACCTCATACGAGGAGCCCTTAGGAGCAGGGGGCTATTTCAGTTTTGGCATTTGAAAAGGAAAGGAGAAAGTGGGGTTGATGCACACTTTTGCCGAGTCCACCCATCCTCATGTCATTTGCCCATTTCTTCTAGTCCAGCCTCTTCACGGTCCTAATCTCTCAACCAGTCCCAATAATCCTTGTCCCCCTCACTGCAGCCATGTTCTATCACCAACCGACTCCTCCATACCTCTTCCTTCACAAAAAGCATTCACATGCATAATTTGTCTCAAAAATAGCATAAACATTTCCTGTCTGTTCTGCTGTTCCAAGTTCATCCATTCCAGAATAAAAATTACATGGTACAGCATTCTCAAAGAGGCTGATTCAGTGTGTGGACATCCTCTCAGTTTCTCTCTTTTTCATATCTCTTCCTAAAGTTGTATTTGAACTCAAACTGACCAGACAGGAAGAAGAGAAAAAGTACTCCATACCCCTACAAGTTGCCCAAGAGCTATACAGGGCAATGGGCTCAAGACCCTTCCAACTGCTTGGGCCATGGTCCCACAGCAGTCTAAACTGATTCAACTGCCAGAAACAAAATTCCCATTCCTGTCTTGAATTTAATGCTTATTGGAATTGAGCCTTTCTCAGCTCATTAAACCAGCAGAAAACTGATTGCTTTTCATAGAATCACAAGACAATCCAGATGCTAAATGATCAAAGGAGCTCTCTAGTCAAACAATCTGCTCAAAGTATGGTCAGCTCCAAGACCACATCAGGATGCTTTGTCCAGTTTGGTCCTGAACACCTTCAAGGCTGGAGCCTGCACAACCTTCCTGGGCATCCTGTTGTAGTGCCTCCCTGTCCTCATGGTGAGAAAGTGTCCTCTCATATCCAGCTTGGACTTAGTTTATGCCCACTGATTCTTGTCCTCCTGACATGCAGCACTACAAAGAGTCTGACTCCATTGTTTCAGAGCTCGTAGATACAGGCACACTGCTAATAGTTCATCTCGGAGTCGCCTCTGCCCCAGGCTGGACAAATCCCGTTCCTCCAGCCTTTCCTCATGGGGCAACTGCTCCAACCCCAGCCATTGTGGATGCCCTGCTCTGAACTCACTACAGTTTGTGGATGTCTCTTCTGTAAGGGAGGAAGGGAAGAGGCATGTGTGAATAAACTGTCCACAGTATCCAAATGTGGTCTAACAGTGTGTGCTGGGCAGAGGGGACAACCACATTCCCCGAGCTCCTGGCAGTGCTCCTGCTGATGCAGCCCTGCATGCTGTTGGCCACCTCTGCTGCCAGGGCTTGCTGCTTGCTCCTGCCCAGCTCCCAGGGTCCCCAGTGCCCTTACCCCAGAATTGCTTCCCCGGTAGTCTCTTCCTCAGCCTTTGTCATTCCAAGAGGTTCTTCCTTCCCAGGTGCAAAATCTATCCTTGCTGAATTGTACAAGGTTCCTGTTGGCCCATGCCTCCAGGTTGTCCAGGTCATTCTGGGTGGCAGCCCTACTGTTGGACATATTGATGGGTTCCCCTTGATTTCATGTAATCTGCAGATTTAATGAGAGTGCCCTTTGTCACCTACTTCAGGTCATTGATAATGAAGTTAAGCAGCACAGGTCCAAAGATAGACCCCTGCAGTACCAACACTGTCACATCCTCTAGGGAGAATACAACCCACCAGCCATAACCCTCTGGACCAGACCATTACTTTTGGAGTTTTTCCTGCCAGCTGAGTGATCTCGGTGCAGGGTCAGACAAACTGCAGAGCCAGCCTGAGTGAGAGGACATCAGCATGCACCTGGGATGGAGAAGGGGAGCCCAGGACCAGTGAACCAGCCAGTCCTGTCAGCTTAACCATGTGAACCTGCCCTTTCACATCATAACATTGGGTTACACTAAGACATTTGGCTTTTGACCATCTGTCTGACTGATCTTTCAAAAAGACTTCCCATTTTGCCTCCCCACTGAAGGTGATAGAGGCCAAGTCTTAGTTGGGGTAAATACTGGGATAATCAGATCAGTTGGAGCAATTCAGTCCACATGGGGTGAAGAAACCAAATGAAGCAGGAGGTGCAATCTGAAATGTCATGAAGGGTCAAATGCAGAGAGCTGCCAAGTATCATTGGATATCCAAGGAAGCCAGCAGTGGTTTAAGGTATCAATCGCAAAAAATGAAAAACCTTTATATATAAACATCTATGCATGCATGTATATATCTATATACATCTCTATATAAATGCATATAAATTTGTAGACACGTATTTAGCATATATCTTAATTAGTAGGATTATTTTCTCAGGTTGGTTGAGTTTGCCTAGCATTTTGGTACTCCTCTTTCTGCAAAGCTTTTATTGTGATTCTATATGCAGGGTAATAATGGTTAGTGAGTCTTAAAGATTATAAAAGGTGAAAGCTTTTAAAGACTAAGAAACCCATCATGAGGATGGTTTAAACTGTTGTTGATCACAGGAAATTTAAGATGATCTCTTTGTTTACATTAACCAAAAGTGGAAATACAGTGCTCTACAAAATGTAGAATAAAATAATAAGAGAACACAGTTGGGATGTCTGCATGACAGGAAAATCATGAATAGCAGAGTGTGAGTGGGTGGGAAGAAACAGGGGAATGATGAATGTTTTCCAGACTGGAATACCACTGAAATAATCCAAATTAGAATTAAGGACCCACTTCTTATATACATGATTTTTCATTATGATAAAAAATCTCTTTCCCTTGTTGAAAAAAATAATGTATTTTTCCAGGGGACATGATGTGAGGGTGGTAACTAGCTGTTTCTGTTCCCCTTCAGCACTCAGATATATACATTGATTATTCCTGCTGGGTTTACTAGCAGTGATGTGCATAAAACCCCATACATCACCCTGCAATGCTATCCTGAAAAATGTTTTTATTACTGACACAATGGAGAATATTCAGTGAATTGTTACACCTGCTGTCTTTGGGATTGTCCTAATTTATAGGGATTTTTAATCTGTTAAAATGAGTCGTCTGGTCAAAGAAACAAAAGTGTAATTGTGGTCTTCATAAACAGTATGGACAAACAGTTTTAAAAGTCCTAAAAATAGAAGAAAGCACTCAGAAACGCAGTCAGAGAGGGTACCTTGCATATGCTTAGTGAACTTATTCACACATTTATTTAGCAAAAGATTTTAAATAGTCTCTAAAGCAAAATAATAAATGTCATTTTTATCACTTTACAAAATAATTTGTGTAAAAGACTGATTTGCTGCCTTATCTATTTTACTCATTAGCATTTTGAAGTCTTGAAATATTGCCTTTCTTTGTCTTTTCTTTCTCTCTTTTTCTTCCTTCTCTCTCTTTTCTCCCTTCCTCCCTTTCTCTCTCTCTTTCTTCAGGACTGGGAAGCAAAGCCAATCTGTACCACGCTAATTGTCATGCAGGCACTGCAGTTGTTTCCCTGGTTTTGCTCCCCATCCCTGCCACAGCTTGGTACTCCCGGCAGCCTGGTGCTACATGAATAGCTTGGCCTATGGGGACCTTTCTGTCTGGGACAGAACCATTCTGTCCAGACAGGGAGAGACGGGGGTTTTTTGTTCTTTAGGAAAAAAAAAAAAGGAAGAAAAAAAGAAGACAGACCTTGCTGCAGCCCTTTACTTAGGATTCCTCCTCAGGAATTCTAATTCCAGCTGCACGCTCCAAAGGGGCTCGTGGAAGTGATTATTCGAGGCGTAAATCATCTTCAATAGCTTTGTGTTCACACACCAGTTCTGTAGGGATTTCTCTTTTTTTTTTCTTTTTACTTTCAGATATTATACTGTACTATTTACTTGCAAATCGTAATCTAACACAGCAATTGTGGGGGGAGATCAGAATTAGTAAATACTTTGTTTAAAAATAATTGCTGATTTGAGAAATACCTTTGAGAAATTATGAACAGCACAGCTGTCAGTAATAGCAATTATTCATATATTGAATGAATGTATTTGTGGTTTACCTCTATGGAAGGACATTTTACTTATCCACTGTTCCCTTTCTCCAGGAACATTCCCATCTGCAGTTTTACAGCTATGTGACCATTTCAGTGAAAACAATTTTGTTTTACAAGAAGCTCGTATCTTAAAAATATGTCCCCTAATTTCTGAAAAGCAAGAGACGAAGGTGGGCTAGAACTTACTGGTTTGCCCAGGAAGAGGTTAAGATGGAACATGCCATAAACTCTCTGCATTGTTGCAGGGCTGGATCCAGATGTCTGAGCTCAGAGTCTTCATAATTACATTTTTTCCTAAGTACCTACATTTTACTCCATATATATAAAATGGACACCAACGGCTTCATCGTGCTGATGTTGTGCCTAATCAGAATGTTAAATTTGCAATTTTTTATAAGCGAAAGTTATTTTCTTGAATTAAAAACTTTCATCTCCATAATTATCATACATATATCCTCGATGTACTGCTTGGTCTTCATTTGCCTATAATCAAATATCCATAAAACTAAAAATAAAATCCTGTGCTAAGCACTTCTGCCAACTGCATTTCACAGAATAAAACTCAAAGAGCAGATAATTCTTGTGTTGCTATTTATTAAACGGAAAAAGATCACTGCACATTGAAGAGTCCACTGGCGTGTATGTATATATATTGTAATAGAACTAATAGGTTTTCTGAACAGCAGCGCAATGCACCACACGTCTGACAGAAAAATGTCACCGATAAACCTAGTTAGCTCACTATAAACTAAGAGCACACTCAGGGAGGCAAATATATTTCTCATCCTCATTGTGGACAATATTTCAAAGCCTATTAAACTGAGCTGGGCATTCTTGGAGAAGGAAGCGGTTGTACTCTTTCCCCCTTCCCTTTCTCCCTCTCCTCCCCATTTACCACTGCCCGTTTTGGGGTCCACGCTCCTAGGGCAGGGAAGCAGAGGAGCTGCCCCGCAGTCCATCCCCACCCATCCCTCCTGTTCAAGGCTGCACCCAGCTCTGTATTAAAGTGCTGCCTCTTTAGACAGTGACAGGCACCCTCTGCTTGCCTATTGACTGGCCAAGACCTTTTATTAGAGCTAAGACTACACATGCAAGCTGCCAGGCTTCCAAAATATCAGCTCTGTTTACCTGATGGGCCAGCCAGAACTGGAGTTCAGCAAAGGTAAAGTATATAAAAAACTTGGAGCATTTTGGCCTTAAATGACACGCCAGAGGTCACAGAGGTGGTCTGTGGCAGAACAAGTATGGGCACGCAGATCTCTAAAGTGTGAGGCTCCCTAATTACTGACATGTCCTGCTTCCCACAGGGATAGTAGGTCTATTTTACCCAAAAGTCTAATGGCTCTTTACACCAAAGAGAATTGTCTGTGCTTGTGCCTCATTACAGGCTGTCCTTTCTTCACTCTTTGCTACTGCAGATACCATTATGCTTTTGACTTGTTTTTACAACTTGTGTACAGGAAACTGTGAGTCTTGGGAGCCTGACCTTGGCAGAGAGTCTCCCCGCACAAGGTATTACCTGGGGAATTCTCTGTCTACTCCATGGTCACTTGCTTTGGCTCTGCAGCAGAAGAAAAGCTTCACAGACCAGAGAAATCTGCAGTCTGGTTTTATTTCTAGTACAACAATGTGTGTATAAAAATAAAATATTGCCTAGGAGAAGATAGCATTGGGAAAGCAACCAAAGATCTGAGTGTACAGTACCTGACACCTGCTGCTGACAATGCAAGCATTCACTGGTTGATAATATTAGTTTATATAGCTATTTACTTTTCCATTTGACAGAAAATTATAATGGCTTTTTCAGATAGTAGCTACCCTTTCTAGGAGAGCACTTATGTCTCCAGGTGCCCATTACAGCTCCTTAAAGATTCGTGTGCTAACAATAGATTTCCAGATTCCAAAGAGAGATATTACAGTATAGTAATCCCAGAGAATTGCAGACATCATTATTTTAGCTGCTTTTCGATATACAGAAATGTGTAAAAAAAAAAATAATAATCCAAGCATGCCCTTCTTGCACTCCCATCCACTCCCCATACTCTGGTGAGATCATTATTTGTACTTCAAACATGGGCATGGGCCCAAATTTGTCATGCAACAATGCTGTTTGGTGGCAAACCCAAGCAGGTCATCCCATCTAAAGAATCTCAGGACTTTGCTGCCTTTAAGTATGAACCTGCTTGGCTCATGGACCAGTAGGACCTTCCAGTGCTTTCCCAATATTCCTTCATGCTTCTCCTCCTGCTTTTGGGAGCTGTCACGATTTCAGAGTCTGTTAGACAACACAGGTCTCTGGCATTGCATCTGGGAGCATGCTGAACTCAAATTGGTTTTCTAGCGTTGCAGCCTATTAGCTATAAATGGAAGTGACACAGTAACTGTCTCTGACGTTTCTATCTTCCATATTATATAGAGACAAAACATGAGAAAAAAGGAAGTGCTGTTCTTGACCGCCTCTCACCACCAACTGCTGACTCCATGCACACTCACTATGGTCTGCAATAGACTGCGTCACATGCTGGTGCCAGCTGTGAGATGAAGTCCTCCCCACACTGTGCCACAGATCTATTAATGAGATTACCAGTAAACAGAGTGGGTCATTTTTTCCATGTCTGCATTCAAAGGGAGTGATGTGGTGTGCAGAGAGTGAAATTTAGGACAGGCAGGCAGCATGCAGTCCAGCAGCTCCCCATGGGAAGAGAGTGGAAAAATAAGGCAGTTTAGAAAAGAAAGCGTGTGCACTACTACACACGCAAATGATATCTCAGAAATATAAAGCTGGTAATAGCATCAGAAAAAGTGTACTGTTACTCACCTCTGTCACCTCTTTCCTGAGTAAATCCAGATTTTGAGTGATTCTTGCAACTTCCGAGTTTCATGAAGGCAGTCAGGGACAGGATTCTGACCATGATCCCCATAGGCATAAAAAAAACCCAGCTGAAGCAGCTGAGTTAGGAAGAGCTCTGGCTGATTCAGTAAGAGAATCACAGCTTCACACAGTGGTTGATGTTGGAAGGGACCTCTGGAGATCATCTTGTCCAACCCCCCTGTGCAAGCCTGTTGCCCGGGACCAAGTGCAGACCAGTTTTGATTATCTCCAAGCATGCAGACTCCACAACTTCTTTGGGCAACCTGTGCCAGTGATTGGTCACCTTCACAGTGAAAAAGTATTTTCCTGATGTTCAAATGGAACCTCCTGAGTTACAGGTGGAGTCCATTGCCTCTGGTCCTGTCATTGGGCACCACTGAAACAATCCTGGCTCTGTCCTTTTTACACCCTCCCTTCAAGTATTTGTATACATTGATAAGATTCCCTCGAGCCTTCTCTTTTCCAGTCTGAACAGTCCCAGCTCTCTCAGCCTTTCCTCATAGGAGAGATGGTCCAGTTCCTTCGTCATCTTCACAGCCCTTCATTGGACTATCTCCAGTATGTTCACATCTCTTTTGTACTGTGGAGGCCAGAACTGGGCACAGTATCCCAGGTGTGATGTCATCAGTGCTGAACAGAGGGGAAGGATGTCCACTCTCCACCTGCTGGCAGTACTTTGTCTAATGCAGCCCAGGATACCATTTGCCTTCTTTGCAGCAAGGGCACATTGCTGACTCAAGCTCAATTTGATGTCCACTGGGACCCCCAGGGCCTTTTCTGCCAAGCTGCTTTCCAGTTGGGCAGTCCCCAGCAGGTACTGGTGCCTGGGGTTGTTCCTCCCCAGATCCATGACTTTTCAAGTCCTCTTATTGAACTTCATGAGGTTCCTGTCAGTCCAGCCTGTTTGAGGTCCCTTGGGATGGCAGCATGACCCTCTTGCATATCAGCCGCTCCTCCCAGTTTGGTGTCATCTGCAAACTTGCTGAGGGTATGCTCTGCCCCATCATCCACATCATTAATGGAGATGTTAAACAGGACTGGACCCAGTACTGATTCCTGGGGTGCATCGCTAGTTACCCATCTCCAGATATCACTGTTGTGAGTGCATTGTTGACTCCTAACCTGTCATTCTGCAATGGCTGTGCAAATTCTTATGTGAACAGAGTCCACCTGAGTTTGAAGTACTCTACACACATCATAATAGCGTATAAACAGTTGTGAGGATGCAGTGCAAAATGGAACTAAACCCCTTGACATTCTAGATCCTCCCCCTTTCCCTTACCCCCTTTCCACAACAAGCCCAGGCACTCTCACTTTGTGTTGGGAGTTGGCTACAATGAATTCCAGCTGCCTGTTTTCCTTTTGTGCCTCTGGCACTGGAAAACCTCCCCCTTCCCTTTCTTTCTCTAGTAGGAGGTCTTTCACCTGACCCTACAAAGCAGCTAGTCTTTTTCCTGTCATTTCCTGCCCTACCCTCTTCTTGCTGGAGAAAACAGCACAAAACAAATGTTCGAAAAGGTTGGTGGTAAGCAAAGATCCTGTAGATCTTTGCGAGTAGTTGAAAGGGAATCGCAGTCTTGGAGGAAATGGCCTGGATGCTGGTTTGTCCTCTTCTATTTTTTTTTTCCTTCTACTGCTTCAGGAAAAATGGGCCAGTGAGGATGACGTCTCATCCTCAATAATGAGGTAACAATAAGAGCAATAATAATAAAAAGTATAACCTACCTTTTACATAAAGAAGATAATTCTTTGTATTTTTTTGTCAAATTACTACCTTTAACCCTTTCGCCAGTCAAATCTGCTATTTCTTGTGCCATTCATGATTGGTACAAATGTAGAATTGGTCTTCAGAAATAGACAGAAAGGGCAACGTATTTCATGGGCAGCTTTGGGAATTTCTTTTTCTCAGGCTGCTAAACCTGTCTGGATCATACTTTTCCCATGAAAGCTGCTAGAAATTCTAAATGAGGAAAATTCAGCATGTTCTTCTAATTGCATATTGAATAACTCTCCTAGGTCTAATAACTGCAAGTTTCTTTCAGGAACCAGAAAATTTGTTTATCATCTGGCTTTTAAAAGGAAAAGTAAATAACCATGATCTGTGAGGAAGGTGTGAATTCAAAGCAATTCTGGGTCAATTCTTTTGAAACCAACACATCTTGTTTCAATTTTGCTTTAAAAGACGAGTTTTAAAAGTCAGTTTGCACCAGCTACAGATGGATATTTTAGTACAAGTCTGTTTGTAAACTAGCCCTGAGCCATGAATTCTCACACAGAACTGCAGTGCGAGCCTGGTAACTGTTTTGCATTCAAAAGTCCTATCTACTGAAGTAGAGGTATTCATGCCTATAATCTTGGCTGTCAACTACAGCACCTCTTCATAAAGTCAGTCGAAAATAACCAGTAACACAAGAAGTTACTGACTAGTCCTACTGCATTCTGCAAAGTACTCTTTGATGGCCACAGGGCAGTTTCAGTGCAAGGCGTGCAGGTGGTGCTTTCCCACTGTAATGTGCTCACCTAATCCTGCTGCGTGGCTGTTTGAAGACTGTTAAATCTTGAAGTTTATTTGACTACCATTTGCTGACATACCCCCATCCACTGGAGTCACACAGTGTCACAACAGTGTTTTCTTTCAGCAAATAAAAATGTCTATTACATGCCTGCTTCCAGCTGAAGTTATCAACTATTTAACAATGAATTATGGAATGGTATTTAAAAGCTCAAGCAGCATTCCAATCACATGCTCACAATAGAGAATCCACCTTTGTATTTATTGCTGTGAAATAAACTTCCAGATCTAGACATTTCAACTGCAAGTGTCAAAATACTTTCAATAAATAATGGGACGAAATAGCAAATTGTAACAAAACACAGAGCAACACCCCTACTACCCTGTAATTCCATAAAGGTGTTACTAATCACGTTTATTACTGTAACCTTCTTGCTAGAAATTAGAACCTAATCACTACAGCTATGTAAATTTTTGTTTTATTTTGATAAACACAATGCTGGGCTGGTACAATATGCGAAATTATCATTCTTGGTTTTCATTTTGATACAAAGAGAGAACTTAATAACACCACTTCATTTTTTTTCCTGTGGGAAGCAAAACCTTAACGCTAAAAAAAGCCTTGGACATGATGGACTGCTTTAAGACCAGGGCAGTTTTCCGTTTTTAATTAAAAAAAGAAATCTCTCTTTTCTCCTACCCCAAGGATATTTGCATATTAAAAAGCTACAGAAATGAGGTTTATATTTATTCTTTATGGCTATGACGTGGGGGAGAGGGCAGTTATTGTTCAGCATTGACATCAGCCTTAAGACTGCAGACTGCAGGCCTTTACAATGGAATTAGACTTTCGTGTTGCATAATGAGATTCATTATAATTGACATGCATAATTCCAATCATGTTCTGTGTTGATTCAGCCTTTTGTTGTCAAGACAGCCTGTTATTACATACTGAACTAACCTTACTTACATAAAACAATTAAAACAAAACATCTTCAAAGGTTGTTAGTTTGGGCTTTTCTTCTTCTTAGATGAATGCAAGGTACCCTTTCTCTCCCCACCCCCACCTCCCCTGCAGCATTTTCTTAGTGAAGCCAGAAAATCTAACACGTAGCACAGAACAGTCTTTCCTCAGTGAGAAAAACTATTCTCAAAACATGATCCCACAAGACAGTTTCATGAGTGTTCTCTCAACATTATAGTGTAGGAAACAATACTATAATAAATACATAAATTAATAAATGCAGAAATGGGTCCCCAGTATTCCCAGAGTTGAAAAGCACGGCAATTAACAAAGACTATCAAGGCTGTTAGTGTTCATAAAGTGCCAATCAAGGTCACTCAGAGGTACTAATTCACTAAAATATGGCAAAATCAGAAGGGTTGACCTTTTCAGCTTGTCTGTATTTTTTTTTAGGAGAAATAATGAAAAGTTGGCCACACGCTAACATAATTTTTTGCTAGTAATTTATTTGAAATGATATTGGTTGTTTTACACTAGTTTTTCTTGCACAGTTTCTCATCAGTAGAAATGACAACAGTTGTTACTAGATTTACAAAGGGGACTGAGATGCCTAAGCAGACAGGTCAGAAAATCACAGAATCATAGAGTGGTTGAGGTTTGAAGGGAGCTTTGAATGTCATCTTGTCCAACCCCCATGCTCAAGCAGGGCCACATCAAGCCTGTTGCCCTGGACCATGTCCAGATGGCTTGTGAATATTTCCAAGGTTGGATAGTCCACAACATCCATGGGCAACCTGTGCCAGTACTTGGTCACCGTCACAATGAAAAAGGAGGGAACTTCC
The DNA here is from genome assembly GCF_001431845.1 of Calidris pugnax. NCBI lineage: Eukaryota > Metazoa > Chordata > Aves > Charadriiformes > Scolopacidae > Calidris > Calidris pugnax. Next base: position 3,527,403 of record NW_015090859.1, on the reverse strand, counting down.
TGAGTTACAGGTGGAGCCCAGTGCCTCTGGTCCTGTCCCGTATCCCAGTGCCCACCAGTACACTTACAAAATACTCATTCATCTCATCTCTAAAACCAATGGAGGGGGCACTCATCTGGTCAAAGATATCTGTGATGGAGACATCAACATCTGAGCTGGTCAGCATCCTTCAGAGTTAATATAGAAAAATAGGTATTTCTAGCAAGCCATTCATCTAATTTTAAAAAAGACGTCTAAAATAAGTCAGATGAATCACATCCACAAAACACCCATTAGCTCCACTGACTTTCAGGGAAGTCTAAGTTGACTTCTTGTAACTGTAAACATCTGTATGGGAGCACTGTCTGGCATTCTTTCAAGGCTCTATGTACACCGGCAAGGTCATGGGAACATGTGAACAACCAGGGATGTTCAAATATTGCCAGAAGAGTATCCTAATTTTCCCTACTATTTGGCAGGATTTATAAATTAGATATTCTCTAATTTGTCCCATGTCACACTGCCACACCCACATATGCAGACCGTTCTGCTCATACGAGTGGACACACCTTGGAATTACTCTGTCTCAAAAGCATAAGTGCCCAGATAATTGTCATTGTTCCTGTCACTTAGGACACACTAATAAAGGGAAATCAGTCTGGAAGCAGAAGGGTCATATGCGAGTACTTACTTTTCCCACAAAACAGTTGAAACAATTTCCTTTTGCTGAGCTACAAATGAAAATTGGCTTGAAGGGAAATGCCAGCATCGCGAAAAGTTCAATCAACAGCTTTGGCAGCTCTCGAGAGGCATTCCAGGGAGATTTCAATGAGACCCATATTGACCGTTACTAAAAAATGAAAATGTAACTGCCAGTAAGGCAGCCTGTCTGATTGCCAGTTAGGCAAATTAATTACCCGCTGCCTTCCCTTGCCATGGGTCTACTACCAAGAAATAGCATCCAGGTCTGAGGGAAGGTCTGTGAGGAGGCAGACCTGGAGCAGGGGTCTCAGCTGAAAACCCAAGTGAGATTCAGTCCTAGAGATGGGGAGGAGAAGGGAGGAAAGGCAGGCAGGAGGGGGCTGGCACCGGCTGGAGGCGAGGCTTCATAAACCTCTTGCAAAATTCAGAGGTTGGTACTTGCTGGTGGCCAGTTCAACTTGACCAAGGCAGAGTGCCTCCTGCGCAGCTCTGGAATTTGCTGAAGTGACTTTTCAATAGTTGCTGAAAGTGCAGCCCCCCTTAGCTGTTCGCTAGGAAAGACTGGAGACTAGAGGGATACTCTGAAAGATAAATTCAAATGGAAAGTCCTAGCGCGGAAGAATGTCATTGCTCCTCACACATTGATTGTTCTGAATGGTCTGAATGTGAGGCTGGGGAAAAGTCCAAAATTTAGAGCCAAATAAATAAAGCCTGAACACAGACTGATAGCCAAAACTATAAAGAAAAGTCTGCTCTTGCTGGCTAACCACCATGGTATTCTTTGCCTTCTTATTTTACACCTGTTTTATTTTAAAAGGGGCCACCTGGGGGTTGTAATGGCTTTCTGCAGTGGCATTGCTCCGACTCCAGAATCTCATCTTTCATGAGAGAAGCTGCTTGGTGAGCTCTGGGATCAGCAAAACCCAGCACCCTCTGCACAGGCACCTTACTGTTAGTTGAAAAAATTTATGGGCACTTTCTCCAGAGATGGGCTGGGATTTAGTACAAATTCAGACAGTCAGACCTAGCCATCTAAGTGCCCACTATAGCCAGTGGGGATCCAGAGCTTGATTTAGTTGCCCTTTGTAATTCATGAGGTATTTGAACCATCCTCATGGTATGATAAAGGGCCTACTGCATGGTCTTCTGAAGTGGCAGCTGAGGGCTAGGAGAAATACATTAGGACATCTCATGTGGCACTAGATGTCTATATTTAGACAGGTGACTACCACTTCAGATTGTCTTTGACTGTAGTCAGTCACAGTCTGAGACAGTGCCTACTGGACAAACACACAGCATACATTGCGAGTTCCTAAATGAAGGTGTCTGCAATTAAGCTAAACTCACATTTGGGGCATCTCTTTTCAAATTGTCTCTTCTTGTTTTTTAATGATACTTCCAGAAGCATATTTATCTTTGAGATCTTCATCTTTGTGTCAAATCTGATAAAATCAGCCAATGGGTGCGAAAGTTAACACAGTGTGAACAGGCTGTTTCCTAGGTATTACAGTAACTCCCAACAGAGAGCACACAGACAGTTATCACCTAGTCTTCAATCATTCCACAAAATCCAAGATGTCTTGCCCCATTCTGACTGTGGCAGAATGTTCAAGAAATCTGGAAACCCTTGTAACTTGTGACCATCTCTGCCTGTGTAATGCCACAGGTATAAATTACTTTCTCAAGGACACAGCTACTGCTGCCACAAAGGTGTTTGAAAGCCTGGGAAAAAAATAAATACATAGGATAAATAATAAAAATAACTGTAAATTAATGGTCAGCACTGAGAAAAAGAAAAAATATTGTCATGAGCCTGACAATATATTGGTGATAAAATGATGTCATCTAATTATTTAGATGCCACAGGGAACCATAGTAATTTGTGGAGCTATAAGATAACTGAAGGTTATGTTGCTACAGGTAGACAAGAAGCTCCTTCTCCTAGTTTTGTCTGACAGAAGATTTTCTGTGTAGCAAAGAAAGTATTCCAGATTTAGTCACTTTTCTTCACAAACAGCACCACTCACTTCTGCATCAGATGAGATTAAACTTTTCAGCTATCATTCAAGATATATAAAAATGTTTTCCTTTAAGCTTTCTTATATATACATGTGTGTGTGTGAAATAAGACACATAAGTACAATTTTTCATTGTCACTTAATTAAAAAAATGGGAAAACCTGTTTTCCCGAAAAGATATACAAATTAATCAAGAGATGGCGTGCATAAGAAACATTGAAGGGGTTAAATTGCTGAGATAAGTTCATCATCAGTAAACTAGCCATACCTCAGAGACACCCAGGTTTGTAATATGAAGTGCTACATACAGAAAATTGATATGCCTCTGAGGTTTTATAGAAAAAGAAATGAATAAAATATAGTCTTATGTAGAACAAAGCCATCAGAAAATTCATTATCATTAAATAAGTTTGCAAGACTAAAGAAATCTACTTTGGGGAAAAGAAAGAGAAAGGCAAGAGGGTGGAAAAAAATAAATTATGCACATTTTGCTATAACTAGCTGAGGTACTCTTGCACACTAAGGTGAATGTTATATCATACCTATTTATAAAACCATTCTCTTTGCCAACTAATATTACCCAGAGTCTGTATTAGCAAACAGCTGCAAGTATTTACATCTGTATTTTTATCTATTAGATTAACAAATCAAGGTTTTAGGTAACTTTGTTGATTCATTATTTTTCAGTTTCAACTCTGAGTAAAACAATTTTAAACTTCCATGTTCAACTTGTCATCACAAATCCATCCCTGTGTTTATACTATTTTGCTTTAGTACAGATCTTGAAATTCACAATTTGCTTCCTTATTCTAATTAAATCTTCTGAAATGCTAGAGAAGAGTTCGAACTAACGTGAAAACCTGCTAGCAGATTAATAGTAGAAAAGTGTGATCAAATGCCTTGACTGATGAAAGTCATCTTCTCCTGCTGACTATGATGTATATCTGTGTGCACGTGTGAGTAACATTCTCTGTTGACGTTTTCTCCTTTGCTTCCAGTGCTACTCCTATCAATCAATGGCACTTCTTCAGAGAGAGTCTGTTAGACTCATTAGCTGAATTATACATATAATCATGCATATGCAATAAAGCTTTTTAAATCATTCTTATAAGCTTACATTTCCAGTACTCTGTTGAAGTCTTGTGCTATGGACTCCCCTGTTACAGTGGTATAAATGCTTTGAGACACATTGAAATAAGCAAGAGTCCCTTACACAGTGCAATATTGAAAAAATATCTTTTTCTTTTTTTTTTTTTCTTGTTTGGTTTTGAGTAAATATCAGAGCTTTCCACAGGGACAGCTTACATTCATAAGTGAGTCCTGCACTGGATTTTTGCTTGAGGACTCCTTTACACTACCGTGGCAGTGCAATGAAATCTTCCAGTGGGAGTAAAGTACAGCTACATTCACTTTAAGACTTCTTTGTACTCCTAGAGGGGCCAGTTCAGAATCTGGCTTTCAGTGAACAGCACCTCATTTCTGCAAGGTGATGGATGCCCTTAAAAGGTGCTAATGGAAATTGATGCCATATAGTACCTTATAGGTTTTGTCTTCACCTAAATGCACGCCATTTATGAAGATGTAGTTTAGGAACCCAACAAATTTTGTCCGACTGACAAGGAGCTTTCTGCAAGAGGTAGTATGCATGGCTTGGAATCTTCAAACCAAAAATACCTATCTATAAACACATAAAACCATATATACACAAAAAAAGTACTATACATTCCTTTCCTGTTGAATGCACAAATGGGTTTTAAGGCCTTAGGATTGTCCTTTCCCTAATGACTCTCAAAAATATGAACAGCATTCATTGCTGCTTGATGATAATAGTGACCTTATAATAGTTTCCATGGAAAGAATCCTGAGATCATAAACAGTGACAAAGTGAGTTTGTTAGTTACCAAACATACACATTCCAAAGGTACATGACATTTAATTCTAATCTATTTTTAGAAATCATAGGAAAATGAAGACAAATTAACTTTTTCCAGCAGAAGCACTTACATCGCATTTCCAAATACAATTACAGAGGAGAACTTCTAATTGACTATTATTAGAAATCAAGTCATTTCTATTACACACTCTACACTGTAAGCTCTTCTCCAAAACAGGGTGTTTAAAAGGCAGCATTTATGACGGACTCAGTGAACTGAGCGTCTGAGTCAGATGACCTAAATTCCTCCAAGCCCCTGTGCCTAATATTTTGTATTAAATGACACTAGGCTGATACTCATTCAGCACCTTACTTAGGCTTTCTGAACTCCACTTCATAATATGGTGTATTTACATAGAGAGTCCAGAAAGCATAGCACAGCGTCTGGGACTCTCGGCTTCGACGTAAAGAGATATTTACCATTTTTTGCAGGGTCTCTGATCCCTCTATTGTGACCTTGTAGAGCAGTCTGCTCTCCACCACAAAGACTACCTGGAGCGAAAGAACTGCTTCTATTTAAGATGAAACCTTGGCACAAGCGAGGAGAGTTTTTTCCGAGGACAGGCAGTGGGAACATATTGAATACCAGTGTGATTCTCCCCTTTCCCTTCACTGTGGAGTTCTCCAGCTATTTCTCCAAGAAATTCACATCTCCCAAGATCCTGCCAGTAGCATCTGATAAAGGCTGACGGCAACAACTGAGGCTTGCTTTAGAACACAAAGCAAATGCCTTTTGTACCCAAAGAAACAGTCCTCTGTTTTGTCATGCCCTTTCTTTACATCCACAGAGAAATTTCTCTGACTGCCTTTTTACACTTAGAAGTTTTGCCAGTTTAACTCTTTTGGTTAGAAGCATGGGATGAAAAACCCAGTCATTTACTGACATGGCTATAGGGTGAAATAACTCTTACATAGAAGCAATTACACCAGTAAAAATTCCTTTAGCAAAGGTAAGTTATTCCATTTGGAGGGGACTGTTAAAGCTACCTCTGCAGAAGAATCATTTTGCTTCTGTGAAGAGCTTCCTCTGGGAGTGAAGGATGAAGATAATGGTTAGGAGAGTTATGCCACACAAACCTTTGGAAGTACTGACAAGCCTACCATGTCTTCCCTGCTGGATGGAAGGTAATTTTTTCAGCCTGATAGGCTAAATAAAGATAAGGGAAACGCATAAGATAATAAGACACTCATAAACCACAGTGAAAAGGGCCATATAAGTATCTAGAGAGCAGGAGCTATCACGGAGAGGAACGTTTAATGGGTAAAAGTTGAAAATAGATTTTATGAAGGCAAAACTGCATGGGGTCGGTATGCAATTTAATAACTGTATATGATCTGCAGCATCTACATAATGCACAAAAGCGCTGACAACGCAGCAAAACCAGTACTAGTTCTGAAACACAAAGAATAAGTTTAACAAGGAATGTACATATCCCATGAATTATAGAACTGTGCAAAACTGAGGAAACTAGCAAAATTTACACTATGATGCAGCAGCAGAGAATCAAGAGCTGCTGAGTAAGGTCAGAATAGTGGTATAGGGAAAAAAATACATGGGGTTCAAATCTGCCCCAAATGAAAGATGAAGACCTTCTCTGCCACCTTGCCATTGCTTCCACCTGCATGTGGGTATGGAATCTCCTCCCATATCCTCCTAGTGGTTGCCTGTATGTTTCCTTGATGCACACTGAGAAAATCCCACCTGTGCTGCCAAATTCAGGCACTGCTTCTTTCAGTCTTGTGTCCTACCACAGGCAATATTTACTGCTACAGGCTTCAAAGGAAAGCTCTGTTAATGGAAAGATAGGGATAAAGTGCTTCCTCCCAGTTTTTGCCAGATAGAGGCTGGTTTCTGCAGGTGTAGTCATACTTATATGAGGGACAATGCAGACGGATTTCTTTGTGTTTCAGAGGGTATTCAGCTCACATAATGATAGCTATTGTAGTGTAACCTAAAATGCTTTACAGTAGGATGACACACTATGATTGCTGCTAGTATTAATAAACACATTGTCTTTAATTTCCAAAACAGACACTGTAAATCAGGTGTTTGAATTAGCTGCTGGATTTTTCTAAGAGTGGGATTATTTTTCATCTGTGGATGCCTCTACTACAATGACGTTCTTGATACATTCAAATGAGCTTAAAGTGCACAGCGGAAGAGCTCATAAAAGGAAGGAAAGTTGATTTTTTTTTAAGCAGTAGAAACCCTACAACGTTTGGCTGTTAGCTTGTTTTATAAATAGTGCAGTAAACCCTGATGCTCAGTCTTCTCTGAAACATCTATAATTAAAGGGTGATGGGCCAGATCGTGAATGCCTTATTCAAAGTAAGACTGCTCATGGTACAAAGTACTCTCCAGAATGAGTAAGTGCATCATAATTTGTGCTGCTGTTGTCGGAGTTTAGTAATAGACTGCTATATAAATAGGTTCTTGGAAAGTACCAAAGTGTTCAAGCCATTGTAATTGCATTAATATAGCTGACAATAATCAGTGGGGAATATTCCAGCATCTTCTGGTAAATTCTGGTTATATCTATGCAAAGGTAGCTCTTGTGTTGGCATTGAGAAGTGTGTGTGGCTTGCATTAGTGTTTCTACTCAGAGGCAGTTGTACAGACACAAAAAGCCCTTGGTATTGCTCACAAGCCTGAGAATTCAAAGTCTTAATTTATTGACATCCTTCAGATGAAGATTAGAGACAGTGACTTTTAGAGCCTCTTGCTGCTGTTGGGCTTCTTTGTTGCATGTATGTTTATTAGGCATCAAATTTTCAAGGTAGTTATACTCCTAAGGATGTAGAGAGATGCCTTACAAGATTTTCAACAGACACTTTATTTCTATTGAATATGTGGGATCTAATCTACACAGAAACCGAAAATTATCTGTTTCTATGTGGATCTTGAGAATTTGACTCTACAAAGCTCTTTATCTTAAATCATTTTATCTCTTCTAGCTTCATTTCCTCATTGACAAAAAAGAATATTGAGACTTTCTTTGACACTGCAAATATTTGCAATATTTCAAGGTTATTGCAATAAATAATACAATTTCATAATGAACACTTAGTTTTCAAGAGCTACAAGAGCTAATGATTACTCTTTTTAAAAAAGGTACGATCCATTGGAAACATTAATGCTAGTTCTCTGTTCTTCTCTGCCTTTCAATTATGCGCTGCGAAGCCTCCTTTGGCTGCACATCTCTCTGATCCTTTGGTCTCTCTGGCACATGTTCTGGTACTCTTTCTTTTTTTTATCCTTTCACATAAATGGGATGCCACAACACAGTCTCCCTAGATCATCACGATAGTTTTGAGTGGCTGATTTATAAGTAGCTTAAGACCACCCACTCCCATACCTGTAAGGTCAAGGATCACATGTCAGCAGATGCAGGCAGTGACTAAACGTGCAAAGATGCCCAAATCTGCCCTTAGCTAAGTCATTACTTAAGCTGGTATTAGGAATGTGTCGATCTACACAATGCAGCAAAATACTTACATGCGTTTGCTTGTCCCAGTTTCATCAGTATTCTTAAAAATAATTTACACAAATTCTGTGCTCAGTTAGGAATTTATAATCCCTCTTCCTTTCTGTGCCTCCTTTCTTTAATTATGGTGTATATCTGCCTCCACTTTGCAATCTGTTTCCTTCCTCTTTAGCTAATGTAAAAATTTCCCTCTACTATAAACATATCCCTTCCATTTTTATGGATCTTTTCTTCGCTTCTCTACTCCTGGTCTCTCTTGCTCTCAGTCTGTCATGTGCCATATTTTGTTTGTCCCAGTAATAGTATCATGAATGTTTGTTCTGGCTGAACTGTCCATGTCACTAAGTTACACAGACCCAAAGCTAACTGAAATGGACCAGCTCACTTCTCTACTTGTTGGGGTTATCTCATCCAGAGAGAATGGCCACATCTTCAGTGTGCAGCTTATCCTTTGGTGTCCTCTTGCCCCTCTGGCCTGTGATGCATTTATTATCTTTTGTTATTAATGGGAAGGAAATTCTGTCCAAACTCACCAAAATATCATGAGAGTTATTCTATAGACCACCCGAACAGTGTTTTTATAGCATGAAACCAAGAGTATATGCTCCACCTTTGGGATGCATAAAAGCCCATGAGAAGACACAAAGCCCAACAGTGTCAGAAGATGGTGTAAGGCAAGACAGCCCTGTGGCAGTTTTTATCTTTTAAGAAATGTTTTCCAAGTTCCCACCTCTGAGTTCTTAATACTACACAGGAAAGCGTCTCCACGGCTCACATCTCTACTAGTACATTTAGTACACCAAACAACAACCAAACTGCCTCCTGGTAATTGTTCCAGGCCAATACTAACATTCAGTTGTTCCCAGAAACTTTTTGGTAGAATATTAGTTGACTGATGCAAAAAAAAAAAATGCTGAGGGTTGTTCAGGCAATTTAACAGTATAGAGGATTGCATTTCAGTGCCTGGCAAAATTCACAGATACTGTTTAATTTTTTGGTATAGATGTAGTTGTAGTGAAAACTCCCTTTCCCTGTAAAAAACTTTCCCTGTAGTGAAAACTCTCCCTTCCTTCCTCCCTCCCTCCCTCTCTCCCTTCCTCCCTTCTGGCCTTCCTTCCTTCCTTCCTTCCTTCCTTCCTTCCTTCCTTCCTTCCTTCCTTCCTTCCTTCCTTCCCTCCTTCCTTCCCTCCTTCCTTCCTTCCTTCCTTCCTTCCCTCCTTCCCTCCTTCCCTTCTGTTCTTTCCAAGTTTCACTTGAAAACTGTAAAGATGATACTTATAATAACCAATAGCAGAGAGCTGATGAATCATCAGTGTAGAAAGTCCATATTTGATTTCTTTCCAGACACAGTTTTTAAGCTAGTCATGTAAGCCTGTGCAAACATAAAATAAAACTGGACATTTTTTATGTGGATTACATGTTAATTACCATCTCCACTAACAAAAGCCCTTTTTTTTTGCCTGCTTTGAAAGATGAGTTAATATTGGATTACTACTTAAAACATCCTACATCCAGTGAGGCAAATCTATTCCAAAATAAAAATAGCTTGGAGAAAATCTTGCCCTGTTTTCAGGCTTGCTAAAATTGCAATAAGCTTGGTTCATGCTTTGACTAGCTGGCAAACATAGGTTATGAATTAGTAGGAGGACATGTGTGTGCACTGTTCAATGATAATGAGAAAAGCTGAGAAACTCTTTCATTGTGAATCTATGAATGAATGTAGAAATTCAAAGCCCCAGCAGTAGTTCTCTCAGTTATTCTGGTCATCAAGCTATTAAAAAATTTTACCAAGTAGGATTCTGCCCTTATTCTGTCACTAACATTTTGTTACCTCTTTGCATTATTTGAAACAAGTCAGAGGTACAGGACAGAAAAGAAAAACAGATGACTGGAGAAACTGTAAAAAAACATAGTTATACATTTCTATGAGGAAAAAGTCTCTGTTCTTACAGGCGGGTCTTCTGTTGAGCTGAAGACTGATTTCACACCAAAACGAACTCTCCTTATAAATGGCAAATACGTCCCCGCTGCCTGCAGATCAGAAGCAAACTGGAACAGTGAGGAAGTCAGAGCCATTGCTACAAATAACAACTTTCCCACCAGGGTTTTGGTTGTTTGGTTTGGTTTGTTTTTTTCTTTTCAGATTTTCAGGAGGGAGTGATAAATTTGTCAGCCTGTTCATTATGCTCCAGTAATTAAAAACAAACAAACAAACAAACAAAAAGCCAAGAAAACTTTTAAACTAAAATGCTTTTTTTAACATCTAGGTCACAGTCCTTTTTCCTTTTTTTTCCAGGACCTAATTTCATGGGCCACTTTTATATCTCAGTGTGATTATATATGAATGAAGTCCCTGTCACATAGAAAGGAGAATGTCAATACAGATGAAAAATAGACACAACAATAAACTTTTTTTATAAAAGAATAACAGCATTCATATTCATAATGATAAATTTTAATCAAATAGTACAAAAAGGCCCAGCAACACAAAGTGGAGGGTGAAAAAGAGAAGGGGACAAAGACCTTTGGAAAGAGACAAGTCAGAGAATAGGAATGCATTGCCATGAAAAGCGTTCTTAGGGACATTTGGAATGAAAGTCTGGCATCCTCTGAAATATGCTGCATGTTTTGCAATGGTGAAAGACCTCTGTTACGTCCACCTGGTGTCACTGGGTTTTCAGGTGCTTGTATGGTGAAAATTGAAAGCAGACCTTAACTGTTATGCAGCAGACTGCATTTTTTAACATTCACTTTCACTGGGGCTAGTGTTCTTTCCCATAGTATTTATAGTGACCAGAGGAGAGTTTCAGTGCGAGCTGAGCTTTTACTATTGTTTTGGTTTTAGCTGCCAGGAAAAAACTGACCTCTTACAGCCTTCAGCAAGTCTGGCTTGTGTTTAGATGGATGATCAACTACATTTCAATTTAAGTGAAAATAGCTTTATGCAGAAATAGGTTGAGAGCCAGCATCCAGGACATGCAGGGAGGGAAGAACTAAACAGTCCCTTCTTCACCCTATTAAACGGTCAGCATAAAAGGGGATAATGAGAACAGCCCTTGCCTTCAAGAGAGGAAAGATTGTTTCCCCTGTTGAGTGCCTCAGCAGAAAAATGGTGTGGGGAGGGAGTGCAACAGGAAAAGCAATTGCTCTTTTGCTTCTGCCTTGCAGTAGGCACTGTGCCTGGTTTGCTGAGGAGGGGAGAGTATGCCACATTCATTAGGAGACTGTAGGAAAGAAACTCTCAGCACATATGGGAAATCTGAAGGGGTGTTGTGTTTTCCTCATGAGCAACATTTCCTGATGATCCCTCAAAGACAGTGTCCATTCTGCACCTCCTAACTAGGTGGCATCCTCCTGAAAGGCAGCTGAGTTTGCTGTGAAGTGCTAAATACATAAAACAGTACATCAAATGATACCTAAAACCAAGGTGATTTTATTACCTTGGGCAGAAGACTTGATTTGCCTTTCCTTGTGCATGTTGTCTAGCAATTTACTGTAAGAGACAAAAGTCTCTGTGCAAGAAACAAACAAAAAATGGCAAAATATTTCACAGAGGACCTCAAAAAGAAAAATAGATATACCCTGTCAATAAGTTAGCTCAGAGTGAGATATAAAGCAAATGTTTGGAGAGAAAGGAATGAAGCTTATTCTCCTCAAAAATGGAGTATTACATACTCCCAACAATACGCCAACAGATTGCTATTCGTGTTTCGGAGTGTCTGATCAGAGCACATGCTCAGGGCATAACTGTACAACCCCATCCTCAGCTATTGGGCATAGTCTGTTAGCTCATGATCACATTTTTGTGGACAACAAGGTAAACCCGAGTGTAAGACAGGGCAGTGAATATACTCATTTACACCAACATATGTGCAGTGTTAAGAACACAGGAAAATTATTTCAGTAACTGCACATCAACTAGTCTCACAAACTCTTTCATGAGGAATGGAAATGGATTCTTAAGGCAGGCAAATTTTCTTGCAAACAATCATCTCATTTCTCTTAAAATATATGAAGGCAAAATGGTGCTAATGGCCTGCAGGGTTAGAATCTAAGAAAAGCTCTTGGATCAGATTCAAACAAAGGAGAAAATAGAAAAACAGAAGAAGAACTCACCAAAACCCACTGTTTATTTTGTTGCAGCTTTAAACTTAACGAATTGTCACACTTAATTGTTTTGTATTTTGAAAAAAAAAATATCCGAGAAAAACTGATCTCTCACCAAGGCCATATACTTGGTTGCCAAGCTTTGGTCTCTAGTCAAACTTTATGGCAAATTTATAAGCCATGTAATACGTTAGATTTTAGCAGGTCTGCTGACACAGCCTTTTGCGATGGTGCTCACAAAAGCAATAAATAAGCCTTGCACTTTTGATTTATGGCAGCATAAGAGCTTGATGTACATTCCATCAAACTCAATGGGAGTCTCCCATTGACTTCAATGGAATCTGAATCAAGCATATAAATGAGAGGAAGGACAGGCTTGGGGAGGTTAATTCAGAGCAAAAACCAACGAGGATCCAAATAGATGGGAAGGTGTTTTACTTATTCTTTCCCCTTCTTACCCTACAACAGGACATCTGTAAACTAACCATGAGAATTTGACGTACATGTGGGGTTTGTGTTTGCGTGCGTGGTGCATGAATCAGCCCCGGCCTCTGCCTTTAAATGCTTACTGGGATTTTGCAGGCGGGAAGCCATTTCATTGTAAAAACTGGCATCAAAGGATTCCTACCGTCCTCTAAAGCTTACAGGGACCATGAAGGAAGAGTAAAGTTGTGGCAGTTTAGGTCATGAATGAATCACAGTTGCCAACACAGTCCTTCAGCACCTCAGTTTCTCTGTGAAATCCGGGTCGAGGCCAGAAGGATGTCAAGATAATTGATGCCACTGTCATCCAGGATGCAGAGGAAAATAAGTAGAAACTGAGTCATCAAACAGCAGCCTTCTTTTGTCATGCTAGGTGCTAAAACCCAACTGCCTGATGCGAAGGAGACCTGTTCTCATAGAAATAATGAAGAGGCCAAGAGGTACAAGTAGGCAGACCAGTTACTTTGATGCAGCCAAATTCCAGTTGGGAATTTGTAAAGCTGAGGTTGCCTGTCACTGAAGCTTCAAGGCAGAGTTGACTAGTAAAATTCACAGAGTAAATTATTTCCTCCTTTTTCTAACTTTTACATCCCAAGCTAGACAAGCAAAATTGTTATATAATTGATACCGTGCCCTAAGGTAAAAGTATCGTCCCTCTGTTAAGTTGACCAGGAACTTCAAAGCACTTTTAAAAAGCCTATAAATTCTCGATAATCTTCACACCAAATGTTACAACGGAATATGCTTGTTACCTTTTGCAGTTAGGCTCTTACAGCTAGGTTTAATCTCATACTCTTTCTGTGTCATCAAATACAGGTTTTCGTGCTATTATTCACCGATACTTTTGTCAGAGCACTCTGACATTCTGTTGCTGCATTTGATTTTAAAATGATTATGGTTGTTAAGTCTTTGTGGTTAAAAAGCCACTTGGGCTGAAATTTGTATCATGAAGGTGCAGACATTTAAAAGGCCATACAATGCCTGTGACAGCGTGGATTTCTTTGCTTTCTGACAAGTAGGTTTCCCATCAGATTCACACCAACTGCAGATGAGGTTGTGCAAAGTAATGGAATGCATGTGATGGGTGAGAAATTAAGATGGGCACAATGAAAGCCAATCCTGTATTTCATACCTAACTTCAAAGAATCACAGAATGGTTTGGGTTGGAGGGGACCTTCAAAGTTCATCCACCCTGCAGCAGGCAGGGACATCTTTCACTGAACTGGATTGCTCAAAGCCATGTCCATTTCAGCAGAAGCAAATCTATGCAAAACTAGATCAGAATGGATCTACCTCTTAGACTGAAAAAAAAAAGCTAATTTCCAACTCTAAGTCTATAACCAGGTTGCTGTCTGTCTAGTTCTATTTGCCAAAGAAATTCACCTAAAATTACAACTCAGTGGAAGTCTGCCACAGAAGACTCCATACAATATCTGAAAAGAAAAAAAAAGTCACGCTAGTAAAATAGCTGTTTAAAGATTTTGCGCAAACAGAAGCTTTTTTTCAATGAAAGCATGCACTTCAGTTTTCTAATTGCATAAATTTTTTTGTGTGCCTTTGGAGGCTATGATTTTAACAGCTTTCCACTAATTTACTTTTTTTATGACCAGATGAAAGCTGTGCTTTTCTGTTGTATGAAATGAGCACCCAGTTGCTGGCCAAAAGCTACATGTCTATTAAATTTAACTAATAGCAGCATGTGCTTTGGTGGACAGAGTATCCTGGGAATAACTCCAGGAATGTAGAGCTTCACTCTCACCTCTTTTTTTTTTAATTTTGAAGCAACTTTATTTACTTATAAGACTCTCATAGGAATGCAAATTACTGTTCCATCACTTCGCCTCCACCATTACTTTTGTTCAATCTGATGAGTGCTTAATAAAATATTAACTTAGTTTGTGCCTAGGGTAAAATATACAATGGGGACATGACAGTGATCTATGTAATCAACCTAAGGTTCCTGTTCTTATGCCAGGAAGAGTGCAAACACAGCAATTCTTTAGGCTTTTCTTCAGATGACTAATGAAGAGTCATCATTCCCTTTAATTCAGTCATGAACGTTGTCCACTATTATTGGTATTAGACTGTTTTCAGATACAAAAAAGAGCAAAAAAGTACATGCCATCTTCATCCAGTATAAAGTAAATGATCATGTTTATTATTTACTCAGATTACAATTAGATATCCATATTTCCTTGATTAATATTAAGAATTTATCTCTTTATATGCTGGACTTATTTCCAGTTGTGTTCAACAACTGAATCTCCTGCTGGAGAGAACAGAAGCTGAGAGTTCTCTGCACCTCTGGAAATATCAAGCCACTTTTTCTTGAGAGTCTCAGGGTGTATGGATTTAACTGCCTGCTTGCAAAAATGTAAACACTGTGCCTAGAAATTCCAAGAAGCTGTTGAGTTGCAAAGCACCTATGTATTTTTACTAATCAATACCTTTGATTGCCCTTTCCCACACTCATTACCTTGTTGCAAAACCAAGGTGCTCTCAGGCATTTGGTAGATACCATAGGTGGCCAAAGTAACACTAGAATTTGGGCATTCTCGTTGTCTGGTCCTGCACTCAGACTAGTAGGAAATATCTTTTTAGAGAAGAAGATCAACTGTAGATTTCAGAACTCAGAAGTCTGTTCTGAATTAAGATACAGTTGCCTTCGTTTCTATTACTTGATCAGATTTTGCAGGTAGGCATCCACATAGAACTAACTCAGGATTTGCTGTTATTGTTGGTTTCATTCCTATTTATACACAAAATTCCCTGAACTTTCAGGACACTTTTATTCCAATTTTCACTGTGTTCAGTATGTGAATCAAAACTGGGGGATAGCTTTCACTCAGCCTGATCACTCCCTGTCTCTCTAACCCTTACTGTCCTCTCATGCTTCCTGTAGCTTCATCCACATGCTTAGGGAGATAGTGAGATCCCCTGGCAAAAGACCACAGGGAGGGGCAGCGTATGCCAAGAAGACCAGCAGGATGTGACCTCCACTGTCCCAGGGGACCACTATACCAATGAGACAGCTACAGCTACTCATTCCCCTGGGCTAGGCCCAAGTAGGCTTTGTAGGAAGGCTCAAGTAGGCTAGGATTCAGCTGCCTTTGTAGGAAATGCTGCTGCCCAGGTCTCTGAACCTCCTTCCTTCCCTGTTCTGATTCTACCAAAGCCTTTAAGAACTGACTCACTCTTTCCTCCCTCAGGCCTTCACTTCATGCTGTGATGATGCTTTCCATTAGATGGAGCTTTATGTGGACTACTGGAGAAAGGAGGGCAAGGACAAGATGGCACATAACTGTGAACCTATCTATATTTATGTCTAAGAAGAAAGGACCATAGAAAGCTGCATAACAGCCTTGGAATTTGGCCATATGTTCATCCATACAATTTTTGGCCCAGATTTAAGTTCATCTCTTGCAGTGATGAAAACTAGTAGCTGCAGAGCAGTACCCAGAAACTCACTCCAACAGTTCAGTCCAGAAAGTATAGAAAATTATATCAAGTTATAACTGTAGAGGATATTTGAAGTAGCAATATATAAAAATCCATCTGACTAGCTCCAAACTGTAATTTGGCTGTGATCATAAAATCACAGAATGGTTTGGGTTGGAAGGGACCTTAAAGATCACCGAGTTCCAATCCCCCTGCCATGGGCAGGGACACCTCCCACTAGACCAGGTTGCTCAAAGCCCCATCCAGCCTGGCCTTGATTAACAGATCCTACTTCTGCAAAAGTATGAGTGGACCATGCAGCCAAGCCCTCAGCTTAAAATCAACCATTAAATATTGTTAATAGCTCTTTTTATCATATTTGGATTTTATTCATACAATCTCACCACCGCTCTATTCTGAATCTTTAGTAAGACAATCAGCATAGTAGATTTCTTAAGCTGCGAACAAATTTTTAATATAAGCAAATACTTCCTTTTTAATGAAGACAGACATGTTAATTTCCAATGACATGACTGTGTCATGGAACAAATTAAGTAAATGACTGTATTCAAATTTGCCCCCAAAAGAAGATGTCAGCTTTTGTTTAGTGCGAGGAGGAGGGTGCCAATCAGTCCCTCTAGGCCAGCAGTGAACTCTTTACTGTAATCATCCAGCTATTGTTCACCTTAGCAATCCTATTACTAGATGATTATTTAGTCCACCCACAGATGGACCACAGAAGTCGTCTTAGGCAAAAAACTGTTCATGGGTGTGAGCAGTATTTCTGCACTCTGGTCCTTTGACATCCATATTTCATGTATAGGGAAGGAATCTTCCTGTTCAGCATCCCACACACATATATATCCGTTCCCAAGCATGCAAAGCCCATGGCTGAGTCAATCTCAATTGCCACTAAAGTACAGTCATCATCTATTTTATACAATTATCTTTCTTATGGATCATAAGATACCAATATTTAGTCTAAAATGCTACAGCACAGTAGAAACCTGCAGTATTTCCTACCACCTACATTTTTAGATTTCTGGATGCCTGTCAGAAAGCGTATGGACAGAATATACTAGAGTATATATTTAAATAGCCAGCAACCAAATCGACTGATGCTGTTTAGACCTGCATACATTGCTAATATGTGTGTTGACAAAAAGATGTTTCTTTGCATAGAGTGACAACCAAGAACGGAGTGAGGAATGAGTCTGGTATAGTTTTGTGTTGATCATCTGCACCTGAAAATGTTTTCTATCTGTATATATTACAACTATTCTTTTATTTATTAAACTTTCTGCCTACATGATTCTGTTTCACACATGTGTGTGTGTGTGTGTGTTTATGCAGAGCTGTAAGATGCTTTTGTGTCAGGGCTGTGCCCACTTCCCTGTTCCTCATATGGCCAGCTCAGATGCTTTCCTCCTCCGCTCTCAGTATGGGTGTCCCCTTGGCTGGGCTCCTTTCAGCTACTCCTCCACTCTTTCCATCTTATTTTGATACTGTGTCCCTTCCCACAGTCTCGCATGATCCCAGATGAACAAGCATTGTCACGATTGTGTCGCATGATCCCAGATGAACAAGCATTGTCATGATTGTGTGTGTGTGTGTGTGAAACAGAGACTTGGAACTATACACATGGACAGTAAGAGGGTAACTTAGCTGGTGGTCGGGATCTGTGCTAGACCTCTGCAAAGGAGTGGCCTTTTTCCACACAGATGTGCTGGGTTTGGTAACAGTCCAATTTTACCCAGGGAGTAATCCCAGCACAGATAAAAATGTTTATGGTTGTCCTTGGAAACAATATGTTATAAAATAATGCTTGCATTGGTTTCATACTATCATTTCAGAAATTGTAAGTTCTTGAAGAAATGGAAAACAAAGAAATTGTGATAAAAATAATAGACACATAAGGATTGCTTTTGAAAATATACTGGTACATAATGGTGCTCAGCAGCAGTATTATTATTACAAGTTGCTCAAAGTTTCCACTCACAATCACATTTTACAGAATGGAATGTCCTGGACATTTCAAAACATAGTTCGGTCAGACTTGATATACAAGGCACCTACAATCTCAGTGAGGAACTTTTAATAGATCTTATCTGCTTACACCCAAGACTTTCTTGACCCCAAGACCTTTTGTAAAGCAAAATACTCTTCTCACTGAAGAGAGACCTGACATAAACAGGCACAGAGAAAATGACCGCTTGGGATTTTTTTCAGCTTTCACATTGACAGGGTTGCTCACTGGTGATGAAGAGCAATTCACAGGGAGTTGCAGAAAAGGCAGTGAAAGGTTTGGGCTCTGAAAGGCACTACTCAATATAATCAAATGGTTACTGTGTTGGAGGAGCTGCACCCTCCTACCAAGCAACAAGCAGCACCAGATCATTAGTCTGCCTGAAGGAGGTGTGTGGAAAGAATTAAGTAAAGCTGTTTGATTTTTGGCTGGTGGGAGGTTTGGGGTGGATTGCAGAATGAAGTAGATGAGACACATGAAGCTTTAGAAACCCACTCGTAGATGGAGATCGCAAGCCACATACTAATTGCCTGCCCACACAG
Source organism: Calidris pugnax (assembly GCF_001431845.1). Lineage (NCBI taxonomy): Eukaryota > Metazoa > Chordata > Aves > Charadriiformes > Scolopacidae > Calidris > Calidris pugnax. The sequence continues at coordinate 3,508,690 of NW_015090859.1, read as the reverse complement.
CACCGGTGGCAAAGCAGAAACGTGGGTGCTGCCAGTGGGGGTGGCTGCGAATGCTGAAGGATGAGAGATCTTCCTCAGGCTCTGCACACTGGCAAGAAGTGGTTGAAGCTGAGATGGTTTTTTGGACAGGTGAAAAAGAAAAGACTGAACTTAGTATGTTCTTTAATCCTGAAGGCATGCCATGAAAAGAGGTTCTGTGGTTTAATACACCAGTGCTAAAAAGGATTTGTATGGATTTAACCAAACAATACATGGTGAGTGGTAGTAAACTGGATATCTAATAACAAGAAATTCTTCATGTTTGCTTTACGTACTGTGGATGATACAGAAGCACTCTGCAATTCTACAGTCCTTTGCCATGAAATTTGTACTTAAAAAACATCAGCATCTCAGCATGAGGTAAAGGAACTGAGGAACCATAATAGGATCTCTGGATTTTAATCTATGAATGCTTATTTTCAAGTGGCATAAGATAAAAGAACAAGTTGAACGAAACAATACTGCAATCAGTGGCCCTTGAACCCTTGCATTAAGTTTTGGACTGATGGCCAAGATCCTGACATGTCCCAAGGTTTCATTTAAAACATCCTCTGGGCTTTCTGTTTCTCTGCATTTGTACAATTGCTTGTATTCTGTATCTTATCACTTTGCTGTCTTTTAAGAATCAACATTCTAAAGGATTAGATTTTTTTTTCCCTGCAGCATTATTTTCTTGGTGGAAGAAGGGCAACTTGTGAACACATTGTTTTATCCACCACTCTCATTGTTTCTGTTACTTAGAACTGGTCCACTGATTAATCTAAAGTCTTTATTTCTTTATCTTTTGAATTTTAGGTATCAGCAAATTATCTAACCTATTTTTGACAAGACCTTTTGAACCTTGCATATTCTCCACTACTGCAGAATTGAAGTAGTTCATATTCCTGATTTTCATCCTCAAATAATCTCTATCATGGCAGTATAAAAAATCTCTGATTTACATATAGAGAATGCAGATAAAACAAGTTTAGATGTAACATAATGTCTTATAGAAAGATGACAATTAAATCCAGCTCTTTGCCTAACACCCTGGGACACCCCTTCAATTATGCAATTCCCTAGAATTCTCCTTTTCAGGACACACACATATTGAAACAATGCAATTATTTTTATCCTGCTTTAACTTTGAGGTGCACAACTAGCTCCCTTAGCCATGCAAGAACACTTCAACAGAAAGCATCATATGCAAAATTTAGCAGTGATCTGAGCTGCTTTTCCATAGCTTGATTATGATTTCTTCATAGTGTTACAACTAGGGCTGTAGGCCACATCAGATGTCCTTGGTATCTTAACGTGCACTGAAGATATCTTCTGGAGAGCTGATCCTCCTTGTATTCAATATTATTTCACTAATGGTATTAGTATCCCCCATTTTGCTGAAGGCGTTCGATGCCCTTGAGGGCTGGAGGAAAATTCTCATTTTTAATTCCTGCAGATACTTGGGGCCTTATCCAAGTCCATTGGATCACACCCCAATCCACACTTTTGTGTATTCTCGTAGAAAGCTTTTATCTGTTAATTGCTGCCACATCTGTCTCTCTTTAAAATTTATTGTAATAGTTGTTGAATCCCTAATAAAATAAAGCACATATTGTATTTGTTTCTTTTTTTATTCAGCACTAATGACTTACATATTGACAATTATTTCTTTTCTTTTGGGAATTTTTCTGGTTTGGATGTTGTTTTTTTATCTACAGGAAACCCATCTCTCTGGAAAGGCACATAAAAAACCACCTCAGCATTGAGTTGTTTGAATCTTTGCAGCCTCTTATACATCTTAAATATTAAAATATAAATACAAATGACCTCCTCCAGCTTTTGGGCAGCTTGAGAGTGTCTGCTCCCCTTGGCTTTGTGTTAGACTCTTTCCCTTTTTTTAGCTTTAATTTTTGTATTACGTTTACCTAGTGGGATCAGCCTGAGGGCTTTGCTTTTGGGTGCCTCAAAATGTCATGGGGAAGAGAGTTCAATACTTTTTTCTTTTTAACTAGCCTAAAATAGACTGTGTTCTCCTAGTTGCAGAGGTATTCTCACTTCTGTCACTACCAGAGAGAGGCTCTTTAAAAGTCTTGTTCACTATTTAGAGACTATGGTCGTAACTTCACTGAAGGAGATGAAGACTTTTCTCTACAGACAAATCTTCTTGGCACCAGAAGCTGAATCAATTCGTTTTTAGACTCTTGTCTTTTGACAGACACTTATTCCTGTGGCATTCTTCTTATGAACTCCCTTGGAAATGTGCCCAGGATTATTTTTGTTTATTCCTTCCAAATTCCATTCCACCCGCACTAACACAGAATTTTAATCCTTCCCTGCTGGTGATGAGGGGGTTTCTTACATTACTGGAGAAACATGTTAAAGAAACCTTTTTTTTTTTATCCCATCCTCCAAATTCTTGGTCTGTGCCAGTCGTTTGAAGGGCCACTGTCTTCATGACTCATTCCAGGCTGACCAAGACAGACATCATTCTGCCTCCCTTGGAGTCGGGCAGAAGTCCAGAGAGAGTGGAAGAGTGTTGGTGTCCCTTCTCCCTTGACACAGGCCAGCTCCAAAGCACAAGAAGAACTCAAACTGTGCAGCGCCCACCTTTTTGCTGACAGGCGCGCATGGCTGGGATTTTTCTAACACTTTGCAATCCAAGCTTGGTTGTTTAGCTAATCTGATTCGGGTTGGGATTCACAACAGTTTCTTCAAGATGGGTTCTCAGCACCACATGTAAGAACTCGGGCAGTCTGTGCCTTCCACTCCCTCACTTGTTTATGCCAGTTTATGCCTTGGATTACCTCTGGGCAAAATAGTGCCAAGCCCTTCTGTAAACAAACACAGCTATTACAAGGCGCTTGCACAAAGAAGCAAACCTGACATTTCGTCTGAATGGTGGCAAACTGCAAATGTGCCTTGAGCTCTGAGAGGAAGTGGTGCCACCGCTGAGGGTGCTGTGCCATGTGTGGCAGAGAGCTTCCCCTGGGGGCTCCCTCAGCTGCAGCATCTCCATTAACCCCAGGTGCCCTCAGGGGCACAGGAAAGGAGTTGTTGAAGTTTTAGAACCAACATCTTGAAGCAATTTTGAGCTACCAGCAGGAGTCAGGGAAAGGAGCAGAGCTCTGGTGTGATGTTCTGTCTACAATCTAATACTTTTAGGAGGCAAGTTGCTGCAGGCTGAACCAGTTACTGCTTTCATGTGGCTTTCCGCTTCATCTCCCATCAAAGTCAATTACACTGGGGTTTGATTCTCCACTTGGCCTTACCTGGCACCTCTCTTGCCTCTACCCTTTTTGATGATGAAATATCTGTAACTCAGATGCTTCACTGCATTATTATTATTATTACACTAGGTAGACATATCCCCTAGCTCATCCCAAATAATGGTCAAGTACAGGACACTAAGTTCATCAGATGAAAAATCTGGTTCTTATTGCTAAGAATAAGCTCTTCACAATGTATCACACAAATAAATGTATTGTATATCCATACAATTCTTTTGCAGTACTGCCTATCTGATAGTCTAAGAGGTAGAAGGAAGGTCCCTATCAGTATCTGGAAAGTTGCAGAAGGGGTCTAGGTGTAACAGTTGGTCCCACGTAGGTTTTTTATTTGCCGATTTAACTAAGGTGATGTTGATACTTGGTGACAATCTTTCTATTTACAGAGATTTACTGGATGTCTTTCCCTTTATCGTTATCAGTCTTACTTTGTGTCTCTAAGGTGGACTTACACCTACTTCTTTGTGTGTTATTGATCTAAAGATATGTGCAGGCACTTTCTCGCTAGTGATATTGAATTCTGGCCCTTATCCTAATGTATTCCAGGAAGCATGCATTCCTCACCATTGCAAATGTTCAGCGACCATGGTTCCTGCCACCTTCACTCACAGAGGAAGCATTGGCTAGAAGTGCTTGCTTTTTATGACAAAGGATTTTATTTTGTGCATCAACAAGAAAAGCTTGTACTCCTGGAAACTTCAAAGTGTTAAGGAAAATCACCCCTTTTAAGGATCTGGATTACACATAATATTGGTAGTCTGGTAGAGAATAGGCCTAGATAACAATATTAGCATTTTCACCAAGTGGAATGTAATATCGAAACTGAGTTTAGCTGTGTCTTGATTTGGTATGCAATATGATAGAGGACAAATAGTTCTTTCCTTTACAGAAACTGTTTATCAGATCATTTTCTTGTTCTTTTCACTTTTACTTTAGTGTTGAAAGAATGTAATCTGCCTTGAAGAGCCTTACAAAGGCTATGGCATTTACATAACCTCTTAGTGATCCTGCCTAAAAAGTCAGAATATGGGGGGCAGGGTTTTTTTTTATTCAGACAATGTCCTGGTTCACCATCTATATGCGTCAGGTCAAACTCATTAGCTATCAAAATCAACTGCCTGGAAAACCTGTACCCTGATTAGTCAAAGGATAACAAGCAAGATTCCATGCAATGGCAGTCTTAGAGAAGATTGAAGCTGTATTTTGCGTGTTGTCCTAGAAATCAGATTCTACCTAAAACTGATGTAGAATTTCATAAATTGTGTATAGAGATGAAAAGATGCAATTCGGTCTTGAGATTGACTGCTCTTTGATTTTCAGAGTATATCTACTTTTGTTTTTCATGGCTTATTGCTGTTCTCTTTTGGCTCAAAATAATCATTTTAGTTTAGAGCTGTGGAATTGGTAACTATGATCCTGAACTAATTCACTTCTTGTCTGTGGTATTTTTTTCTCGTTAGTTTGTTGCTTGATTAATGGATATGTTGGTTTATTTTTAATGGAATTACCCCTAAATTTGTTGTGTCTCTAAGTCTGCTTGCTACTGTTATCAGTGTCAATGTCCTTTTTTGAGCAATAGTTTCATTTAATATAGCTATATAGCGCCATTGTTTTTTCAGCCAACCCAGCAACTTGTTCAATATCTACCTATTGTTCTGGTTGTACTGTTCTTGTACTCTACTTACAATGCAGATGCATTTTTTCAGCTGTAGAGAAGAACACAAAATGTCTCTTGTGAAAACCTTTTTTTTTTTTTTCCAGGGATGAGATAGGTCAGACTGTGAGCAGCAGTACAGGTCATTGCTTTTTTTTTTTTTTTTTGACCATTTCTGCCCGTCTCCCATAAGCCTAAAGAATACGTACATGAAAAATTATCATAAATGCTAGTATCACTTCCTCATAAAATGAAACAAAATTGTGTCCTGCAAAGAGAAGGGCATCCAGCTCCCCCAACTGAGATGCTTCATTCTCATCTCCTTTTTAAGTGCCTTGTGATACATTCCTCAACAAGGAAGTGCCACTTGTTTCAGTGGAGGTACTTTCGACTGTATCGAGGCCCATCGTGTCCACCTAATGCAAGTGTGTATCTATCTAACCTTAAGTAGATATCTTTCTCTAGCTCCCACCTTTGACTTTTGGTTTTAATTAATCAGTTAAGTAAGGGCACCTTTCTATCTCTGCTAACAACACTGTGAACTTTGGCACTTTAGGCACAGTTTCACCAGAGAGCCAAGCTAAACATATCCAGATCTGGTCCTCCCCAAAAGGACTCCTGTGAAACTAGGATTTCTTTACATTTAATTTAAATTTTTTAAATAGATTTCTTAAACCAAAACAAAACAAAACAACCCAAACCAAAACAAAAGCATTTATTTCTGTGAAAACATATGAGTTATTCATTTGGTCATCACTAATATCATAGAAAGTACTGTCCAGGATACAAAAAAACCCACCCTCATTTTGCTTGCAATTAACAAAAGCAGGCAAATAACTTCCAAAGTTTTACGAGCTTTTATTCAGGGATGAATCTCTTTTTCTTCTCTCTTTTTTTTTTTTTTTTTTTTTTTCTGTTTCACCTTAACAATGATATGCTAATTATTGACTACAGTCTGTATCAAGTTTTAAAGGAGTGAATGGAAGATACCAGTAAAGTACGCTAAGGTAGGTGTTGGAGGGGGGAGACTAAGGTAGAAGACAACAAAAGGAGACTAATGAAAGAAAAGAAACAGAAAGGTGTTAGTAGTCTGAAAGAGATAAGAGTGGTTGGAAGTGAAGAAACACCACATTTGCCTCTGAAAGAAAACAGAACCCTACAATAGTATTTGGCCATTCAGATTGGAACTTGCTACCCTTGAGCTATGACTTTCTGTTCAGTAAGTGAGATCTTACCATAAGATGTATGAACGCAGAAGCTTTCTGTTATTCCTATGAAATGCTCTTTAAAGACAGTAATCACAATTAATTAATCAAGTAATCACAAGTAATTTTAAAGTAAATGAATCAAATAACTTTCCTCTATTTTTAGTAAGATAAAGAGGGATAAAAATTGCAAGAATATTAGATTAATTTTACTGTTTCTTTGTTTAACTGTCAAAATAACAGGAAAAACACACTATGATTTATTTAAACACTACTTTGAAGAGAAGTTGTCTTTTGATATATGTTCTTCCACAAAAATGCAGGAGAAAATAATGTTGTTAAATGACTAGTTCAAACACAGTCCCGTGTAGAAAGTAAAGTACTTTCTTAGTTGGTTTAAAAATCACTGCCATAACTCTTAATAATATTATATCATCATGAATCAGATATTAAAAGTATGATTTCAGACTTAGTTGCTCTTCAACTTACTTAGCTAAAAGCCGCATGCCACCCTCACTTTTTAAAAATGTTTGTTCCCTAGTAGGAATGCTTGCTCCCTGGTCCAATGTGACTTTTATTAGTTCTCTAAAAATGCAACAGGAAGCCCCCAAACTCACTTGATTAGCCTGCTGCAAGTAAGGAAGAGCATAAATTGAAAGGGAGCATATTGGAGCATGGTGGGGCTTGGTGGTGCATCTATGCACATGTGTTCTCACTCCTGCGAGAGCACACTCACTCCACAAGCAATTTAACAATGTGCAGAACCAACCCACAGCATGTTTCCTTATTTAAATAAGTGCATATTAAAATCATATTTGAATACTGTATCATAAAAGACATTCTATCTTGATAGGGCTGTTGTAGTACAGAGAGATAATAGGTTGCTTGGAAAATATATTTAAAACAAACTAGTATGAAAGGAAGACAACAAATAATACTGACTAAAATTTCATCTCTTTAATACCAATTCACTTCTCCTGTCGCTGGTGACACCTTTTTATGGAAACATAGATTTTGGAGTATTTTAAAATATAGACATCTGGCTCTGTCTTGTGACATGTTAGACATGCTGATCTGATCCAGCAAAGCACTCACATGCATTCCTGGGCTTCATTGGGTTTTCTTTTGTACTTAAGTTACACTCTTCAACACTTGTTTGATTCGTCCCAGAGTTTTCAGCACCTACAAGAGTAAACCTTGAGTGAACTTGAAATGGCTCCTCCTACAGCCATCAGAACACAAAACAATAGCTGGTTTTGAAATCTTCATACTGATTTGACCATATTTCAAGTAACAGCTTCACAATAGACATGCCATCTACCATTTGGAAACACAGATTTGATGGCTGGCAGATCTTTCCCTCCTGGCTATCCTCCCTGTCCATTTTGTGATCCTATAATGTGGGAGATGTAGATGAAAACTTGGCCTTCATTGTCATCTCTTAACAGTAGAGCAGTCCCCTGCCACCCAGATCACTGACCCTTTCCTGATTTTATGTCTGGTTTTGCTCCCAGTGAAAACAAGGGCGAAGAACTGATGAGAAAAATGCAGTAGGAATTTTTGTCAGGACATAGCCAGAAGATGTACAAGACTCCAGAACTATAATGGACTCTTGGCTTCTACTTTTTAGCAATAGACATAAAGTAAATGTAATTTTTGTCACTGACTTAATAGAACTCAAGATTTCACTCTGTTTCATTCATATGTGACTAAGCAAGGAATGGTTTCAGTTAACTTTGAAAATCACAGAGCTGAAGTAAATTTAGTTTGCCCTATTGTGAGACCCAAATTAGTTGTTAGGCTCAGAGTGGTAATGATACATTAAATAAAAACCTGAATGAAAACATCCCACTAGAATAGTAGGACAGATAAGAGTGGGGAAACAGGCAAAATCTCAACACGCTAAAAAGCTATTTAGGGCTATAACAGGAAGTATGGTGGCAGGGCTGGACTTGGAAGTAGAGGGAAGATGCCTAGCCAAGGACTGAGTGTAGAAGGAAGGTGGAGAACAGGACAAGCAGAAGACATCAGGCTCAGGCTGTGGTGGAGACTCCCCAGTGGGTAGGAAGGTCTTGTCCACCTCCTCCTGGTCCACCTTGTCAGCCCCAGGACTTTTTGCCTCTGTGGACAGTTCACCCTCAGGGTGATGTGTGCTTGAGAATGGGAGTGAGAGGGGAAAGCGCAGAGTCACTTTACTTTCTGGGTCCAGCTGAAAGCTGGAACACGCTGAGGGCTGCAGTCACCTGAAGGAACATGACTTCAACTATGAAGTCCACAGCCAGGTAGATCTGTAATTTTCACACTGTCTTGAAGTGACAGGAAAGCATGGTGAAAGCACTGTGAAAGATGTGGACTGTTTAATAAAAGCTTACAAACTGTTTCAGCATAGTGCCTGGAATATTATACAGTGACTCCACAGTTAATCCAGAGTATCTTTGATGAAGTTAATGTATTCATGATGATGTAACTAATAGCAAAATTTGGTTCCCTGTGGACATGTCTCCCATCCATTCACCCTGTTTGCTACTGCTCCGCCCCATCTCCTCTGAAATGATGGATTTTCATTAAATTGAAAACATCTCCTCTCCTCATGGTGTCATCACAAGCACCATAATGTGCGTGTGTTGTATTGCCAAGCATTGCTTAGCAACGGGACCCTGTGTTCTGCCAACTTTCTTTTCACGCTGTCAATCTGAATTTAACTGAACTTGCTGTGTTGTGTTTCAGAGGACTGACTACATGTCAGTAACGTGACTGATGAATGCTCCAAATATACAAACAAAAACTGGCGCTGACCCACTCTATTTATTAGAGTGTGTGATTTTCAAGAAGTCACTTTACATTCACGTTATTCAAAGACAAATTGTTTACAATCATGATAATTAATCCTGATAAATCATCATAAAACACTAACCAATTGGAAAGTATAATTAGATACTTTCAGTTTTGAAAGTACATCCAGTCTATTGCACGGCCCTCTATGGCATCTACTAGCTTAGCACCACTGTTGTACTAAAAATCACCACTTCGTCAAATAAAGTGTTGAAACTTCTGCAGGTTTCCATTTGCAAAATCACCTAATCACTGACAATATTGTCCAGTAAATAAGCTATGTGGATTTGGACTGAATGGCTCTGGAGAACCTGATGACGGCTTCTCATGCCACCATGAGCAGAAGACTTCTCTTGCAATGCTCAGAGCACTGTACAATTGGATGGAGAGGCAGATATCCTGGCGGTTAGGATGTCAGCTTTGCAAAACTGAGCACACTGCTCATTGCTGCAGTCTGATTCTGCAGTTCTAACTCACTACCTTTCAAGTTCAGCACATTTGAGAAACTGAAGTTGCTCTTGGTTTAAAATCACATGGTTGGATCTTCTGCTGGTAAATTGACCTGGTTCAACCTATTCTCAGCCAAATTTCATTAGCTGGAGATCTGAATATTTGATTGTGAAAGGTTTTATCAGAGACATTGAATTACCATTTATATATTTCCATTGTTTTACCACTTAGATTTTTCAATTGATAACAGTGAGAAACATCTCAAATTCTTTTTAGGAGAAAAGATGGAGATACAAGGCATGTATGTAAGACAGTTTTCATTGCAGGGCTTCTATCATTGCTTCTATCTTAATAATTGTTTCTGTATTTTTATTACATATGCTACCATTGGAAAAAAAAAAAAAGAGATAGCAACCACAAAAGGAGAAGGGCATTTAATGCAAAGACAACTATCAGCAAACTCATATTTAGTTGTCATCTGTCAGTTCAGTCAGCTAAACATTGAGGCTGTGTTGCCGGAAATGCACTACAGTATGCAAAACACCCAGATGAGGCTGCAAGTATGACAAAAGATGCAGATGAGTCCTGTGGCTTTCTGAAGAAGCCACTGGTGCCCAGAAAGCAGATATTTAGGCTGAACTGAAGGATTCCTACATAGCTACAGTGAGGAAATCTACAACAGACCTATACAGTCTAGATTCAACACGTTATTCAGACTCCTGTTTTTGCCTATACACATTTACCTATATGTCGTTATCTATATGTAACCCAGAACCTTCCTATAGTACTAAAGAACACCCAGAGTGAGGCTTAATTGCCCAAAGGTAGGTGCCTATAGTTATGTTAGTACACTGCTTCTGAGGGATGTGAATCTTCCTCATATCCTCTATCATCCAGATCCATGCAACTGTCTTGAATATCCTCAGATGTCACAAATGGCTCTATGTACCTGTGTTTTGGCAACTGAATCCTACCTTCTGTATCTCAGATGTATTAGTCAGCCTATAATGTTTGCCTGCCTGAAGGTTTTTCTGTCAGTCAGCAAGTATACCCTATTAGAAACACATCTGTGTGAGGTGACAGCTTTTTGTGCCACTCCTATGCCTCCTTAAAAAGTGAAAAAGAAAGCAGTGTTGATGTTTTGCTATGCTTTGAAAAGGCTGGGCCGAAAGTTTGGGTAAATCATGAGTGGGAAAGGTTCTGATATTTTGTTTCCTGTAGTGGAGGCTCCTCAGAGATGATTATTCAACTACCTAATTCACCAATCTACTGTAACACTGATATTACTGAGAGCTCCAGAAGAGACAGTTCTAGAAACCCAATATTGCTACTGGTGCTGCTTCCAAAATCAGATCAGTCTGAAATGATTACTAAAGAAATCCTTCAAAGAATCATGAGCTTGATGGGAAGATTCTGTGTCTGTCTCTAGATAAGAATACGGATAAAGGATTTCTGAGCAAGAATGCCTAGAAACCATCTACTAGACTTATTCTTAACCTATCCCTCCTAATAACTACACAGCTACTTAGAGGCTGGATAAGTTGTTTGGGTGGGCAGAAGCCAGATTTCAGGCAATAGATTAGTCACCTGTGCTATAAACCATGAAAATTAAGGTGGAGCTTTGGAAAATTCACTGGTGTGCAAAAATGCTCCTGTATCGCCCATTGTTTCAAAATGTGGTAATTTGTTGTTTTGATAAGTAGATCTCTGTCGTCCAACATCCCTTGCTCACTCTTACCTTCTTTGGAGTGTCTTCTGCAAATATCACTACTGATAGGACTTTTCTTTTTCCCAATTATTTTGTATTTCTCCAGGAGTAATATTTTTGTGGGTTTTATTTCACTGGAACAAGTTACTGTGCTCTCAAGTGTGATAATGATAATTGTGTAACTGAAGAAACTCTGCCTGTACATGGAACATATGAGTTGTGATACTTGTGTGCTGAGGGTACAGGCTGTTCAGAGGCAGAAATAATGATCTCATCGAACTCCTGAGTTCTTGTCCAGCCTCACAGCTTTCTGGGAATCCAGTATGATATAAACTCATACATGTATCTCTTCAAAGACCTGTATTTGAATCTTAACATATGTAATTTTGCACAAGTCAACCAGTGGTAAGGTAGGAACTCTTTCCTCTTCTGTAAGAAGCAGTTACTTGGAATGTTTGTTGGGGTAGTTTTAATCCTTAACTGCAAAACTTTGGACGATATCCACTCAATGTACATTAGATTTCCACCTGAGAGCAACTTGAGTTCAAAACTTCCTTTTAGCTCCTCCTGTGCTGCCACATCACTCTAGTTCTGCTCACACTTCTAATCATGTAGGTTTTTAGTAGAAAAATTCTCTAGGCACCTGAATGCCCTAAATTGCTTAATGTATGTAGCTAGGCATCTAGGTCTCTTGGCACTTTAAGCAAGGGAGAATACCTATTTCACACAAAATGTGTAGGAAAAGTTCACGATGCTTGGAGTTATATGTTTATTTCTGAGATGTCCATCACTCTTTCCAGATTGATTGCAAATGGGCAATTAATTCAGGATTTGTTAGGTAGGGACTGACAGGTAGTGTGATCACATAAGCTCTATTTCCTTAAGAAACCAGAGTAGATATTTAATAATTCCAGATGTGAACCTGAACAGAACCCCCATATCTTGGGGTTGAACATTCCTGGAACTTAATAAAAATTGGATCTGCATCTGAGATTCACAGCCAGCTCACAGCTTTATAACAAGCTGAACGAAAACTCAGAGTTTGAATATTTCCTAATTTGGGGAACATTTGTTCTTATGCCAAATGTGTGACTCAGAGCCATTTCTAGTTAATTCTGGGAGTGGAGAATGTTATCGTTTCTTTCATGCGGTCATGTGATGTCCAGATAGAAGCACACAGCCTCTGCTTTTCAAGTAATATAAATGGAATCTAAAGAATAGATAAAGTTAGATCAATATTCTTAAATATTGCTTTCTGCTGCTGACCTAAGCATATGCCAGCAGGATAACAAACCACTTGCTAATCCATCAAAAGCTGAATTAAAGAAATATTTCAATTGCATAGCAAGGACTTAAAAAATTAAGAAACAAGAAAAAATAGCTAGTCTGTAAAAATTTCACCCTTTCCTCTGGTGTGAATGTGTCACACAACAGAAGGTATTTTATTTCAAGAATCCGTTACACAGATACAGGCAAATTCCCCTTGTTCACTCTAGTAACTTCTTATTAACTCTAATTTAAAGTAGCACCCCAAAACAGACCTACACTGCAGCCACAGCAGTGACTGAAGCACTCTCTCAGCGAGCTCCAATAAACTAGTTTGTGTACCTATATCCATCTTCTTGCAGTACCACTGAGCTTGGAACAAGCTAATTTACTCTGCTTTTTAGCAAGGACAGAAGCTTAGGCTCCAGAAGCGAGACTGACTGGAATTTAAAACCACTGTCAAGACCCTGGGAGTCCAGACTGGAGCTGGGGGCTGCAGTGCTACAACTTCATTCGACTTCCTTGAGGGCACAGACTCAGCAGATGTCTTGGAGCAGGCCTGCTGCAACCGTGCAAGCATCAGACCTTCTCTCTACGTGACCCTGGCAGATGCCTTCTCTTGCACTTTCTGCCTAATCCCACAGTTATCAAGGTACTCTTTGTACTGGGTTTGCGTGGCAGGGTTTTGGTAGCAGGAGGGTTACAGGCTTCTGTGAGAAGCTGGTAGAAGCTTCCCCTATGTCTGGCAGAGACAATGCCAGCCGCCTCCAAGACGGACTTGCCACTGGCCAAAGACAAGCCAATCAGCAACGGTGGTAGTGCCTCTGGGATAACAGATTTAAGAAAGGGGAAAAGTTACCGTGCAACAGCAATTGAAGCCATAGAAAGGAGTGAAAATATGTGAAAGCAACAACTCTGCAGATACCAAGGTCAGTGAAGGGGGGTGGGGCGAGGTGCTCCAGGAGCTGGAGCAAAGATTCCTCTGCACCTTTTGGTGAAGATCATGGTGAGGCAGGCTGTCCCCTTGCAGCTGAAGGAGGACCATGGTGGAGCAGATATCTACCCACAGCCCATGGAGAACCCCATGCCAGAGCAGGTGCATGCCTGAAGGAGTCTGTGACCCCATGGGAAGCCTGCACTGGAGCAGGATCCTGGCAGGACCTGTAGACCCATGGAGAGAGGACCCTGTGCTGGAGCAGGTTTGCTGGCAGGTCCCCGTGGGGGATCCGTGCTGGAGTAATCTGTGAAGAACTGCAGCCCATGGGAAGGATTCACGTTGAAGAAGTTCATGTAGGACTGTCTCCCATGGGAGGGACCCCACGCTAGGACAGGGAAAGAGTGTGAGGAGTCCTCCCCCTGAGTAGGGAGAAGCAGCAGAGACAATGTGTAATGAACTGACTACAACCCCATTCCCCATCCCTCTGCGCTGCTTGCGGGGAGGAGGTAGAGAAATAAGGAGTGAAGTTGAGCCTGGGAAGAAGGGAGGGGTGGGGAGAAGGTGTTTCAAGGTTTGGGTTTCTCTCTCATTATACCTAGTCAAATTTGATTGATAATTAAACCAATTTCCCCAAGTCAAATCTGTTTTGTCCGTATTGGTACTTGCTGAGTAATCTCCGTGTCCTTGTCTCAACCCACTGGCCTTCTGTTATATTTTCTCTCCCATGTTAAGCCAAGGAGGGGGAGTGATAGAGCGGCTTTGGTGGGCACCTGGCATCCAGATAGAGTCAACCCACCACACCCATTTTTCCTGTCACTGTCACTGTGCTGCCTCATCAGGTGTGTTCTGAGAGAAGAGAATGACTTGAGCTCAAGCTTTGAAAGAAACTCTATTATCTCCCTCATGGAGAGACTGCGCTGGAGCATGCTCCTGGGACGACCTGTGATGCCGTGTAGAGATCTCAGCTCAGATCATACCACTGTTGGTCAGTATTGGGTCACCTGTCCTGTCCACTCGTCCCCACAGGTGGGACCCATCTACACTTCTCCACTTCTGACCCTCCAATAGAGCATACAACAAAGTTACCCAACCTTGGTTGTTTTAGCAGTAAGTATAAGCAATAGCCTCTCTGCATACCATTCCCTGGCATAAATGATAAATAATCAGGTCTTATCACTCTGGAAGTGGACACTGTTGGAAAAATATGCTGTTAATTTTAGAGAGTTCAGTTAGCTAAAAGAAGCTTAACTGAAAAGTGAAATTACTGAACAGAAAATTGGTTCTGTTTTATCCCAAACCAGGACAATGGGGTTCTCTGATCTCAGGTACACAGGGAGAGAGCAGTGGAGAGGCAAGATTTAAAAAACATTTCTGATTGACTGGGAGGTGCTTAAGGAGCTTTCTAAGCATAGGCTGCCCTTAGCTCCTCAGTTCTCCACAATTCTCCCTGAAATGTTCTCCAGGAGTTAAACAGCATTTCTTTTATGCCAAAAATTGAAGGTGTTAAAACCTTTATTGGATCTTTCCCTAAAATTCTTTTTCTAGTCTGAAAAGCTATTGACTTTATAAGAATCTTTTTGGACACTTGATGCATCCATTTATGTGACAAGTTGGAGTGAATCATTTCGCTTTTAAAGCCCAAGCTAATTGGTGCAGGAGGTCTCCTTTAACCTCCTGATTGCATTAGATGAGTCTGGAGGATGGTAGTGGCAGGAGGCTGCAGTGCTACAACTTCATTCGACTTCCTTGAGGGCACAGACTCAGCAGATGTCTTGGAGCAGGCCTGCTGCAACCGTGCAAGCATCAGACCTTCTCTCTACGTGACCCTGGCAGATGCCTTCTCTTGCACTTTCTGCCTAATCCCACAGTTATCAAGGTACTCTTTGTACTGGGTTTGCGTGGCAGGGTTTTGGTAGCAGGAGGGTTACAGGCTTCTGTGAGAAGCTGGTAGAAGCTTCCCCTATGTCTGGCAGAGACAATGCCAGCCGCCTCCAAGACGGACTTGCCACTGGCCAAAGACAAGCCAATCAGCAACGGTGGTAGTGCCTCTGGGATAACAGATTTAAGAAAGGGGAAAAGTTACCGTGCAACAGCAATTGAAGCCATAGAAAGGAGTGAAAATATGTGAAAGCAACAACTCTGCAGATACCAAGGTCAGTGAAGGGGGGTGGGGCGAGGTGCTCCAGGAGCTGGAGCAAAGATTCCTCTGCACCTTTTGGTGAAGATCATGGTGAGGCAGGCTGTCCCCTTGCAGCTGAAGGAGGACCATGGTGGAGCAGATATCTACCCACAGCCCGTGGAGAACCCCATGCCAGAGCAGGTGCATGCCTGAAGGAGTCTGTGACCCCATGGGAAGCCTGCACTGGAGCAGGATCCTGGCAGGACCTGTAGACCCATGGAGAGAGGACCCTGTGCTGGAGCAGGTTTGCTGGCAGGTCCCCGTGGGGGATCCGTGCTGGAGTAATCTGTGAAGAACTGCAGCCCATGGGAAGGATTCACGTTGAAGAAGTTCATGTAGGACTGTCTCCCATGGGAGGGACCCCACGCTAGGACAGGGAAAGAGTGTGAGGAGTCCTCCCCCTGAGTAGGGAGAAGCAGCAGAGACAATGTGTAATGAACTGACTACAACCCCATTCCCCATCCCTCTGCGCTGCTTGCGGGGAGGAGGTAGAGAAATAAGGAGTGAAGTTGAGCCTGGGAAGAAGGGAGGGGTGGGGAGAAGGTGTTTCAAGGTTTGGGTTTCTCTCTCATTATACCTAGTCAAATTTGATTGATAATTAAACCAATTTCCCCAAGTCAAATCTGTTTTGTCCGTATTGGTACTTGCTGAGTAATCTCCGTGTCCTTGTCTCAACCCACTGGCCTTCTGTTATATTTTCTCTCCCATGTTAAGCCAAGGAGGGGGAGTGATAGAGCGGCTTTGGTGGGCACCTGGCATCCAGATAGAGTCAACCCACCACACCCATTTTTCCTGTCACTGTCACTGTGCTGCCTCATCAGGTGTGTTCTGAGAGAAGAGAATGACTTGAGCTCAAGCTTTGAAAGAAACTCTATTATCTCCCTCATGGAGAGACTGCGCTGGAGCATGCTCCTGGGACGACCTGTGATGCCGTGTAGAGATCTCAGCTCAGATCATACCACTGTTGGTCAGTATTGGGTCACCTGTCCTGTCCACTCGTCCCCACAGGTGGGACCCATCTACACTTCTCCACTTCTGACCCTCCAATAGAGCATACAACAAAGTTACCCAACCTTGGTTGTTTTAGCAGTAAGTATAAGCAATAGCCTCTCTGCATACCATTCCCTGGCATAAATGATAAATAATCAGGTCTTATCACTCTGGAAGTGGACACTGTTGGAAAAATATGCTGTTAATTTTAGAGAGTTCAGTTAGCTAAAAGAAGCTTAACTGAAAAGTGAAATTACTGAACAGAAAATTGGTTCTGTTTTATCCCAAACCAGGACAATGGGGTTCTCTGATCTCAGGTACACAGGGAGAGAGCAGTGGAGAGGCAAGATTTAAAAAACATTTCTGATTGACTGGGAGGTGCTTAAGGAGCTTTCTAAGCATAGGCTGCCCTTAGCTCCTCAGTTCTCCACAATTCTCCCTGAAATGTTCTCCAGGAGTTAAACAGCATTTCTTTTATGCCAAAAATTGAAGGTGTTAAAACCTTTATTGGATCTTTCCCTAAAATTCTTTTTCTAGTCTGAAAAGCTATTGACTTTATAAGAATCTTTTTGGACACTTGATGCATCCATTTATGTGACAAGTTGGAGTGAATCATTTCGCTTTTAAAGCCCAAGCTAATTGGTGCAGGAGGTCTCCTTTAACCTCCTGATTGCATTAGATGAGTCTGGAGGATGGTAGTGGCAGGAGCTAGATAGAGGTTTTTTGTTCTGGGGAATGGCTATATTTGAATAGGAATGAACTAAATATTTTCTGCATACAAACACAATTCATATTTTATGCTGTTCATCTTCCCATAAATGACATTCAGATATATGCATATAATAGCTTATTGGCAAGCCAATAGCATCAACCATCCCTAAACAGATGAACATTGGGTGAACTTAACAAACAGCTCAAATAGTCACCATAAACACCCTTGACTGTGTCAGCTTATAAAGAAAAACTACATAATGCAATCGTATAAGAACATTTTGACTTGACTGGGTTTATACAATCCATGGGAGAGCCACAGCTTAAACTTTTCTTTTTCACACATAAATATTTTACTAAGTGTTTAATAATGAAGTTGTGGGGGAGAAACAATACTACTACTTGAGAACATCCATATAAGCTGATTTGGTGTTCATAGACTTTGCCACACCGCTATAATAAAGCACAAATTTACCTGAAGCATGGAAGATAGCCAACCTTTTAAGGGAATACATAGTTAAGTAATTGGTTTTGATTGTAAATGGACTCAGAGGACTGGAATAGCTCCTTTTGCAACTCTTACAGAAGTTAGTAGCTGTGCAAATGTTTCTCAAGTGATTAGGCTGCTTCAGCAATTTATATCTTGTTCATGTGATAAATTTTTCTGAGTCCTATTTTATCTGATCCTAAACTCTGTCGCGGGTTCTCCTGACAGCGAAAGGATTTATATGTTTTTAAAGCCTTTTCACATTAACATGGTTTTTAATTTCTTGTGGAAGTGTA
Organism: Calidris pugnax; assembly: GCF_001431845.1. NCBI lineage: Eukaryota > Metazoa > Chordata > Aves > Charadriiformes > Scolopacidae > Calidris > Calidris pugnax. The sequence goes on along the minus strand of NW_015090859.1, from coordinate 3,490,673 downwards.
TTGTTTGTTTTTTTTTTTAATTTCTACTCAGAAATGCCCAAAGCTCCATATGTAACCATAGGCACCTAGCAGAAGCCCTTGATTCAGAGCATAGCTCTCTCATCATGCAGCAGAAAGAGGCACCTGTCTTGGATGAGACAGATTATAAAAGTCTACTGACTTAATCAGAAGAAATATGACCTTATGCAACTGGCTCTTTCTGTTTTCTTTCTCGTGGACAAGAAGTGCATTTTTTGTTAGTGCAAAATTAACTGATGTAGTACCAAAATGTAGAAAATAAAATGTACAAATATTTTTTACTAGAGATTTTGAAATAGAAATAGGATATAAGACTTCAGCAAGCACTTGTAGTATCCCTATGGATAGCATCACATGGATGCTGTTCTGTGGCTTTTTATAGCATAAAGTGTAAGAGTTATGGAATATGTATGCTTTTAGTAGCCTGTTCCCAGGGAGAAGCACTGTACAATAGAGCTTGGAATTAACCAGAATAAAATTGCTTCAAGAAGTCATGCTTTAAAAAATATTTATGTCATTAGTCTCTCCAAAATGCTCGTGCATTGACTCATAGTATAAATGCAATTAGCTACAGGCACATGTAAGTGCAGCATAAAAATAATGGGTGCAAGTTTACTGTTTTACCAACTGGTTTCTTTTGCATTGGAGTAATAAACTAGACCTCACAGAAATTTGACTATTTTAGTTAATATTTCTGAAAGAATTCACTCCTTTTTTTTTTCTTAGAAGCAAGAATCATGATTTTACCTAGCATAATAAACTGTAAAGGAAGCATTTGATATACATGAGGATCATTCCAGCGCTGAGCTATTGAGCAGTGCTGAGCTATTGAGACTGTTCCATACACAAACTATTAACTAAAAAACCCACCCTATGATTTAAATATTTTCAAAGAACTAATAGCCACAATAGCTTGTGCTAAATCCAGTGAATTATCCCCATCTTTTCACTGCTTTCTCCCAGTCTCATCTTTTAACTGCTTGTCTCTTTTTGTATGAGTTTGGATCACTTGTCTTTTAAGGCAGTGACCGGTGGTTATTTCTGACCTCACTGACATTGGAATAGCTCAGTTTTCTTCAGCAAGTTACTTTTGATTCACAGAGCTTTGAGCTCAGTCTTTTATATGTTCTAGAAAGGGCTCACTAAACTGCACTGACTGAATGAATGTTTTTTATAACCACATTCGCATTTTTAAGCTAAGAGGTTTTTTTTAACCTGTGCTCTCCTATACTAAATTCCAGCACAGTTTAGGGCCATTTTATATTCCTCTGATCAGTGACCAGACTCCTACTGGCATACACCGACACTGTCTGAAAAGGATCTGGTAGCAGATGCTCCAACGCCATTTTGGACTTGTGGTCATGGTCAGGAGCTCAGCATCACTCTGAACACCAATCACACCCCAGCTGTACACACAAACCCTCTGTAATTATGGAGATCTAACAAGGAGCAAGAGCCCTGTTTGAGAAAGAGGGCTTTCTTCTCCCGATAAGCAGCACCAGCAACGGTTTTCTTCAGCAAGTTACTTTTGATTCACAGAGCTTTGAGCTCAGTCTTTTATATGTTCTAGAAAGGGCTCACTAAACTGCACTGACTGAATGAATGTTTTTTATAACCACATTCGCATTTTTAAGCTAAGAGGTTTTTTTTAACCTGTGCTCTCCTATACTAAATTCCAGCACAGTTTAGGGCCATTTTATATTCCTCTGATCAGTGACCAGACTCCTACTGGCATACACCGACACTGTCTGAAAAGGATCTGGTAGCAGATGCTCCAACGCCATTTTGGATTTGTGGTCATGGTCAGGAGCTCAGCATCACTCTGAACACTAATCACACCCCAGCTGATAACAAACCCTCTGTAATTATGGAGATCTAACAAGGAGCAAGAGCCCTGTTTGAGAAAGAGGGCTTTCTTCTCCCGATAAGCAGCACCAGCAACGCTGAATGACAAAATTAACTCTGAAGGGATGAAGCACCGGATGATTGTGTCACAGGAAGGAGAGTCAGAAGAGCTGCGTCAGCTTCTGTAGGTAGGTGTCGTAGGTGTCATTACAGAAAGAGAAGTGAGGTCAGAGACGGCTGTGTCATAGCAGAGGATGACTAAGGTGAGTAGGGGAGGAGCTCCCCGATGCATATGGCTCAGCAGGGAATGAGGACAGCAAGTTTTGATGGTTCTGTGGGGTGTTGCATCTTCTGCGAAAGAAAAAGCCTAGCAACTCCTCGCAGAAGCCTCTAGGAAATGAATGGAGGGAGGTGTGTTTGGCATGTGGGAGGTTATGTGAGGAGTTGTGGGGGAACAAGGAGAAAGGAGTCTGAGGCAGGCAACGTGAGTCACAGCACCCACCACAAAGAACGTGAAAAGGCAGTAAGCAAGCCTAAGACTACACATGAATATTCACAGGGAGGAGGTGGGAGAAAGAAGCTGAATGACTAAACTACAAGTGTTTAAGATTTGCCAAATACAGTGTGCCGTGCCTCAGCCTGAGGATTTTATTTTTTGTCATGAGTTTCAACACCCAGTACCTTAATCCGCCAGCACCTTGCACAGCTGCACGATACTCACATTGGGCCGTCTAGAGCACGCTCGTGGAAGCGTTTCCCTGTTTTATGCGATGCGCGGCTCCTTTTGAGTGTTCTCCGGCATCATTCCCATCTGGCGTGTCTGGAAGCAGGCTTTCTTACAAACAACAGAGGTGCAGCGGTTGGATGGCAAAGGGATCATCTAGGGAAACGCATCTCCTGTTGCAAAATGGTGAGTGGGCTGTGCCTACCAGGCACGTCCTTACTCACCCAGCAAGAGGCCCTTAGTGGGCCGAACAGCTAAGGGCATCAAAAGTGAGTTTTAAAGTCTGGGGGCCTTTTACCTTCCTGGTTGCTTATTCATCATCTTGTCCAGATGGATAGAAGGTGAAAGCTGTTACAATCTGAGTGTTACTGTTCAAGAGCGTTTTGTGAAATGAGCTGGGGCATTCAGCCAAGCTCCAAGTGAAAATGTGTCAGCAGTGCAATTGACACCTGAGCTGCTAATCTTAGTTGCCAGTGACTGCAGTGGATGTTGCTGTAAAAAAAAAATAAATGCTGCAGCACAAAAGATCCATCTACAGAAATCTACAGTTTTCACTGAGTCTCAATTGTCTATTCAAAATCAGAACGTAAATAATAAGCATCTCTATAGGAATTTTATTTTTGCAATGTGTTGAACTGAATCTCAATGCAGTACTTGTTTTTACCAGCAAACAGAGAGAACCATGCCTCCCTAGCAGGTAACTTTACTGAAGGATGCAACCACTATTCTTAAATCACATACTTGAAGCCTGGCACTCTAATCTAAGAGAACTGGTGTAAGCTACCGTCCCAGCTAGAATCAGGAAGGAAGTTGGATACTTTTCTTTGTAAAGGGCTCAGATGTACTATACTTGAGTTTGGTATGTGAAATGCTACTTAGAATAAGAACAAGTAATTTGACAGCTAGTATTCAGCACTAAAACTATGACATAATGGAGAATCAGGCCAAATATTTCTGGACAGACCAATTTTGCAAAATTATTTTGAAATCTTCAGAAAGACAAAGAGCATGTTTGGAATCAAAAACTGATAGGAATGAATGCAAGAAATGTTAGAACACCTGATTCTGTTCATTAAACTTATACACTTCTGTGGTATTATATCTCACATATTCTATGCTGACATAATTTTGGCCATTTTTTAAGTATATGGCCAGTCATATTTTAAAGATTATCTCAATACTATAAGGTGTCCATACTTACTTCTTTGTATTTGTCAAGATCATTGTCAATGGGTTAAACTCACAAGCCCAATCAATACATAAAAATCACATATCTGTAATAATTAGTGCACAATGGAAAGGTTGTAATCAAGCCAGCCAGCAGTAGATCACTCCTTTATTGATAAGTTGCTATTAATAGCTCTGTTAACAACTCCAGCTGACAGAGAGACTGAGGTTTTCATAAAGTGAATCCATTTGCAGAAAGTTAGCAGCATTTATCTCGAATCCCATTAAATTGGATCGAGGCTGCAGAGCAGGTGGGCCTCACACATCACTTCTCCTTTTCTTTCTGACTGTGCTTAGCGTCTCCTGTGCTGGCTGCATACCAGGGCTTCCCTCACATGGAAGCCAGAGCACTGGAGGGGACTGAAATGCACTCAAATCTTACCCTGACAGGAATTTGGGATGCAGCCAAAGTGACCTCGGAGCTGGGACTCGTTCCCAGGTCCCTCAGTACAGGCACAGTCCCTGTTAGCTCTAACTTAGATTCTTTGGTTTCATCTTATTTTCCTCATCCTTCCACATGCTTTGCTGGTTCATTAAGACATTTCCCCAAATTGTTTTTGGCATATTCATTGTCCCTTGTGGTAATCTGCTCTAACACTTTATTTGTTCAACAGTTCAGACTTGACTGCACGTTGCCATTTGATACAAGAGGGGATATAGATGGGTTCTTTCTCCTGTATGCGTGAGCCTAATAGCTGTTCTTTCATGTGAATTCCTCTGAGATTCACTCTGCTTTTTCAAGAGTAAATCACGCTCTCTGCATAATGATCATAGCTGTCTATTTGGAGTATTTCAGCACAATTGCAAAATGTGCATGATGTATGTTGCTGAGTTCTCAGTCCTGTCATTCAGTCCCTTATCCTTCTTTCTCTAACTCCAAGTGTCCCTCCCCTCCTGGAGCCATCCCATTTTTTCACCTTCACATTGCAGAATTTTCTAAAGCCTTATCAGAGGAGGACATTTGTGAGCTGAGAATGTTTTACTCTGCACCAGCTACAAGATACACACTGTGGTTTGTTCACCCAGGGAATTAATTCAGAAAGTCAGTGTGAGCTTGCTACCGGGATGGATCTTAGAATAGTATTTTCAGTAGAAATCTCATCAATGCATATTTCAGTAAAATCTTAACCAGTCTGTTTATGTTTGCCATAAATCTTAGTTAGGCTCTTTTTTATTATTGGTCAAACCTATGTCAACAGGTTTTTCACATTCTCCAAAAAATGTATTGCAGGAATATGCAAAGTAGAAGTTAGGCAACATATTGCCCAGCACAATTTGCAAGGTACAAACATTGTAATTACATACACACCCATATAGACATACATACATATACAGAGGCACACTGCCTAAAACTAATTACAAAGCAGCATTATTGACTCCATGAACTCTGGGAATAGTTGACACAGAAGAGAATGAGGCATAAAAAGTTCTCTGGTAGGAGTATTGCAAACAGAGCTACTGCTGCCTCCTCTCTGATTCCCAAAAATATGGCTGCATTCTTCCAGAGTATTTTAATGAATGGCAACAGCACATACCTTGCTGGATTGCTCTCAGGCATTATCTTGCTATATTGTCACAGAGGTTACTCTGAAACATCAGGACTCCCTGAGGATGTCTATTGCCTGGTTTCATCAGAACTCCCTCTACAGCTTCACCTCTTTAAGGAAGACATTAATTATAGATATGTGGTCACAAGACCTCAGACCCCACTGAAAGAAATGAGATGCAGCAGCAATCCACTGGTAACTCTGATATGCTGATAGCAAACTCAGATTGCAATGTGAAGGTATCAGGAATACGAGAGGAATGAGTGGTGGGTAAGACCCTATCTTCAGGGTCTTCCAAGAATAGGAGACTCTGAAGACATACCTGAATTCTCAAATCAGATATTACATTTGCTGACATGAAAAAAGTCAAATAGGAATAAATTTACCTTGATTTTCCTGTCTTACAGGATTTGTACTTAAAATCTTCAATCCATTCAAAACACCAGTCAGTCTTTGTATAATATCTGCAAGGTGAGAGTTTAAAAAAAAAAAAAAAAAAGAAAAAGAAATGTTTCCTTTTTTCTAAAGACTTCTGCAGAACATGACTGGGTGGATCAGTGGTAAAAACTTCCCTACTCAAGAATTAACAGAAGGATTTTCAATGACAGAGAGGACAAATAAAAATAAATATGAAAATTAACTGCCAGCACGTGAAATTAAAAAAAATAGACAGGAAAAAAAAAACATTTGCTTCAGCAAACACAAGATTCACCAGTTCTATCATATACACATTGGAGAAATCACCTGGCTACAGCAAAATGTTTTCCAATAAGGCCCTTGGGACAGAACTTAGGACTCTCCAGACCTCAGTGCTGACACTGTTTGTTACCATCCTGGTTTTCAAATGGCCTACCAGGAGGAAATATGTTTGTTCACTACAGCTCTGAACCATTTCTTGGCTACAAGCTATTGAGTTAAATCTCCCTCATCCTTTAATTTAAACTCCTATTGTTTGCAGTTCTCAGTGTTCTAAATGTTCTCAGTGTTTGCAGTTTTGGCACTGTTTGTACTGATTGCACTTTAAGGACAATAAAGTCATGTTTTTCAAAAACACAGAGCACTTTAATTTTTTGCCTATCAGCTAAAGCTCTGCTGGAATATCCACAAACCATGCACAGCAAGTACCTACCCAATGGCACACAAACCATTCACTCCTGCAGCCTCAGGTGCTGAAATTGTCTGTACCTTTCAGTCTAAAGATCTAAAATATTTAGGATTTGTGAGAGCACACGGACCACGTCCAATGCCTCCCATAGACTGATAGCCTCTTCTATAGCCAAAAATACCCTCAGAGCACAGCAAAAAACCAAAAATTCCCACCCTTCCTCAAAGCAGGTGAAAAAGATGTTCTTCATGCTGTGTCCTGGCAACCAAAACCATGCTCAGGATATCTTGCTGGCTTCTATTTCCCTGCTTGCAAATCTTTGGCAGCTTTTCCTTCCCTTATTCTCACAGCTGTTGTGTAGAAAACAAACAGTAATAATTTGGAATCGGTGTTATTCAGCTATCTGAAGGCTAATGTCTGCCATCTATTTCTGAATTTCTCAATGGTACTCTTCACTCTCATGCCACATCTCTCTAGATTGTAGATGGAAGCAATTCTTTCCTAAAAAAAACACCCTCAGTAAGTTCTTCACCTGGAGTGGTAGATAGTAAATAGGATTTCCCAGATAAAGAAAGAAAAAAATGATTATGTCAATCATGTTTACGTCTTTAACCACCCTGTTCTCACTGGATTCCTAGAAAGCCCACTGTCCCACTATTAGGAAGTTTTCCTGTGTATACTGTCTTCATGCTGATAAATCTATTAAGGTATCTGGTCTTATATAATAACAGAGAAAAAATCCTTTTTTTCTGAACTCCGTGCACAACAAAAGTTCTTGCATCTCCTTTCACACAGTGAGGAACACTAGTCATGCAGAGCCGTCAAGAATTCCCTGGGGACTTGTAAACTTTAGAGGCTGTTTCATAATGCTGCATATGCTCATCTGAACAGGCCCTTGATTAGTATCTAGGGCTGCAAGTTTCCACATGGAGAATTCATGTTTCAGTAGTGAATGTAGATGCTGCAGTTACTCAGCATACCTGAGTTGAGAATGCAGACAGTTTATTTGTGAAAGTTGATTGTTTAGGGATATTATATAAAAAAAAAAAGTGTTCCAGAAATAAGTGGATCATGAGAGTATGAGAGAAAAATTATGGGACTTTATAAAGGGTTTTACCATCCTCCGTTTGGCTAATTTCCCCTAGATATTACACTATGTACCTCGGGAGCAAGGAGGAATTCCACAGGACTGAGGACAAGAAGTATAGAATATGCCTACTCCTAATGCTGAATTCATACTTTGGAGAAATTACCACTATGAGGAAGCAATGGCCTATTGTGAATGAGTAAACTTCCCTAAGCAACCTTTTCATGACAATTTGTTCAAAATTGTTACTTTGAAGAATCTCTTTAAGACATATATCAATTTGTGCTGTCAATTTTGAGGGTAGAAGCTGAATTGCATTTGCAAGTAAACCTACATAGTTTTCAGCAAGTACCCACAGTCAACCTGATTTTGCACATCTTTCTGCTTTGTGTAGGCTGCTAGATTCAGCATCTACTGGCACTTGCACTTCAGATATCCAAGGTAGTCCTTCCTGGCCTTCTGCACGGTCTGACAGATCAGATTGAGATGGGTCTTCCATAGGTCCTGTGTCCTCCAGTTCTGTGCAGATACCTCAGATCAAAGGGCAATATGTCCTATCTTTAGGCAATCGAGTCTGACTCCTAGGTTTAGAAAAAGAAGGTGTGTAACACAAAAAAGTCAGATCTTTTTATTTAGTCTACGATTTGTAGTTTAAACCCAGATAGCTACATAAGGACATTGAGTAGAGGGAAAACATGTTCAGAATCTGTATTGTATTTAATTTTTAAGGAAAGCACTACTGTCCACCCTGCCTACCCTTAAATAAAGAGCCATTACCAGCAGAAATGATGATGCCAATAGGGTGTCCTTAAGCCTGGAGACTACTTTTGCTGTTACTGAAGTGAGTGTCAAGAACTACCTTTGCCCTGAAAGGCCACCTGCTTTCAGTTTTTGACTGTTTTAATCCTTCTAGAACATGCCACAGTAGTGCTCCCTGAGAAAAAAACATTTGCTTCATTTCAGCCTAAAGGTGAGGTTGAAACCATTTGTTTATAAACCTCATGCTTTCATCTATAATTAATGGTATGACCCTGACTACAGAGCTTGAAAGGAGTATATACATTTTCAGCTGCAGTTCTGGTTGGGGTTTTTTTTTTTGTTTGGCAACTAGCCATTTCCTTAAGCTTTTATCTTTGAATACAAAAGGTTATTTCTAGAGATTGAGTGCTTGGTTTATTTTCAGTATTTTTATTGTTTTCATCTGCTAGGATCAGCAGTGAATGGACTTTTGCTATTTCAAGCTGTTTGTTAAGCGAACGTCTCCCATATCAGAATAGGAAGATTAATTTTCCTTCAATAAGAATATATGTCAGAAGCTCTTCTGCCATCTTACAATTTTTCTTTTAAATAGTTGGTCTGGCAAAGAATTGCTTTTTGCCAGAAATGCAAAGGGCCATTTCTCTCCTGGTAGATGTACCGGCACACCAAAACAATAGCCTTGTCACTCTGAAACTCACAGATCTAAAGGAAATTAAGGCTTTGTAGCATACGGTAAATATGAGCTATGCAATTAAAGTAACACTTGGTGGTTGGAAGGAATTACACTGCAATTAGATTATTGTAATGTGTGTTTGAACATGCTGAACTGTGTTGAAAAAAAGCACACGGGACACAAGCCTATGATCATGGAAGTCACTGGAAGATTTGCTACCTGCTTTCCTGGAAGGCAGAATTGATCCTGACATTTAAGTCTTACGTACAAATATGAACTTGTCCATGCAACATTGCATGTATTTCTCAGTACCAGCATTCTCACAAGTGGAACAGCACTCTTTAATACTTGAAGATGGTAAGCTATTAACACAAGAAACTATTTTTCATGTATGGTTCATTCTTCTCCCTCCATAAAACTTGATGTCACGAAGGTGAAGGCCACGAACTGGTGTTTTCCAGAACTGCATGTGTTGTTGTTCCCTGTGCCCAGCTAGTAGACCAGTGGTTTAAAAGGGCAGGAACAAGTTTAAACCACAGTTACCTGGCTGAAGAAACAGCACACACAGTCAGGATCACATTTCCCTGAGCACATTTTCCCTCAGCTCTAAGACAATGGCACCACCAGCAACAACTGTACAGGAAACGAGACAAAAGTTCTGGGCAAAATGAATTTGTTGTATTCATTTTCATCTAGAAAACTCCATTAAAATTTTGAGGTAAAATTCATCAACTTCTAAGGAATACGAATTCACTTAGGACACCAGAAAGGACCTTGTTTTCCCACAAGGAAAAACACATAGATGAGTGGTTTGAACTATACACCTGTATCAAAACCCTAAAATTTAGACAAAATGCTGAGGCTTTATGAAAGTGAAATACCCGCTTGGTTTTAGACTCAACTTGCATATAATAAGATGAATCAGATTTCAGAGAAGAAGAAACAGTTTTGGTATTTTCATCTCTGCACATGTATTTGAACAGGAAATGACACAGACCAAAGTAAGACAGCAAAAGCACTTACACAGACCCCCTGATTTGCCGTGTTGCCTTTTCTTCCAAAGGTTCTTCCACACCAGCAATTTCTCTTTTCTTTCTGGAAACAGACAGCTATGGAACAACCATTTCCCTCCATAAAGAAGCTTAAAGTGATTGCTGGCCTTTCTTCACCAACCAGTAAGGAAGGTCTTGTCCTTTACAACAAAAATTCAATTGAGAATCATGAGCTTTCACAGCTGTATCCCAGGAGATATATGACACTAGTATAAACTTTTTAATGCATTTTATGAGGGAGGAAAAACTAAGCCCTCATTTATTAAAATAAAGATACAGTGAGGGTGATCTTAAATGTCATGCTTGGGTCTTTTCAAATGCTCTTAATTTGACAGAAATAAATTAATGTAATTCTCTAATTTTCATGTAGCCCAAGGGCCTTTCAACTCTCAATAAAGCTTGAAAAAATATACCAAAAAAATTGCTATTATTATCTCAGTTGCCCTAGGGAAAAGAAATTAAAGGGGAGGTAATTAGTTATTATACATATGTGCATGTAATTAGATATTTAGTATGATATGTAAACTCTATCTGCTAATCCTATTTAAAAAAAAAAAAGTATTCAAAGATGAACATGTAAAGTCAGAAGTTACACGCATTTGTCTTCTCACTTAGAGATCAAAGTTTGGTGTCTTGTGAAGGTAAAGATGCAATATATTTCCCTAGTGTTTTAGGCAAGATTACCCCAAAACATAACTAAACATCAAAATAGTAATATTGTCTCAGGTTTATTAGGAATTTGCTCTTGGAATCACTGTCTCCTTATGATTAGTATGACAATAAGATGGGAAAGAAATCAAATGTTTTGGCCTGTGAAACAGAAAACAAATTAAGTAGAATGTATTTTGTCTCTCTTAGAGAGTAGAAAACGCTTTCTACTTTAAACACCAACACCTACATAGTGAAGGTCAAGCATGAAGCATGAGCCAAACAATAGCATTGTTTAGTTACTTATAAAGTCATTTAAATCCAAAAGTTCAGATAGGACTCTCTTCGATTATACACTGGGGACAAAAAATCATGTAAGGCTGAAATTCATACCCAAAGAAAAAGATAGAAAGAAAATAAAAGGTGTTACCAACACTTATTTCATATTTCAAAACACCAGGATGTGGATGTCTGTTCATTAAATTGCTGTCACACATTCATTACTAGGTGTTCTTACAACACGTTCATTATTTGTGCTTGCAGAAAACAGACTTAATGATTTCCCAGGTCTGTACAAATTGGTTTAGGGAGGAGCATCTAGTCAATGAAGTCAGTGTATTCTGCCAAGTATTTGGTAGTCAACTTTGAAAAGAAAGTGCTTAGTTTGACCTCTGTAAATGATGCTCAACTTTGTAAGAGAGGATCATCTGCTGGACCCACTCAAACCAGGACATGCTTTGGTGGTCAGATCTTCAGCTCAGCTTTCCTGTCCTCTTCAATGCATTAGATTTGCCAGCTGCTGCTGTTCATTAAATCATTTTTTCAAGACAGAAAAGAGTGTAATACACAGTGTTTTGGAAACAGAGGCCCCGTCTGCCTTTCCAATGACTGATGCTTCTTCTTTCTAAATCAAAGGGAACATTTTGCAGGCTTAAACAGCACAGATTCAAGCTCAGGGTCATTCAATACAGAAAATCCCTAACCTGCTCATGCTCTTCCCACAGATGTTGTGAAGAGGGAACAAACAGTCATAGCTGTGCATGAAAGAGAAGGGGTATCAGAAGGGGTATCAGAAGAGAATGAAGGGAAGACAAAAAGTTAATGGAGGAGGGATGGAGAAACAAAGAAGAAAATAGCATAAATTTAAAGTAATATGTGTGATTTTCATTAGGCTAATTGTACATTGACTTATTGCTGCCAACTAAAGCAATTGGCAGAATATATATATTTCCTTCTAAAATATTTAAGACTCTTTTGAAATTGGTTCTGACACACCCTAGTTGTATTTCCTCTTTTTTTTTCCCTAATCAGGATGAAAGTGTTTGGATGGGGGAGGGGGTTTAGGTAAACAGATTGCAATTACTCCACTAGATTAATTTTCTTACAGATCAAGTCTTTTCTCAGCAGAATGAAATATAGCTATGATATCTCATCACAGTCTCTATCCATATCACAATGAATAATCTCATTATACTCTGTACCCAATTTCCTTTCATGACAGATCCTCAGCTTATGCCGGTTGGTATAATTCTGTTGAAGGATCAGACCTATGTCTATATTAGATTTGTAAATGTCCTATAGGAGAACTAGCTGCAGATTTATAGCATCCTGAAATAGGTATTATAAATTTAAAACATTAAAAAATGTATCACATTTAATTGTAATCTCACATATATCACAGCACTGTAACTTCTGTGACTCCATGTAAGTCATTTTTGATTAACACCGATCCAAATTAAATGAAAATCAGACCAGCACATGATCAGCGCTTGCAGTTATGTGGGAGTTCAGCTGTATTGGTCATTTTTCTGCCACGCTCAAACTTATGTTTTGCACACACAGCATGTAGTACATTTAAATTTGAGGATCTCAGTGCATTTTATGAAGACTAATGGATGATACTTCACAACAAGTCTATCGAGTAAGGATTACTGCTACTGTTATTCGTCATCTATGGAAGGTTACAGCGGATCTGGGTTTATTGATTGATGTGATATATTGCTTTCTCTCTTGAGCTCAGAAGTGGAATGGGTGTCTTTGTTGCCAGTAGCTGTGGTTTAAGGAACAGTAAAAAGACATTCTGTATTTTCATGATTCTCTTTTCTATATTTAAACAACAAATGTTGTTGGTGTGCTCCCTTCCTATGCACATGAGAATACCACTCATGAGTAGATGAGAAGCAGCAACAAAGAAATACAGTCAAGGAACTGTTTTTAATGTCATTCTTTTAGGCCTAACTTCCACCATCCCTATCAGTGACATTTGCATTCTTCCCTTTTTTTTCTGTTACCTCCCACATGGTATCCACAGCATCTAAAGACACATTAGCAGCAGCACAAGGCTGTGACCTTTCTCTGGCTGCCAACAGCATCATTCACATAAGAATCACAGTCCTTGTCAGCCTGAAGACATAAAGACAGAATAATCTTCTAACCACGCTCACCTATGGATTATGTACTGGTTTGCCACTCAGGCATTAAGCTCAGTAACACATCTATATTAAATGGACAGTGACAGAAGTGCAGGACCAAAGCTTGCGCTAACGTTAGTTGTGGAAACATCATCTGTCAGCTGTGAGCATAATGCCTAATTTCCCCTTAAGCACGATGATTTCAGTTGGCCTGGTGCACACATCAAAGCCAGCAGCTTTTGAAAATGCGATGCTATTTCCTTCACAGCTCTTCCCTTTGTAAATGAATAGATTCACCATGTCATTAAAAGGTACTTCTTCAACTAGGGAAGGGATGACAAGTCAGTTCAGCTTGTATCATCGCTATAGACAAGTATTAGCCTGGCCCTCTGCTCAGAGCCATCTTAAGGCATCAGCTAACCCCCAAGCCCACCCACTGTGACTGATGGTGCAACACAAGCATGGTATGATCAGACTCCACGTGGCCATCTCTTGTGATGGAGGGTCACTCCTTAGATATTCATGGGGCTTGTAACAAACCTAGAACCCTATGTGTTTGCAAATGCAAGACTGTCACAGAATTAAGTAGGAGATTTCTCTTCGTGCAAGACTAAGAATATTTTTAAACTCTGTGGTGAGTTGACCACAGATGGCAACTAAGCCCCACAAAGCTACTTGTTCACTCCTTCTCTTCACCTGTGGGATGAGGGAGAGAGCAGGAAGAACAAAAGCAAGAAAGTTTGTGGACTGAGATGAAGAAATAAGTGAAGGCAAGAGGGGAAAAAAGTTATACAAAGGCAATCACTCATTGCCTTCCTCAAGTAGATCGATGCTCAGCCAGTCTCTGAGCAACGGCTACCTCCCACACCAACTGCCCTCCTTTCCTATTCTTATTGCTGTGCATGAGGTTATATAGTATGTCGTATCCCTTTGGTCAGTTCAGGTCAGCTGCCCTGACCATGTTCCTTCCCAATCCATGCACATCCCCAGCCAACTCGCTGCAAGAACAGAGTGGAAAAAAGACAGAGTCTTCATGCTGTGCAAGTACTGCTCAGAGACAGCTAAAATGTAGGTGTGTTAGTCAAAAATACAAAACACAGCACCATACAGGCTGCTGTGAGGAAAATTAACTCCATCCCAGCCAAACCCAACACAATACACTATTTAAAAAAAAACAAAACCAAAAACAAGCAAACAAAAAAAACCAACAACAACAACGACAAAAAAACTATAAGAAAGGAATCAGATTGTCTGAAATTTGTTTCTTCACCCTGGCCCAAGATAGGAGGCCATCCACCTAATCACCACCTGCCCTAGGTGTCAAGGTATTTTTTTTCTGTAATAATACTGCCACCCACCTAGGCTGTTGATCCTCTCTTAATATTCCACTGTGTCTCCCTCCACACCTTGAACTTTCATTGTCTTCCAAGTAACAACCTGAAAAGCTCTTCATCCTTGTTTTGATGGAGATCTCGATCCCCCTGTTACTAATGATGCTGGAATAATGGGAAGAATGAATGAGAAGAACTGACAGTGAGCCAAACCCCACTTACTTCAGCAGAATTATTCTCACTGTCATGCACTGCTGTTAGTCAGACATGACTCTGGCCCTACATCATTAACTTTCCTGGAATTTTAAACTTTAAGAAATCACTCACTGGTAATCGGGAAGTCTCATTAACTTGTCTTTGACTATGAAAAACAGAAATATTGAATTTTATACCTGATTACCAAATATTATAAATCGTTTTATGTGTGGCACTTCAGTTAAATATTTTTGTAGAGTAAGTTAATTTCTTAAAGTCCTCTTCAAATACTTCTTTTTAATTTATTACATGAATGTACATAAATGTTAAGGACATAAATTTAGTATTTTATACCAATGTACTCTTTTATAGGACAAATTTATTTTCAGTTTGGAGACAAGACAGTTTAGACTGATTCCCTATTTCCAGTTCTGTTTATATTATGTATGCTATACTTTGCAAGTAAGAAGCAGCAATTTTTTCTTTTTAAGGAAGAAGAGGAATAAATATGTTATTTCTGTTAACAAATAAATGGTTTACAAAGTCAACAGTCATTGAATCCTCAAAAAGGACTCAGCCTTCCATTTCAAGACATCATGGCAGGGGTTTTGCATTTACAGGGAGTGCAAAAGAATGAGGTATGACAAATTAGGTAGATGTGAGTGCGACTTCAGAATTGGATCTGGTAACAAGGGTTGTGGAGTCGTAGTTTTGAAATTCTGCCTCCTTTAAGGCACTTTTCATTTTGTTGACAATTAGCACGTACACTACAGATTGGAAATGAAAGATGGATGTTAAATCTTTAATGGTGATCTGCTGAGAGAGAAATAATTTTGGGAAAGGAGGCTCTTTCCTCAAAGTGTTGAAATGAGGATATCTAAGAGATATACTAAGCTAGATGAAAACTAAAGCAAAGTTCAAGACTGTACAGGAAAGAAAAAGAAATGGGTAGATTTTTGTAACAAAACTAACCAGATTTAATTGAAGTACCATTTAAGGTCACAGGCAGCAAACTAGTCCACAAGGAATTCACAGGAAAACAAACAAATTCAAGGGGTGATGGCCATATTATTATGGTAAATATCTTTACAGTAGAGACTTGTGTCAGAAGCTGAGTGGTGAGAACTTGTCCTCTTAAAACACTTTAAGAGTGGCACTATTTGAACTGTGTGTTTGGCTGTCACAGGTGATTACCTGGGGGCAACATTTAGATTCTGGTAGTTTCACCGCAGGTTTTAAAGTCATATCCCAGTTCAGAGAATGAAACTGGCAATCTAAGGAATATGCAAGCTGGGGAATCCAATGAAGGTACTGCTTCTCTGAATGAAGTTTAATTTGGTAAGCATGTCATAAAAACACCATCTGCCTCATGTCCTAGAGGCAAGACAGGAAGAAGAATGCTTAATTTGGTGATCCATCTATGGCTTAAGTGTCAGGCAGGTTTATAAACTCATCTCCCTTCATACACACAGAAACCACTGCGTATTTCTCCCTACAACATTCCTTTTTAATTCAGACAGAAAGTTTCAAGAAAAAAATCCTCTAAGTTTACCTCAAAAAATCCTGAGTTCAAACATGACAACATGACATAAGCATGAATCACTGATAACCGGTTTCCTACTCTCAGCTTGCATATGAAGAGAAGATAACATTTCAAGTCAGGTCACACACACTGAACAATTAAAAATATTCACTTGTTTCAGTTATGAAATGTAAAAAGTAGCCCATGCTCCGGAAGCACTTGGAAGCATCACATACCTCTTTGATGCTACCTGAATCCTTCAGACACATACTACCCCCTAAGCTCTGGAAAAGCTGATGGCAGTAAAACACCATTAATGGAGTTAATGGCATTTCCACTCTATCATGTACTGTTAGCACTTGATCAATGGTTGGATCTGAAAGAGGAACGCCTGCCTTTAAAAATATTGACTGTATTACAGATATTCATTAGCTTCTGCATATGGTAGTTTGGGACATAGTACCAGACTTAGCACCAGATGGTCCAACCAGGTTCCCCACCACCTCAAACTATTTTATCTGTACTGTCCCAAATGTGCATTTCTGAGGAGAAAGGAAGTCAGGCGTCTATGGTCCCCCGTGAACACTGTCTCATGTTACACACATGCTCTAAAATCACTTGATTTGTTTTCTAGTCAGGTTTCTCTCCTTCAGAACAGCTTCAGATTGCTTTGGGACCAAAGCTGCGTCTACCCTTAGCCTCTCATTGACTTTCAGAACAAATGGCATCAATTGTTTTTCTATTGTTGTAGGCATCCCTGGTGTACACAACCAGAAATAAGCAAGGAAAAAAGCCAGCACTCTAATCAGTAAAAATTGCTTCTGTTTGTTGTTGGCAACGTCTGGACTTTTAGATTAAGGACTTCTTGAATATGGTAACTCACGTCCTCTCTCCCATCTTCTAGTGATGATATTTGCAAGTCAAGCTTGATGCATGATAAGATAGAAGCACTGAAAATTTGACTTACTTCTCCAGAGTATTAGTTTGGCTTCAGATAAATAGGAAATTAAACTACATAGAGCTACCAATTCTACCAATAAAATAACTGAATGTTTCCTGAATCCACTTAAGTTTGAATATGATTGATTAACTCTTTTTCTGACCCCTTCTGTTTGCCATTTCCTTAGTTTTGTGGGAGGACAATCAGCTAAGTTATTGAGGAGAAAAAAACAAAATGCTGCTCTTGCAGTTTTATTAACCTTTTCTGTATATTTACTCAAAAGGGATGCCCTTTGTGAGCATCCTCCAGAGTCTTCCTGATCCAAGAGAAGGAGGAATAGTATTTGACTTATGGAAGTCTAGAGAAATCATGTCTGTGGGATTTTGCACATTAGTCAATGCCATTTTCCGAGGTTCTAGCTCAAATGCTCCTTTTACATGAGGATTTCAGAGGATTGCAGAAGCAGCAGAAGACTTCTAAAAGGTTATGTTCTCAAGGGCAAAAGACAATCTCAGGGATCAGGCACTAGTGTAATTTTTTGTGCCAAGAACCCTAATGTTCACACACACCATAGCAATGGAAAGCAACAAGGTCTGAGGCCAGGAACTGCTTGTTTGAAAGTGGAAGCTGGCTTCTGGATTGTCATCACCATCCTCAGAAGAGTGAATATGACATTCCAGGAAAGGGTGTTTATTAGTGCTTCCCATACCTAGACAACATGCCTTATGACAGTCACTTTTGTTTAAATGTATGTTTATTTCCATTACCTTAATTCAAGCCTTTAGAAGCAAACAGAGACTGGTTTATTCTCAAAAGTTACAGGCTTTACTGCTGCTATCATTTAATTTGTACAGCAGAGTTATAGTCCAATCAATGGAGCAAAGTTCTGGAAATCTTATTAAAATGTCTGGTATTTTGACTTTCAGATCATTTGCAAGGCTGGAGTGATTCTAGTGTTAAATATGGGGGAGGATCCATTTTTGAATCATTTGAGTAAGACTCTTACACGACCAAGTATTCTAGTGGACTTTCTAACTCTCCTATTGACTACAATGGGATAAACAATTCATCTTAGGAATCCACATGGAAAGAACTTTTTCTTACTTTTTTTAGGAACGTGGTTTCATCACAGTTTTTACAATATTTAAGGAATCCAGTCTGGGGGCACTTAGTGAAGAGCGATGGATTTGGGGTGGAATTTTCCAAGGAGGCTAACTCCTGGGATATTTTATTGCAAGGTTCACAGTAAATTACATTTTTTTCCAAAGTCCCAGCTGCTGGAACGGAGAATTATAGGAATGTGTAAGAATCTCACCTTTCATTTTAAATAAGGGACTTCCTAGAAATCATGATTACAGAAAAAATGTGAAACTGTAGAACTGCTGGAACTGTGTTTCTTCTCAGCACTTAAAAAAAAAAAAAAAAACCGAAGGAAATGCAAAGAATAAGGCATTCATTTGTTTAAATCTTAAGATATTTAATCCTCCCTATTACTTTTGCAAGAGTGACTCGTGATTTTTAACTTACACAATTAGTAACACTTGTTTTCAAAACCAGAGTTTTGAGTATCAGAAGTTACTTAGGCAGTGCATTTATACACATTCAGTCTCAACTGTTTTTTTGTCTTGGGGTTACCTTGGCAGAATTCCTCCTTTTGCTATTAATTTACATGGGAGATTTGTATCTAGATTTTCCAGACCAGTCTGAAAACACTGAAGCCTTAGGACACTCCTATGGCTGTTCTGTCACTTTATTGTCTTTTAACCCCTCAGTCCTCCATCCAAGTAGTTACCTGTGGGAAGAGTCACAGATCAAAGGGTCATTGTAGTCTCAGAAAGCCGACACCCTTTGATCACTTGAGAGTTGGTTTTCTCAGGAAGCACAGGCCATCCTCCCCCTCTCCGACATTCCCCCTCACACACATGCTGTTTATTCCAAGCAGATGTTAGCTAGTGCATCTGCCACTTTCCTTCTCAAACGACTTCCAGAACCACATCTGCTCAGTAGGAGCTTGCTACCTCTGAGGCTCTCTGCCTGTTCACCTCTTCCTACTGTATGTTCTTTCCTTGCCCACTTCCTATATCCCATGCGTGCCTCTGTCTCTTCCATTTGCTTTCCTTCTTCATCTTCCCCTTTTCCATATCTGTTCTAAGCTGCCATCTTTTTTCCACTCCTTATTTATTCTCATGAAAAAATGCTGAGCAAGAAGGCGGCTTAACATTCGGTAATTGTAGATAAGGATGGAGAGAGCCCAAGGCCACACAGAAATTCTATGGCAGAAAGGTGAATTGATTTTAGATCTCTATGACTCAACAGAATCGTAAAAGGAGTCTTATTTGAAGAATATATTTTAAACATCAAATCAAAGTTCAAGTCCAAATGAAAACAGCTCCAATTACAGAGCTGCTTTTATCTGCTAGTTTCATCTTGGGCACATGGGCTGTGTCTAGACTTACCAGGTGGGGCATGCCGCAATGCCTGTCTGACTCACATGCCTGGCTTTTCTTTCCTTCAGTCTTCTTTGCAACATGGCTAAGGCACACACCCAGGCCCATGAGCTGAGGGCCGTAATATAGATGCAATCATATAAGGGTGAGTGTCAAAGTTGTCCGAGAATTGTCTCTGAAGAGTACAAAATTCTCAAGGACTCGGTCTGTGTCAATCTAATCATTGAAATATGATCAAAACTTTTTTTTGTTTTTAGCAAAGAAATTATTTTTTTAAGCATTATAGTTCATTTGTGCTAAGACAAACCAACAGTTTACCCAAGGTTTTATTGGTATGGCTTTTAAGTAGAGTGTAGGTGTTTGCTTGTAGTGATAAACAAAGCTGTTTACTTATTCCCCTCAAACCAGAGTTGCTTTCTACTACACTCCAAGCCATAATGTCATTATCCTTGGCACAGAGTTACTAGCAAATTTTGTCAGCTTGTCCACAAAAATTAGCTCTGCAATACCATTGAATTCTAGGGACTAAGCCAGTGCTTTGGCCTGACACAGGGTATCTCTGTTCTTGCAGCCACCAGAGAAAGTTTTCTTAGAAAAACAACAACAACAACACAAGTTTATGATTCACTTTCAGACTTTGTTCACCTAAATGACTTGTTTGTGCACTATGGAAGGAAAACAAGAGATTCCAGAAACTTGCACACACAGCATGTCCTTGTTTATGCCTTTTAACTGTGTAATAAATGCACACATAAATATGTAAGGGAAGGGCCAGCAATCTTGCAGTGAGGTTTTTCAAGTTAACCGTCTTCTAGGCTGAAGAAACACAGCCTGCTATAAATGAAGGTTCAGTATCTGAATTTAATATTAAACTGTGCAACAGAAGGAAAGTGTTGTGGGAGTTTTTGAGGTGTTTTTATTTATTTTTAAATCCTGAAACCTGATCTGAACTGAAAGCATGACTACAACTTTGAGTTGGTTCAGGGAAAAGAATAAGAAGGGCCAGGAACTCAAGACATTATTCGTTCCTCAGAGTTTAAAGAGACTGTACAGCTTATCAAAGTTTCAAAAGAAGTTTAAACATTTGTTTATCTCCAATATCCTACCTGCTATGTAAAGAAAGCCTCAGGTTTGCATCAAGGTGTCCTGTAAATCTGTATAACCTTCTTTAATTCAGATTAGTCCTTTGTTGCGGTCATTCTCCCTCTGTCTTTGGGTCTATGTTCTCTTCACTGCTGTATAACATTTTAGTGAGCAATATCTACTCACTCAAAGAGACTGGGTACAGGAAAAGATAAGCAAGGATGTACAGCAGTCTGAAATTCAGACTGGGAAATCAGAGAGGTTGAACACTGCCAAATTGCAGATTTTTTATGATACTTCCAGTGAAGTCAAAGGAATCTTGATTGGAAAGAAAAAAAAATGCATTCTCTTGCCAAAGATTCGGGTAGAGATGGGTAAACTTCAGAAGGTTATTTTTATTATGGTAACATCCAGAAATTCCAAATCACAAAGGGAATTGTTTCCCATCCTAAAAGACTGATAGTCTGAGATGAAGTCAAGTCACATAACATGTTGTTAGGGATGCATTAAAAGCTCTTCAAGGACTTCTACAGAAATAAAATATTAGTGAAAAAGAAGATATGCCCGAGGATTGGTATAAAGGAATAGTAGAGGTATAAATATGCGGTTTTTACAGAAGCCCTTACTAAAGTTAAGGGCAAAACAAACAGCAGGAAATATAAAAGGCAAGGAAAAGAGTTCAGTTAGAATCTTGAGTAGATAAAGGAACACATCACTCCATTAGTGGAGCAAACAGCAGCTGATTTCATCCCTTATCACAAGAAAGGGGAGGTAGTAAACAAGTAATTAAAATATTTAATTTTAAGTGATAGGAGCAAAGGCCGGAACAGAGAAATAACAAGTACCTAATACACTGGATGTATTCATATTGACAGAGCCTGATGAAATTTATCCAAGAATGTTGCAGAAACTAGGCAAAGTGATCTCTGAACTGTTAGCAAAGTCCTTAAGAATTCATAGGGGGCAGAAGACACTCCAAACATGTGAAGAAAGGCAGGCAGGGAATGAACTGCTGAGGAAAAGTGAAAGGAATTTGAAAGAAAATGGGTCAGTAAATTGCTTTAACACTTCTGAAATATCAAAACACATTATTGGCCAATTTATTTGTAAGGACTGAAAATATCAGTCCATATCAATATCAATTTGTCAATACAAACTGTAATATACTAGTCTAATTCTCTTCTTTACAAGACAACTGGCCTATTGGATAAGGAATTAATCCAGAATTAATTGGAAAAGGCATTATATGTGATTTATCTTTTTTTAATTTAAAACTACCCTACATGAACAAAACTGGGATTTTCATGATTAATCCCATGTCATAAGACTGGTGCATACTCCTTGGGAAGAAAACAGACTTTCAGGAAGTTACAAATTGTTTCCTAGTCAAACAATTGTCTGGAGGACATTGAAAAAGTGCCCACCTCTACATGTTCTGAGCTAAGTTACATTCAGTATTTTAATGTGCTGCTTTGGGCAGGTGCCCGAGTTTCTTGTGTCATCATTTTTACTGTCTAGTAAAGTAGTTCTAATGTATATGCTGTCTCACCAGAAAAAAAAAAAGGAAAAAAAAGGTCAGCTCCTTCAAAGGTCTCAAGAAGAAGACGTTTCCCAGTTAGGCACAGAGGATCTTCTTCCAGATACTTTCAAAGTATTTCTTTGAAACGATGAGCTATTTCTTATCATTGGCTAGTGGAAATATAGGTACTTATTTTAGGAGGACAACTTTATTAAACATCTAAATTAGAGATGTTTAAATCAAGAAAGCTGGATTCAATCCCTTGATAATGAAATTGAGTACGCTTCTAGATTTCTTAGATATTTTCAAAAGTTACAAAGCAGTTGAAGGACTAGAAGTTGAATGATCTAAATTAATTACAGAAGTTACTTCACCAGATGAAATTCAATAAGTACAAGTGTACAGATCACTCTTAGGAAACATAACTCCATTCTACAAATGCAAAATAAGAAATATGTTTAATTGCCATGCTGCAAAAAGAAAAAAAAAAATATTCTTAAGTCAAATTTATGGCTCTTGCAGATAAGAGAGCTCTTATTGTGATTTTAATGACTATGTAGTCAAACATCTTTCAGGGAGTGTTTGGGTATTTGCTGTTCCAAAGGGGGATGTTAAAAGACTTGTGATCGTTTTGACTTCTGTACTCCTTTGATACAGTAAATATACTAGGAGAAATAAAGTGAATGAATCAAAAGCTTTATTATTCACATTTTATAGACGGGAAATTAAGCTATATAAATGGAAAGTAACCTACACAAAGCCATGTAGAAAGTCTGAAATGAGCCAGGGATGGGATGCAAATCTGTTAAGTCATAGTCTGGAATTTAACCACAAAACTGGCCTTTGTATTCAATTTAGATATGTATTCAAATGTCTGGATGTTTATCCAAAGCCTAACTATCAAGAGTGATCTTCCCCCTCAGACAACAACCCTTTGCACAACAGGCCTGTATCCCCTTCTGAGGGAAGAGCTTGCACGT
Source organism: Calidris pugnax (assembly GCF_001431845.1). NCBI lineage: Eukaryota > Metazoa > Chordata > Aves > Charadriiformes > Scolopacidae > Calidris > Calidris pugnax. The sequence goes on along the minus strand of NW_015090859.1, from coordinate 3,467,560 downwards.
CCTGTCTCCTCTCACACCCACGACCTCCTTGTAGATATTCAGCAGAGTCTGGCTGTCCCCTTTTAAACCTGCCAAGTGCGACTGTCTCACAGGTTCCTGCGTGATAATAAAGAAATCACTTTGCATTTTGGACCATGTTAGCCCAAAGGTGTGTTTCAGGTTAGCTGGGAGGGTCAAGGGGACACCCTCGAGGTGCTGGCATGGGCAGGCGCAGACCCCAGGGTTCAGAACATGCTTTGCTCATTCTAAGCAGAGCCTGTATTACAAGAAGGCCCTGTGAGATTTAAAAATCTATGTCTGTCAGAAACTTCCTGTTCAGACAAAAGCTAATCCAGTTATGTAAGAAGGTGTTAAATGTACACGGAAAAATTATGCTTTTCCAAGAAGCCAGGCAGTGATTACATTTTCTAAATCTGCACTCATTTTCCAGTAACAAATAAATAATCAAAGACAGCACATTCTGTGAAAAAATAATAATGTTGAACTAAAGGAGGCAATTGCCATTTTGAATCAATAAAATGTAGTTCCTTGTATTTTCATGTTAAATAAAAACAAAGACTTGCCCAAAGAAAGCAACAGCTCAGCTGTTTGTTTTTATATTCACTTGGATCCTCAGATCTCTTCCAGACAGACTTGTGGATAAACAGGTTTGTTTATGAAAAATCTGCTCATTACTGCATCAGCTGCATCTATGGCATTTTGCTTCCAGAAGAAGTCACTCTTCAGACATCTGTTTATTTAAAATTAGGGGGTGCACAGCCCAGTGGATAAAAGCAGAGGACTAAAGTGACATAAGTGGGGTTCTCAAGCAATTCTTTCAAGTCTGTAGGCTCATCTTGAAGCAATTAATCTTAAAAACTAACCTAACGAAAAAAGTCAATAAACATTAAATATGTAAACCTATTTTGCCTTTCTGCTTCCTGTTGTGTTTGACACTATTCCAAATGAAGCTTGCTAATACTGTTTACACAGGGTTCCTGAGAACTGGTGAAGACTATCTCTGAATAACACCCTATTTCCTACCTGTTTTCAAAAAAAACTTCATTTGTTTCAAGGCACACAATTCCTCTATAACACCGGTCTTGCTCTGTGTCATGTTTGTATGAGACAGTGCTTAATTTAATGATTTTGAATCGTTTCTAGGGTTGCGTCCATCTTTGAGAACATCCTGCCCCTATTCTTCCAGGTAAATACTAAAACATGTTTTGCATAATGATTCTGTATTTTTATTTCCGTCTTCTCAATAAGGAAGTTAATTGGGCAGGAGGGGGGAGACTTGGCAGACGACAGTACACAGCCATCTACACCCAACTGACAACTGTGTTAATAGGCTTTTTAAAAAATGTCTTACACGTCACTGACTTGACATAGAACAGCTGTGTCCAGACAGAGAACACTAAGAAATACCACCTGGCAAATGATATATTCTTTAAGGATAACAACTAGTCTTTGGAAGACCAGAGGTGTTACTTTTTCTGCTTTGTTGAAGATTGATGGCCACTGATTGAATGAGAATGTACTTTAAAATTGGAAAGCTTCTTATTCAACTAATGAATACTCTTATCCTCATGTACTGCATAGGTAGAATTAAGAGTCAGAGGATGTGCTTCAGTTACAGTTCTCTGCATAACCAGTACAATTTTGGGGGGCTGTTTGGGGTTTTTTTCCTCAGTGGTCTTCTTTTTACTTCACCTGATAAGCTAAAGTTTCCTTTTTCTAAATGGATTAATGCAAATTACCCTTTCCCCATGGGGTATTTCTCATCAGTTAGAGAGACAAGGGAGAAAATGATCAAAATATTGCTGAAAAGGAATGTGAGGTTGACCTGAAAAACAAAGGGCATGATGATTTCCAGTGAACAGCCTCTCCTCATGACAGGTGGCCCACAGGTTTTCATTCAGGACAAGTTTCTTTTGCAGACTGCAATGAACAACCTCGATGGGAAAAGAGGTAAATCCTGTCTTAGGAAACTTGCAGTTGTGCTGACTATGAGCAGCAGCTAATCACGGCCACATGTCCTTAGGTTGTGCAGCCTACATAAAATGCTTTTTTCTTATGCATAATAAAGATCCTATTATTATTTCCACCTTTACTCTTGCATTCATATTTCCCTAGGCTAGGGGAGCACTATTATTATTTCCCCTTTTGCTATTGTCTTTACAGTTTCTATCGTATTGACTGCCTGAAGTGTCTTTCTTCTTCCTTTCCTTCAACATGGGCTATAAAGCAGTGCACTGCTTTGACTTTCTTTTCACTATTTGTTTATAACTGTGTGTATTTCATAGTGCAAACTTTAATTAGAAAGCACTGCTCTCTTTTTAAATAGCAAGGGTGAAAGATAATCCATTTTCAGTGCACTAGCTCACCCCTTTTTAGAACAGTGAGTGTTTATCTAGTGACACTGTGTAGTCCATTAAGCAGCATGTAAATGTTCTCCCATTTTACTTCTCATTCTCAGAAGGGAGCACGGAAAGAGTACTCAGAAGAACAACATCTTTTCCTAGAACGCCAAGATTTGCCAGTTTCCCTAGGGCTACCTTTTTTTCCCTCAGGAATAAATGTATTGCGTGTTATAGGGCCCAGATCCTTAATAACTATAATTAGCAATTATTTTCATTAATTTGAAAGTAAAATCATATTTGTAAGTATCCAGCTTGTATAGGACAAGGCTGATACTGAAGTCACACAAGAGTCATACTATTAACTAGTATAACATTACAATGAGGTCACCTGCTCTCACAGGCCTTGAGAGCATATTTCTATGTTTGCATGTGAACAGAACATCCAAAAAAACTCCTGTGAGATTTAAGGCTGCAAAAACACCCATTCCAGAACTCACACAACTTTGTTGTGCTGGTAAAATAATGTGGCCTTTGCTTATGATGCGCTGCATTTTCTGATCTACATTAAAAGGGGCTTTTTGTCAGTTCACTGATTAAGAGAACTGTACTGTAAACTGTGGGGTTTATATTTGTATGTTATATTTCTCAACAATGTAAAATGATTATACATTGATATACCACTGCAGTTCAAATACAAAACAAACAACAGCAACAACAAATTCACAATATAAATAGAAATTAAATAGAATAGTATAAATAGAAGATGACTTGAGAATGCTTGAATTTTGTTAAGAAAAGAATCACCTTTTGACAATTAAGAATAAATATGGCATTCTTAGTAGTTTTTCATTTAAAAGAAAAGGAGGCTTGGACCAAAACACAGATATTAAGTCCAAACTTCTTCATGCTGAGTTTTCTATTCACACGTGCATGTACTGCAAATGTGCACACAGTAAGACTGAAGGAAACATTCTGATGTGTCACCTTTACTTAAAGGCTCCAGTTAGCAAATGCAGCCTTGCTTTCCAAGGCAAGCAGATTGGTTTAGACCCAATAAAAACCAGTCCAAGAGTGACTTGGCTTTATATCTTACCTATCTTTTGCTGGAAAACTATAAAAATCATGTAGAAAATGTGGTTTGAAATGGGAAAAGTGGGAATACTCTTAGATAACAGGATAATTCTCCATCTGGAGAAAAGAACTTTGTTATAAATTAATAACAAATAAAGCAAAACATTATTGCTAGCATATGTTGCTGAGGTTGACTACAATGACCACCTTTACTGTGACAGGCATGATCAAGTTGTCATCATACATTAATGAGTTCAAAAAAAACCCAGCAGGAATCTTTGTAAAGCACCTCTGTCTGTGGGCCTGAAGAAACTAAGGAGTAAGAGGATCAGAAAAAACAAGGGGGATGTTGGTAGCAGAGCAGGATAAGGGCACTGACTGTTGGCTCTGCTCTCCTAACTGAAGGATATGCAAGAACAGAGACCACTCATTAAAAATGACTATTGATCTTTTATATTTGTTTAGTTATCTTAATCTACAAGTTTACTACAATAAACATTCATAAATACGTCTATAAGAGACCAAAGGCAGAGTATCACTTTTACTATAGTGGATAGCTTTATGCTGCCAAAAAAACCCTTTGATTAGCCCCTACACTTTGGTGCTAGCAACTTTTTTTGTGAGGTATTGCTATGTCTGGGTTATAACATAGACAGGAGATGTGTCATTCTTGTGAAGAGTTACACTTTTGACAGACTTTCAAAATCAAAGCTCACTGTGCTCCTCAAGGACACATGAGGAGCCCTGAGCAGTTTGAATTTAACTACTAAAACAAGCAAGTCTCATGCAGACGCTATTTCTTCAAGGGGTCAGCAAACAACAACAACAAAAAGCACACGATATCTGAGACCTGCATTAAACAGAAGGCCAGAGCATATGATTTTGCTGACTCCTTTAAGCCTTAACTAATGTGGATGTGCATGCAGTAGGAATATTTTCACCAAGGACATTAGAGGAAACCTCTAGTTCAAACGTACTTGGCTGTGGGTGTACCACTGATGTAAGCAGTGTTAGCTGTCATTTCTGCATGTCGGTGGAGCTGCTTGGAGATCTGAATTTGTCTGGCAACTTTTGGCACCAGATATAGAATCGTAGAATCCTTTAGGTCAGAAAAGACCTTTATGATCATCAAGGCCAACCATTAACCTAGCACTGCCAAGTCCACTGCTAAACCATGTCCCTCAGCACCACATCTACATGTCTTTCAAATACCTCCAGGGATGGTGACTCAACCACTTCCCTGGGCAGCCTGTTCCAATACTTGACACCTCTGTTGGTGAAGAAATTTTTCCTAATATTCAACCTGGCACAACTTGAGGCCATTTCCTCTTGTTCTGTCACTTGTTACTTGGGAGAAGAGATTGACTCTCACGTCTCTACAACCTCCTTTCAGGTAGTTGTAGAGACCAAAACTCCCCTCAGCCTCTTTTTCTGCAGGCTAAACAACCTCAGTTCCCTCAGCTGTTCCTCATAAGACTTGTGCTCTAGACCCCTCACAAGCTTTGTTGCCCTTTTCTGCACCTGCTCCAGCTCCTCAATGTCTTTCTTGTAGTGAGGGGTCCAAAAGTGAATACAGTATTTGATGTGGGGCCTCACCAGTGCCAAGTGCAGGGGGACATGATCACTTACCTGATCCTGCTGGCCATAATATTCCTGATACAGGCTAGGATGCTGTTGACCTTAGCTACCTGGTCACACTGCTGTATCATATTCAGCTGGCTGTCGACCAACACCCCCAGGTCCTTTTCTAGCTCTCCAGCCACTTTTCCCCAAGCCTGTAGCATTGCATGGGATTGTTATGACCCAAGTGTAAGACTCAGCACTTGGTCTTGTTGAACCTCATACCACTGGCCTCAGCCCATCGATCCAGCCTGTCCAGATCCCTCTGTAGAGCCTTCCTACCCTCAAGCAGATCAACACCTGCCCAACTTGGTGTTGCCTGCAAACTTACGGAGGGTGCACTCATTCCCCTCATCCAGATCATTGGTAAAGGTATTAAAGAGAACTGATCCCTGGGGAACACCACTTGTAACTGGCTGCTGACTGGTTTTAACTCCATTCCCCACTACTCTTTGGGCTCAGCCATCAGGCCAGTTTTTCACCCAGCAAAGAGTCCACCTGACCAAGCCATGAGCAGCTAGTTTCTCCAGGACAATGCTGTGGGAAACTGTGTCAAAGACTCTTACGCAGATATGCATACAGGATCTCACCTGTGCTAGGGAAAGCACCTCTGTATCTGGATGGCATGGGTTTGGAGAAGACGCAATAGCAATATCTTCTTGCTGAATACAATAGAGGTCTTAGCTCCCATATTTGCTCCCCAGTGTGTGCTTGAGCCAAGGCCACACCAGGCTCTCGTCCTATCTCAGTATGCAGAAATGGAGAAAAACAAGGAAAGGAATGGCATACTGGTGGGTAAGAGAGCTTGTTAGGTAGTGGAATAAATGGTGCCAGGGTGCTAGTTCTTGTGAGAAATACGGAGTTCATTAAGGAGGTTGAGATCTTCGTTGTAGAGGTAGGCAGGTACAGAGGAGGCAGATTACCCAAGACCAAAGATCTGGTTGTGGGTGAGAGCCTATAAAAGAGGGATCATGCTCAGAGACTTAGTGGAAGCCTAGGTATGCACACAGCCTGTGCGAAGAGATGAGGCCACTACAGCGATGAGGTACCTTCCCCCAGCCACTGCCTGTGATAGAAGCACATTCTTCAGCAGGCATTCCCAACAACAGTGCCTGCCCTACTGCCACTGCTCATGATGTTGGCTGACCCTGCTAGCATGCCAGTCATGAGGTTTGCCCAGACCATAGTTGCCAGGACTGCATCATACAATGTTTGGAAATTTATCTTCTAGTTTATTAACACTCATTTTCCAGTAACAAATAAATAATCAAAGACAGCACATTCTGTGAAAAAATAATAATGTTGAACTAAAGGAGGCAATTGCCATTTTGAATCAATAAAATGTAGTTCCTTGTATTTTCATGTTAAATAAAAACAAAGACTTGCCCAAAGAAAGCAACAGCTCAGCTGTTTGTTTTTATATTCACTTGGATCCTCAGATCTCTTCCAGACAGACTTGTGGATAAACAGGTTTGTTTATGAAAAATCTGCTCATTACTGCATCAGCTGCATCTATGGCATTTTGCTTCCAGAAGAAGTCACTCTTCAGACATCTGTTTATTTAAAATTAGGGGGTGCACAGCCCAGTGGATAAAAGCAGAGGACTAAAGTGACATAAGTGGGGTTCTCAAGCAATTCTTTCAAGTCTGTAGGCTCATCTTGAAGCAATTAATCTTAAAAACTAACCTAACGAAAAAAGTCAATAAACATTAAATATGTAAACCTATTTTGCCTTTCTGCTTCCTGTTGTGTTTGACACTATTCCAAATGAAGCTTGCTAATACTGTTTACACAGGGTTCCTGAGAACTGGTGAAGACTATCTCTGAATAACACCCTATTTCCTACCTGTTTTCAAAAAAAACTTCATTTGTTTCAAGGCACACAATTCCTCTATAACACCGGTCTTGCTCTGTGTCATGTTTGTATGAGACAGTGCTTAATTTAATGATTTTGAATCGTTTCTAGGGTTGCGTCCATCTTTGAGAACATCCTGCCCCTATTCTTCCAGGTAAATACTAAAACATGTTTTGCATAATGATTCTGTATTTTTATTTCCGTCTTCTCAATAAGGAAGTTAATTGGGCAGGAGGGGGGAGACTTGGCAGACGACAGTACACAGCCATCTACACCCAACTGACAACTGTGTTAATAGGCTTTTTAAAAAATGTCTTACACGTCACTGACTTGACATAGAACAGCTGTGTCCAGACAGAGAACACTAAGAAATACCACCTGGCAAATGATATATTCTTTAAGGATAACAACTAGTCTTTGGAAGACCAGAGGTGTTACTTTTTCTGCTTTGTTGAAGATTGATGGCCACTGATTGAATGAGAATGTACTTTAAAATTGGAAAGCTTCTTATTCAACTAATGAATACTCTTATCCTCATGTACTGCATAGGTAGAATTAAGAGTCAGAGGATGTGCTTCAGTTACAGTTCTCTGCATAACCAGTACAATTTTGGGGGGCTGTTTGGGGTTTTTTTCCTCAGTGGTCTTCTTTTTACTTCACCTGATAAGCTAAAGTTTCCTTTTTCTAAATGGATTAATGCAAATTACCCTTTCCCCATGGGGTATTTCTCATCAGTTAGAGAGACAAGGGAGAAAATGATCAAAATATTGCTGAAAAGGAATGTGAGGTTGACCTGAAAAACAAAGGGCATGATGATTTCCAGTGAACAGCCTCTCCTCATGACAGGTGGCCCACAGGTTTTCATTCAGGACAAGTTTCTTTTGCAGACTGCAATGAACAACCTCGATGGGAAAAGAGGTAAATCCTGTCTTAGGAAACTTGCAGTTGTGCTGACTATGAGCAGCAGCTAATCACGGCCACATGTCCTTAGGTTGTGCAGCCTACATAAAATGCTTTTTTCTTATGCATAATAAAGATCCTATTATTATTTCCACCTTTACTCTTGCATTCATATTTCCCTAGGCTAGGGGAGCACTATTATTATTTCCCCTTTTGCTATTGTCTTTACAGTTTCTATCGTATTGACTGCCTGAAGTGTCTTTCTTCTTCCTTTCCTTCAACATGGGCTATAAAGCAGTGCACTGCTTTGACTTTCTTTTCACTATTTGTTTATAACTGTGTGTATTTCATAGTGCAAACTTTAATTAGAAAGCACTGCTCTCTTTTTAAATAGCAAGGGTGAAAGATAATCCATTTTCAGTGCACTAGCTCACCCCTTTTTAGAACAGTGAGTGTTTATCTAGTGACACTGTGTAGTCCATTAAGCAGCATGTAAATGTTCTCCCATTTTACTTCTCATTCTCAGAAGGGAGCACGGAAAGAGTACTCAGAAGAACAACATCTTTTCCTAGAACGCCAAGATTTGCCAGTTTCCCTAGGGCTACCTTTTTTTCCCTCAGGAATAAATGTATTGCGTGTTATAGGGCCCAGATCCTTAATAACTATAATTAGCAATTATTTTCATTAATTTGAAAGTAAAATCATATTTGTAAGTATCCAGCTTGTATAGGACAAGGCTGATACTGAAGTCACACAAGAGTCATACTATTAACTAGTATAACATTACAATGAGGTCACCTGCTCTCACAGGCCTTGAGAGCATATTTCTATGTTTGCATGTGAACAGAACATCCAAAAAAACTCCTGTGAGATTTAAGGCTGCAAAAACACCCATTCCAGAACTCACACAACTTTGTTGTGCTGGTAAAATAATGTGGCCTTTGCTTATGATGCGCTGCATTTTCTGATCTACATTAAAAGGGGCTTTTTGTCAGTTCACTGATTAAGAGAACTGTACTGTAAACTGTGGGGTTTATATTTGTATGTTATATTTCTCAACAATGTAAAATGATTATACATTGATATACCACTGCAGTTCAAATACAAAACAAACAACAGCAACAACAAATTCACAATATAAATAGAAATTAAATAGAATAGTATAAATAGAAGATGACTTGAGAATGCTTGAATTTTGTTAAGAAAAGAATCACCTTTTGACAATTAAGAATAAATATGGCATTCTTAGTAGTTTTTCATTTAAAAGAAAAGGAGGCTTGGACCAAAACACAGATATTAAGTCCAAACTTCTTCATGCTGAGTTTTCTATTCACACGTGCATGTACTGCAAATGTGCACACAGTAAGACTGAAGGAAACATTCTGATGTGTCACCTTTACTTAAAGGCTCCAGTTAGCAAATGCAGCCTTGCTTTCCAAGGCAAGCAGATTGGTTTAGACCCAATAAAAACCAGTCCAAGAGTGACTTGGCTTTATATCTTACCTATCTTTTGCTGGAAAACTATAAAAATCATGTAGAAAATGTGGTTTGAAATGGGAAAAGTGGGAATACTCTTAGATAACAGGATAATTCTCCATCTGGAGAAAAGAACTTTGTTATAAATTAATAACAAATAAAGCAAAACATTATTGCTAGCATATGTTGCTGAGGTTGACTACAATGACCACCTTTACTGTGACAGGCATGATCAAGTTGTCATCATACATTAATGAGTTCAAAAAAAACCCAGCAGGAATCTTTGTAAAGCACCTCTGTCTGTGGGCCTGAAGAAACTAAGGAGTAAGAGGATCAGAAAAAACAAGGGGGATGTTGGTAGCAGAGCAGGATAAGGGCACTGACTGTTGGCTCTGCTCTCCTAACTGAAGGATATGCAAGAACAGAGACCACTCATTAAAAATGACTATTGATCTTTTATATTTGTTTAGTTATCTTAATCTACAAGTTTACTACAATAAACATTCATAAATACGTCTATAAGAGACCAAAGGCAGAGTATCACTTTTACTATAGTGGATAGCTTTATGCTGCCAAAAAAACCCTTTGATTAGCCCCTACACTTTGGTGCTAGCAACTTTTTTTGTGAGGTATTGCTATGTCTGGGTTATAACATAGACAGGAGATGTGTCATTCTTGTGAAGAGTTACACTTTTGACAGACTTTCAAAATCAAAGCTCACTGTGCTCCTCAAGGACACATGAGGAGCCCTGAGCAGTTTGAATTTAACTACTAAAACAAGCAAGTCTCATGCAGACGCTATTTCTTCAAGGGGTCAGCAAACAACAACAACAAAAAGCACACGATATCTGAGACCTGCATTAAACAGAAGGCCAGAGCATATGATTTTGCTGACTCCTTTAAGCCTTAACTAATGTGGATGTGCATGCAGTAGGAATATTTTCACCAAGGACATTAGAGGAAACCTCTAGTTCAAACGTACTTGGCTGTGGGTGTACCACTGATGTAAGCAGTGTTAGCTGTCATTTCTGCATGTCGGTGGAGCTGCTTGGAGATCTGAATTTGTCTGGCAACTTTTGGCACCAGATATAGAATCGTAGAATCCTTTAGGTCAGAAAAGACCTTTATGATCATCAAGGCCAACCATTAACCTAGCACTGCCAAGTCCACTGCTAAACCATGTCCCTCAGCACCACATCTACATGTCTTTCAAATACCTCCAGGGATGGTGACTCAACCACTTCCCTGGGCAGCCTGTTCCAATACTTGACAACTCTGTTGGTGAAGAAATTTTTCCTAATATTCAACCTGGCACAACTTGAGGCCATTTCCTCTTGTTCTGTCACTTGTTACTTGGGAGAAGAGATTGACTCTCACGTCTCTACAACCTCCTTTCAGGTAGTTGTAGAGACCAAAACTCCCCTCAGCCTCTTTTTCTGCAGGCTAAACAACCTCAGTTCCCTCAGCTGTTCCTCATAAGACTTGTGCTCTAGACCCCTCACAAGCTTTGTTGCCCTTTTCTGCACCTGCTCCAGCTCCTCAATGTCTTTCTTGTAGTGAGGGGTCCAAAAGTGAATACAGTATTTGATGTGGGGCCTCACCAGTGCCAAGTGCAGGGGGACATGATCACTTACCTGATCCTGCTGGCCATAATATTCCTGATACAGGCTAGGATGCTGTTGACCTTAGCTACCTGGTCACACTGCTGTATCATATTCAGCTGGCTGTCGACCAACACCCCCAGGTCCTTTTCTAGCTCTCCAGCCACTTTTCCCCAAGCCTGTAGCATTGCATGGGATTGTTATGACCCAAGTGTAAGACTCAGCACTTGGTCTTGTTGAACCTCATACCACTGGCCTCAGCCCATCGATCCAGCCTGTCCAGATCCCTCTGTAGAGCCTTCCTACCCTCAAGCAGATCAACACCTGCCCAACTTGGTGTTGCCTGCAAACTTACGGAGGGTGCACTCATTCCCCTCATCCAGATCATTGGTAAAGGTATTAAAGAGAACTGATCCCTGGGGAACACCACTTGTAACTGGCTGCTGACTGGTTTTAACTCCATTCCCCACTACTCTTTGGGCTCAGCCATCAGGCCAGTTTTTCACCCAGCAAAGAGTCCACCTGACCAAGCCATGAGCAGCTAGTTTCTCCAGGACAATGCTGTGGGAAACTGTGTCAAAGACTCTTACGCAGATATGCATACAGGATCTCACCTGTGCTAGGGAAAGCACCTCTGTATCTGGATGGCATGGGTTTGGAGAAGACGCAATAGCAATATCTTCTTGCTGAATACAATAGAGGTCTTAGCTCCCATATTTGCTCCCCAGTGTGTGCTTGAGCCAAGGCCACACCAGGCTCTCGTCCTATCTCAGTATGCAGAAATGGAGAAAAACAAGGAAAGGAATGGCATACTGGTGGGTAAGAGAGCTTGTTAGGTAGTGGAATAAATGGTGACAGGGTGCTAGTTCTTGTGAGAAATACGGAGTTCATTAAGGAGGTTGAGATCTTCATTGTAGAGGTAGGCAGGTACAGAGGAGGCAGATTACCCAAGACCAAAGATCTGGTTGTGGGTGAGAGCCTATAAAAGAGGGATCATGCTCAGAGACTTAGTGGAAGCCTAGGTATGCACACAGCCTGTGCGAAGAGATGAGGCCACTACAGCGATGAGGTACCTTCCCCCAGCCACTGCCTGTGATAGAAGCACATTCTTCAGCAGGCATTCCCAACAACAGTGCCTGCCCTACTGCCACTGCTCATGATGTTGGCTGACCCTGCTAGCATGCCAGTCATGAGGTTTGCCCAGACCATAGTTGCCAGGACTGCATCATACAATGTTTGGAAATTTATCTTCTAGTTTATTAAGAGTAATCTGGGATCTCTGATGTCTACTCCACTCCACTAATACATTTGTGTACAATAGTTGAGGTACATCATCTTTCAGCTATAATTATTTCACTTTCAAGACTTAAATAATCATATTGTTTTGTGACTCCAGAACCTCAGCACAGCTCACTGAAGATGGTTTCCAAATGGCATTGCTGTAATTGCTTACAATGGTCTGCCACTGTTCAGTTTCCTGCTCAGCTGTGCTCCCTAGTGAAATGCAATACGTGTTGCCTATCAGCCATGGGCCACACCTCTGGACTCTGCCATTTCTCGCTCAGCTGTACTGGAAGGGTGGTTAGCCGGGCGTACTCGGAAGCATAGATCGTTCTTTCTGTGCAAACAAACCTGCAGGAGTAAACACCATACCCTTGGCTCACGGTGCTTGTGAGTCACTCTTTGTTGATGGGTGGTGGTTTCAAGTGTGGGATTGTAGCAAGGAAACTGCTTTGTTTCTGCTTTGCTTTTATTCCATGAAAGACTATTACTACCATACTTAGCATTCTCAAAGCTAATCCTTGCAACATTCCCATGAGGTAGGCAAATATAATTAACCCTATTTCAAAAGATGTGGAAGCCAGGACATAAAAGGATAAGTCATTTGCCCAGGTCCTAAAGGTAAGTCAGGATCTGAATTCAGAAGAGGTATCTTATGCCAGACAAATTGGTAATGGACTAGACAAACTGCTTCTTAAGCCCTTTCTCAATTACCAGATTAAAACCAAGTAGGACAGTTAAAATAGCAGGAGTAATACAGTCTGTGGGTCTGGTTGAAGCTCCAAATTCAAAAGCAAGGCCTCCCCTCACATTAGAAGATGTTTGGGTCCAAACATAGAGCACAGTACAGTTCAGCTTTATGGCTTGCTCTGATTTTCTGGTAAAACGCTGTTAAAATTTAGTGAGGACCAAATGTAAGGAACCTGCATCAAACAGCTTACAATTTTTTCATTCTGTCCCTGCAGCAGTTGTCATACTGCTTCCCATCCATCACCATCATCCTTCACTTCTTTCTTCAGGTCTCCTATATCGTCCTTCCCTGTTACTTGCTCCAGCTACTTACTTATTCCCTTCCCCAAGAAACTCTTTCTCAACATCACCTACCTCCTTTAAGCCACATATCTGACCTCACAGGTGCCTATTTCCTCCTCCCACCCTCTCCTACTTGGGAAACATCCAGCTTCTTCCCTGTGTGAAGCATCACAGACATCTCCCACTCTTGCTGCTCACTATGCAACCACTTGACAGTACATAGACACACTCTGCCAACCCCAGCGTCCGGGCGGTCCTTCTGCTCATTTATCTGCTGGCTTGTCAGTATGTCTTTCCACTTGTATTCCTACAAATAGAGTCAGATTATCCAGGGAAAGAAGAGGAAAGGGACCATTAATTTAGTCTGAAATTGTTACAAATGCATAAGAGGGACTGAGAAATACAAAGTAGACCGTACTGCATCCTAGGAAAAACTGGAGTGGCTTTGATTTTGCCAGGGAAAAGGCAAGTGAGGTCAGCCAAAAGTAAAACTTGGCCATCTTGACCCATTTTTAATTAAAACTGATAATATCTTTCTCTGCAGCATGACTCTGCATATGCATGTCATTCTGTTTTAGAACCAAAGGAGATCGGTTTGTCCTTACAATTACTTTGTGCAAGTTTGTTTATGTATTTAATGCCAAAGAAGATTCATTTAAATTTACTATTTACCTGCACACCCATACTGACAAACTGTAATACGTAGGAGGCATAAGAAAACATCAAGCAAAGGTTAAAAGCCATGTTAAGATTACACAGAATTTCACTAGATGTTTTGGAGTTTACACATTTAAGAATGACCAGTTCGGTTTTTAGGAGGCCAAAATATGTAATATAGGAGATACATTTACAAAAACACGTACTTATGTGCATGCATGCATGATTCTGTGTCTGCATCTATATGTGTATATTTCTGTGTGTATGTGCGTAGAGATAGATTGAGATAGGCATGACATTTGTGGAAATCATCCTGTTTTCAAAGTCTACATTGTTAGTATTGAATAATTCATTCTAGAAACCTCTTCTTCCCCAAAAGTGAAGTAATTTATCTTTCAGTAGAGTCTTTTCAGCTTTCTCATTTAATTATGAAACGGAAAGCTCTCTCTTTCCAGATATTATCCTGGCAAGGAGTATCTATTCACTAGTTCCCAGGCCTGAATCAACAAACAGGTTTAGAAGGGATGATCGCTACGGAAAGGTGGATTTATCCTTTGACCACTGAGTTACTGGTTTATACCTAGCTGAGTTTTTTAGTCACTGAATGACATACCGTATTGCCAAAGCAGCAGTTTTCATTGGCACTAAATTTAATTTTTTTGAAACATTGTTAAGAAAAAACAATATTCTGAACTCTGACGTATTTTATCCTGTTTCAAGGAAAAAGTTCTAATGATCTCAGCTTTTATTCTTTTCCATGTTTTCTCTCACTTCCAGTAATTTCTTAATTAATGGTTTATTTGGGCTAGCTTTGCAAGGCCCTTCCAAATGGAAAACCAAACAGGTTAAAGAAAATACTTCTGAGCAGTTATAATTCAGCAGAAACTAATTTCACAACTCTGTCTGTGAACTGCTTCTCAGGAAAGAAACAAATTGACATTCTGAATGTGAAAAATCCCAAGTTTCACACATTTGTGGCTGAACCTAAACTAATAAGAACTACCCTAGGAAGAGGCCTATGTATGGCTATGAATAGGTCACTGGAAACCTCTTTAACATATGAATCAAAAAAAGGCAACACCAGCTGAGCTGCAGAATCCCTTTCACTGAAATTGTTATAAATACCACATTATACATCAGGCTGATGTCTGGGCCTGGGGTAGTTAGAAGCAGACAACACTGAGAGACAGAAGATGGTTAAACACAGACAGGTAACACGACTGCTGCCATATTAAGTGACCTCAGCACAACCCACTGGTGCTCCAGCAACCTGAGGAAAAACAGCAGGTTCCTTTTGAAGGAACCAGCCTGGAGAGAGAGAGAAAGGAAAAAAGGAAAAGGAAGGAGGGGATAAAATATGCAACAGCGAAAAGCAGAGAGATCAGGGGACTATGGAGATGAGCAGGCCATGAAAGCATGGAAGGGAGCTGGGAGCAAAGGACACTGCTTTTATTTAAGTAATTAAAACTTGGAAATGTTAAAAAAAAAATAAAGAAGAAAAAAGAGGTGACTGGCCAAGTTTCAAAGAATTACTTTAAGTCCACTATCAGATTTAGGTAATTCAAATAATTCAAAGTTCCTTGTTCTGCTTTCCAGACTGCTCCTTGCAACTGCAGGCTGATCCATTCAGAGGGCTAGTTTTTATTCTCCAGATATCAAATTTGTAGTAAACAGAAAAACCTTTCGCATAGTAAGGGCTATTTAATTGCAACGTATCAGTAACAGATAAGCGCCTACACAGAGATTACTATGCTCAAAACACTGTGGAAGCATTAACTAATTGTGTTAAGTATTATTGCCTCCATTTTGCACGAGGACATTGGGCCGAGAGAGGAAATACCACACCCGAGATGACAAAGTTCGAAGGGTTCATACGCCTTTTGACCCTACTACCTCTGCGTTTTACAGATCTGTTTACTAAAAATACGGAACATTTTTGTTTATGAAAGATGAGGATTAATAATTTACCTGGGACATTAGGCCCTTTGTACCTGGTGTACAGTAGCTTGAGTCCGAAGTGTTTGAACTTTTTACGGAGAACTGACAAAGTTTAAATTGGCACGCGGCGCCTCAGGCCACGCTGGAGTCATGCATGACCTCCAACTGGTGAATGCACGTAGGTGTTGAGGGTACTTGCAGGGGGATGTGAAAGAAAGAGAGAAAACTTCAGTTGAAGCGTGTTTGCTGTCCTGTGTAGTAACGGCAATTGCATGCTCAGTCACTCGGTGACCGGTACTGTGTGAGGCTCAGCTGGGCCTGTCTCGTGGGTAAAGAGGATTATGAGTTTAAACATGCAGCATCCTTCTGCTTTCTTCTTCTGTCTCTTCACTGACATACATGCAAATACCAATAACAGTATCTATTTCTAGTTATCGATGTTAAAAGTGCACTTGCATCGTGCATCAACTATATTGAAGCAAACTGCTTTATTTCATTATCACAGGCTTTTCCGTCAATAAATTGTAGTTTAGATCAAAAGAACAAGATTGCTTTCTGTTTTCTAATTCATCTACCTTGTTCAGGTCTTTGCTTTCCTGAAGTCTTAAAGGACTTCAATAGGGTAAATTGTTTGTATATTATTCTCTCTTCAAGATGCCAATATATTCTAGTCAAAAGAGGATTTTATGTGTGTGTGTGTGTACATTTGTGTGTGTTTGTGTTTATACTTTCCAAATAATATTATTTTGGTGACTGTCTAACATTCCAACATTCCAAAGAGAACATTTTTATTATAGAAAGAAAAAAATGAGACATTTGCATCATCTACTTTTCTCATCATATTAAAAACCACTTTTCTCTAGATGTTTAGCTGCTTCTTCCTACAATTTGGAATTTGCCTCCTCACCTGAACTCACCTACTCCAAATCTGCCTGTTTGAAGTCACTCTTAAGTCCTACGTGCTTTCCAAAATCAATAGCTTTTAATAGACCTTCTTGCATTTGCTAGGCAATGTTCCTTGACTTCTAAAAACCAAAGAACAGATGTTACAGACATCTATTATTATATTGCATGTGGGCATTTTCATCAGGCTCACTCTTTCTCTATCCTCTGTGTAATGTTTTTCTTTTCCTCTCTCTGTTTTTTTTCTAAGAGTTAGAAACATAGAGATGAATGCTGACCTCCCATATTCTAACTGTTAGTAAACCAGCGCTGGCAGGTTGCTGGAACTATTTTGTGATGAGTCCAATAGTATTATAGTGATCTTTTATCAATAATAATAATTCACATCATTACTTCTGCATCACAAAATGTTATTCCAAGGACCTTTCTTAACATCATAGACCTTAGCTGTATAACTTTGGTAAAGAAATTTCTGAAAATAATCCCATCTTTAATCTCTAAAGAAGGAGCAGACCTGCATGAATCATGGCATCTTGACCACCATCTTGAGTTTTGTTTACATACACACACCCATGTTTGTACACATGTATATAAAAAAGCTTCTTGACAGCATATGTTATTCTCAAAGTCTCAGTTCCTGGAACCAAAGGACTACACAGGCATTTCAGCTTTTCATTTCTGACAGAAAGTTGAAAAGGCAGATGCCATGACTGAAATATTTCCTGTGACTATTAGAATCCCTAACCCAACACAAAATAAAATCAAATAGCATCTCTGAGTTCTTTCCTTTCTTACTCACCCATTGCATAAGCCAGTCATATGACTTAGCGACCTGACTGAAGACTATGGACTGTTTAGGGCCAGATATACAGTGGTGGAACCACTGCTATGCCTGTATTTAAATGTATGTTTTGGTATTTTTTAGGTTTAGGTCTCTACACATACCTGTATATGGTAAACTGTACTTGGGAATCAGCAGCTGCACTGCACCCTGCCTATCCTCAGGAAAATAACTTCATTTTCCCTTCACCATCTATTTTTCACATACAGACAGCTAGTTCCAATGTGCCTGTATGCTGGAAAGAAAGCTTGGGTTTTCTCGCTGTCACAGGGATGAAGAGCCAGAGGAAACCCTTGAAAAGCAAGCTTTTTTTCACTGATCATGCTGGGAAGAGGGAAGGAAGCAGAGAGTGCTAGTGATGCTGCTGACAGCCACCCTGTACAGTAGCAACTACTGTGCTGCACATCCTGTTCTCAGTCTCAGCAGCCTCAACAAAAGGAGAAGACTCTCAGACAGGCAGAGGAGGGGGATGAGTAGTTAAGGGTAAAACAAATGTTTCTTGTCTCCATCGGAGTAGGCAGATTTGAATACACTTGGAATTTGCTTCCTGAGCAAGTGTATGCCTCTGGCAGAAGCACAGATGGGGAATGCAGGATTTTTTTATTACCTGCTACTCTGCACAGGGACAGCCCAGATGTGAACAGATAAGACACAGATGATAGAGGAGTAGGTGACACATCAGTGCTGATACTAAGGGTGCTAGGGGAAAGCAAGCACCTCAGCGTATTGGATTTCCTCAATAAATCTGGGCTTCTGATTTGACATCTCTGTTAAGCGTTGCATTAGGTGGGGAAATTTAGACATCTGCATTGTCAACATCCATACCTGAGCTGGGTGATGTAGGTTCCCCTTCATACAGTGAAATGCAGTGAATTTTGTGGGCATCCCTGGGCCACAGTCCCTCTCACCAGATACTGATGTCTATGTTTGATCAGAAGAGTTGCACCCAAATGCCCTTTTACTGCCTAGTACTTGTTTAAAGAAGGTGCCTCAAAGCTGAGAGGCAATTTATAGGCACAGAAGCTCAAGGCACTTGGCAAGTGGGGTGAAAGGGTGCATCACTAGAGAGGGAACCGAATCAAAAGGTGATGGTGGTGTCCCATCCCTCCTGTTAGCCACCAGGCTCTGCGTGTATGGACCATGAAGTCATGTTGGAGTCCTCTACTGCATATGGGAAAAGAGATCCTCATCTGTGGTGTAAGAAAATGGAGAGGAAAAAAACCCAACATCTCCCAGGCTCTAAAATGTCTCAGCTATGACCTTCAAGATGCACATGAGATGATACCTAACCTTTAGTAATAGTCTATCTGCAGCAGTACTTGTCTGACAGATCTCAATATGTTATCCCACAGAGTAAATAGTGAGTTGCCCCGAAGCACATTGTAACCTGCAGGGGGATGCTGGAGCTTAGAGCAGACCAACCTCAGGTGCAAGTTAAAGCTCATACTGTGTGCTGGGAAATGACGGGCACTGGTTGGTAGAAAGAAGGTTAGGAGGCTGGTTCCCATGGGAGGTTTTCAATCCTTGCATGCCTGAACATCCACACAAAGGGCCTCTCTCACTATAAAATCAGATTGATTGCAAACCAGGACTGAATGAAGTAAACGTTTGTTCCAAGTTCATGATCAGATGCAAAAAAAAAAAAGAGTACAAAATTGCTACCTGAATCTTGATTTAAAAAGTCAAATAACATCTGCACTAAGGCGGTTGTGGCACATGACTGCCTCTGATAATAAACTAGTGCAGTTGCCTGAACTTTTTGGTTTTACAGATGATTTCAGTGGAAATGACAGAAGTGTATTCATGTTCATATACTCTTCCACTGTAATTGATTTTTAAAATCTAATTCATAGTGGCAGGAAATATGCCTAATAAAAAATAAAAGCATGTAATTAATCTCTCACTTATTATAATGTGAAATTAACTAAAGTAGTGCTATTTTTCCATCAGATACCTCTAATTACTTAATGCTCTGTATTGCAAAAATGATACCAAACTCCCTTACTGGGTTCCTGTTCATGATATGCAAGTAAATATAAAAATAAGTAAACCTCAACTGTTCAGTGTACATGAGGATTAAGTGAAGTCTGTAATAGCCAGACTTAGAAGCCACTCACTTTTCAATGAGCTGTGTACATGGTGGAAGGATGCTGTCTGAAAACAATGACATTCTTAAGCCTTGGCAACATCATATTGATGTTCTGTACTAGCTACGCATGAGGGTTATTGTAAATGACAATCTTGTTTCACCCTGAAAGTGAGTGGGTTTGAATCCAGGGCATTTATACGGAAAAGGGGAATCATGTTAGCTTTTAGTTTTTCCATCTACTTATGTAGATATTTAAGTGGACTAGCATTGATCTTTGTGCAGATGTTTACCTTTCACAAGCAGCTGTAGACTGAGCTGTAGACTTCAGCAATCTTTGCTCAAGAAACTGCTCTGAGCGTAATAAGGGGAAATATGGTGTTACAGAAGAGCGTTAATGGAGCTGTGTCAGAAGTAAGCAAGCAATGGATCAACGCCAGAAGAAGACTTGGCTCTAAATTTTGAGTTTTCAGCTCAAGCAGATTGGATGAAAGTTCATTTTATGTTTCAAAAAATAGTCAGTATTTTCTTGAAATACTTGAAACATCTCAAACTTACTATAATTTCTTTTCTACATCTCAGCAAGCCACCTAATTTTTTAAATAAATTCTTTTCTATTCTGAAGTAAGGTGGTTCAGAAGGAGAAGGGAAAACAGAAATTAATCAAGATCTCGATGATTCTAGTGAATACTGGTGTCCTTGCACATGAACATAAAAAATTAAGACATGCAATGAATAAACCATATTATGAGTCTCTGAATGGTGCACAAACTGCAATTGCAGTTAGACTTTTTTAACCTGAATTATTAATATAACTCATTTGAATTAGTCAATTTTCATGCAAAGATTATCAATGTCAAATGTCCTTTTGCTTTCAGTCAGGTTTGGCCCAGACAATAAGGTGTTTAATACTAAGCCATCCATTATTGAATTGGATGTTTTTTGGAGAACGAGCCATATTCCAGCATGTACATAGTTTTAAAACATAAAACAAGAACCACTTCTTCAAGACTCTTCAATGTATATTTCAGCTCTCAGGGTGAAAGTTCCCAACCTCTTGTGTAATAGAAGATCTCAAGTGAGGAAAAGGCTGGAAACAAATGCAATTAGCATTTACTATTTAGATGGAAGTGTAGTTAAGTGAATGCAGCTTGTGGATGCTGAATTCCTGAGGAGCAGCAGAGAGAGCACAGGCCTCTTTGAGGCCACAGAAGGAAATGAATTCATCTGCTTTATTTGAGGGTACTTGCAAATGAGAGAAAAAAAATTCCACATAGCAGGCCACCGCAGCCCAGCCAAACAAGACATGCTAAGTACAGTACAAGGGTCCAGATAAATAACAGCCCTAAGAAATGGAGCATTACAGAAAAATATGTGAGACATATTATCCTGCTGCAGGTATTCTCCTGTTCCCAGATGTCTGCTGCATACCACAGCTACAAAATATGTGTCTCTATTTCCATGAACCCACTCATAAAGGTTTTTGCTTGGCTGATTTTTCAAGTTAATGATAGTCAAGGCACTTGGGAGAAAGATTTATGTCAGTGATACACAGGTTCAGCAAATTGTCAAAGAGTTCGGCTGTGCAATTAATCATCTTTTCTCCATTACGATTTGTAAGTGCCAAGCATATACACAGAACCATTTTTATAATATAGATCACAGGTATGTAAGTACTATATGAATCACCTATAAAAAAAAAAATAAATACAATGAGTGCTTGCTACCACGTGGATTTGTAAATCTTTCTCTGCATAAGACACCCCTCCAAAAATTGTGGAGGCTGTTGCATTAAACTGTCATCGTTTTTATGACAGTACTTTGAGCAGATTTGCATCTCAGTTATATCTGTGCTCCCCAAGTTGCTCATATAGAATTGTGTACATTAAGTTTTTTGGTTTTTTCCCAGAGGGAAGACATTCTTAGTGAAAACAAACAAACAAACAAACAAACAGACAAACAAACAAGAGAAAAGGGATTGCCTAAGAGTGCTGGCACGTTGCTGTTGTCTTTTCTTTTTTTTTCTGTTGTTTTTTTTTTTTTTTAATAAAAACAGGATTGCAGAAAGAATCTATATAGATTGTGAGATTGATGGTACTGATTAGGCCATCAACAGAGGATCCACTGAATATTCCCCAGTTCACCTGGCCAACACACTGTCTCCCAGGGTCAAGTGAGGAGATGGGAGGTTGTCTTCTTTTCTCTGTGCTAGAGCTGCTGCCCTGCTACCAGCAGCAGCCCTGAAAGATGCCTTGATTCAGAAAGAGCTGAGGGTTACCTTTTTCACTGGTTTCTGTGAGACACTTTGGTGACTCAGACTTGTTTTCTGAGAACCAAAAGAAGCTTTTCACCTTTTCAGAGAAAGGTAGTGCTACAGTTCAAGTCCCAAAACTAGATGTCTGAGTGATGTAAATGTAGATTCCTAGGTAAGCCTGATTAAGCCACCTGCCTGCCTCTCTTTCCCCCTCTTTTAAATATCTTCAAAGTCAAGCTCCTTATTGCTCTACACCAGTATAGGCTCAGAATGCAGCTTCTTATAAAGTGTATTAATAAGTAAGCAAAGCTGCAGACTGGACATCCTGACAGTCATGGAGGAATTCCAGGGGAAGCAGGCACATCTCCAAAGGCATCGGTGCCATAAGTGTTCACCTTCCCTCTTCAGTGGATTCTGTGAGAAATACATTAATTTTAAAAGTCACACCCTCAAGAATCTATTGCAACTCCTATATACAATTTCTTTTTGGAATTCAAGAATAAAAAATATCCAGATTATTAGTGTTTATTACCCCAATAATGCTTGGAAGTCAGTTTTATAATGTGTATACTACAGCATTCCAAACAGATCAAAGCAAGCAAACTGCTCTAATTGGGTTTTGAGATCAAATACACCAAGCTTTACATTCACTGAACTACATGTGGCTTAAATTATCTATATTGTACAACCCTGGCCTGCATATTTTGTGCTGTACAGTAAATAGGGCACATGTGGTTTGGAATGTGTCTACTATAAACGTTAGTCCTCATACTAACCATCAGGATCACCTAAATGCACCGTCAAGAGCCTAATAAAAGTTGATTGAGATATCCAGATTCAGACCTGATGTGGACAGACACCAATTCATGGACTTCATTGGGGTCTGCAGGTGCTAAAAGTAATGTTGAGCCTTTTATGTGAGGCTTCAAACACACACAGACGAAGAATCAACACAGCACAGAGCAGATTCTGGCCTCTCATCGATATATTGAATTACTCTGGATTTCTGTGAGCAGAACAGGTATCAGAATATATGCATGCATGGATACTTAGACTGCAGAATTCCACTCCTTTTGTGTCAGCCTTTCTTTTTGTACCAGAAATACAGTGTAGACACCTAAACAAGAGTGATTTTTGTATTAATGCCAATAAAATAAATACATTCAAGCCCTGTTTCTAAAGAGTTTGTTGTTGATTTCAATGGAAAAATAGAGATGAAAAATCATTTTATTGTGTTTCACTGACTTTTTTAAAACATATTTCAGGAAGATGAAAAGGATCACCTTGAGGGAAGCTGGGTACCAAAAGATGTTTGAACTACCTACCTAAATAAATTAACATTCCGATTTTGATATTTTTAGTAGCTGTTTGTACTCTTGCAGAAACCTGTCAATTTTCCCACAAAGTTGCAAAGTCATTTTCAAATACTCAAAATGAGTACTATTTCAAATATTACAGGAAATTGTAGATTACTAAGGTGCAGCAGAATGTAAAGCCTGGCATAGCCAGAATATATCAGTACATTTAACCAGTTTTCTCACTTCCCAGTACTTTTGGCACCCATAAACCTGAAGGCACACTAGCTAGAGAGCTGTCACTAACTTGTCTCACAGTCACAGCCTTCACAGCTGACTCTAGTGAAATCTTTGTCAAAGCTTCTACTGACGCATGTTTCTTGATGCTGCACTGTTTGGAAAGAAGTGTAACAGAAACAGAAAGGCTTGGGATGTTTTTGAAGAAGGAATGCAGAGGGGATGCACAGCTGTAACTGGACATCTGCTAGTGTAGCAGGGTAACATGAATCTAAGAGATGAATTCCTCATTTTACCATGGTGCATTATGCAGGAATTAACAGTACAACCAGCAATGCTAAAATAATATTCTAGGTCAAGCTAAAAACCATTCTACTACCATTAAAATTAAAAAAAAAAAAAAAAAAAAAAAAAAAAAAAGGGGTTTAATATTTTTCCTAGAACTTTTTTTTTTTTTTTTTTTTTTTTTTTTTTTTTTTTTTTTTTTTTAAAAAAAAAAAAAAAAAAAAAAAAAAAAAAGAAAGAGGAAAATAAAAAAAGAAAAAAGGCAGAAAAAATGGTGAAGTCTTTCCTGGAAAGAGCATATTTTTCATGAGTTCTTATTTTTGAGCTAGAAAAAAAAAAATGGCAAATTCCAATTTTCCAGTACTTTCTGCAATTTGAGATGGAGGAGGATATTATGTAGGAGGTTGGTGTGTTTGAAAGAAGTGCAGATAAGCTCACCATCAAGCAGGCTTGATTTTTCAATCCAGGTAATCACTCCCAATATCTACTGATTTCAGTAGAGATGGAGGTGAAATATTTGAATATCCTACAATCGGATCAACCTTTTTGTTCCCTTGGACCTGAATTGAGGGAGGACTTCAACATTCCAGCAAAGCCTAAGGGCTTCACCTGGAGAGAACAGGTTAAAGCACTTGACCAATTCAACCACTTTCATGAATTAGGGTTGTGCTATGAGGCTGCAGTGCTGGTTTCACTTAATATAACCTGATGACTGCTGCTCCCCTCTACTGACAAGACTCAGATTAACCATCCTTTCAAACCATGCGGATGTGGAAGAGCCAATAATAGACTTCAAGCTGGATAAAGGAAATGGTAGTTGTTGTCCTTGACTATGTCTGTGTTGCCAAATGAAAGAGAGGGCAATCCACAGCACTGAAGTCAAATGGCATGGACTGACTCCTGCCCCAGCTGTGTGAGGTTTTCTCTGGATATCAGGCTGATTTCTTCCACATCCCTTCTGGCTCCTGAGTGGTGTCCCTGGGACCCTAAGGCATGAATGTTATTGTAAATGAGTCTATTAATTCCAAGATTTCTAAAATGGTGCGAGGGCTGTGTTGCAGCCTACCAGGGTGAGTGGAACTTGAGGTGGGTGTTGCATGATCCAGGGCATGACAGGAGGGCATATAGACTTGTTTGAGACTTCTGGGATGGTGTTGAGGGACAGACTGATACACAATGCTTTTCTTGAGCAATCCTTGGAGCGCAGTGACTATTGTGTTGGGACAGCTGGAGTGGTCCAAACCAGAGCCAGAGGGTGAGCTGACAATTAAGCCATCTGGACGGCCAAAAGGCCTGTAATCTACCACACTGATTAGCATGCTTTTATTCAGTAAATTTACTTTATTTAGCAAAGAGCTATATGTAGCAGGGAACTATATACCAAATATCGTTTAATGACTATAATACTAAATGAGGAGTCAGAAGGGCTCTTCAGTGGCAGGTAGGTGGAAGCATTTGGAATCCACATCCCAAGAATGCAGGCAAAAAGTTATGGCTAAATGATGTAGCTTTTTTTTTCTGCTGGTTGCTCACCAGGGATTTATTCTGTATCTGGAAACACTTATGTAAATGCATTCTTCTGTAATTCATTTTTGTATATATTTTCCATATTTTTACCCCTATTTTATTTTGTTACCAAAGGTTACTTGCATGGAAACAGAAATATTTTGAGCGTTTCTATTTAAGCTTTTGTGCTCATTCTACGTCAGATTTTTTGCTGAAACTCATACTCTTTGGCTATCCCAGCTGGTTTGCTTCTGAGACAAGAGCATTCCTCACAGGCCACTGTCCAACAAAGAACAGGATGGCTCAGCTGTGACAGGGACGTTTACAGAGGAGAAGCTGTACACTAGGCAACAGCAACATCCATCCCCATATAAGCTTGGCTTTTCCTGCATGTGTCTGAAGCCCTAGAGCTCAAAGGGCACTTGAAATTCAGGAGAATTTGTCCAATCAATTGCAGCAGGTATGGAGTTACCAGTCTGCAGCTGCAGACAGGTTTGGGAGTTCCTTGTTTCTGCTCCCTTCTGCTGCAGCTGGAGAGAGGCCAAAGTGATACGCAGTCAGGTGTGGGACATGGGGAAAAGGAGGGAAGAGGAGAGAGAGACAGAGAATCTGGTTGTGTATCTGTGTGTGTCTCGTTCTGCTCTCCACAGAGTTAATTTTGTATCCCAATAGCAGCCTTTTGCAGCCTCATTCCCCCCTCCCCTGATGTAAAGCCACATCTGCCCTGCATTTCTCTTGTCCCTTAGCAAAAGACAAGAGAAATGATAATGCTCTTTTCCTGATACCTGCTTCTTGGCTTACATTGTATTGCGACTCTGTAGTTATTTTTCTTTGCTCTCTTCTAAAGAGAAGACTGAGAGCGGTAAGTGTACCAGGTCAAACACAGTTGGGAGCAAACAGCAGTGCAGAGATGGGTGGCATCCGGAAAAGCTGCAGGAGTCACACGCAGACCACCTACCTACCTTATGCGTCAGGACTGCTGCAGCATATAAATTCAAGGCAGCAGTGTGCAGCTCCTACAGCCTGCTATCCAGAGCTGCCTACTGTAGCTTGATCTTGTATATCATTGTAGACTAGGCTTAACACAACTAGGTTTCATGCAGCCCGCTGAATTTTAGCTGATGTTGAATTTGTCTTCACCTATATACAGGATAAAACACACTAACCCACCCTCCCTTTCTTTGCTCCAGTTTATCTTTTCATTTTATTGCTTTATTTCATCTGACAGTGAAGAAATGAAAAACATCTCTTACCTTGCTTTGTTGCAAAGAAAACTAAGAGATGATTGGTTTTCTTTTTTTTTTCTATTAGCTAAAATTTAAGCGTGTCTCTAACTTTTTTCATAGTTTTGTGGGTTTTTTTTTTTAACTAAGCCACTTGTATTTACTTGAAGACGTTTACCGGTTCAGTTTAGAAGTATGACTGTGTCTACCGGTAGTTTGTTTTAGGATCTCTAAAGCACATATCTCTTCAGTGAATCCCACTACCTTTGTAGTCAAGTGGCTTAAAAAGGCTTAATTTTAGCTGTCTAAAAGCTAGGCATTTAACCTAAGCTAGTTGAATCAACTCCCTTTATACTCAATGAAAAAAAAAAAGCATGTCCAAGAGACAATTCACATCTCTGTACAGATTGCAGAAATAGAAGAGTCTGTACTAGAGTATAAACAAAAAAATTATTTGGCTAAAAGAGATCCCTCACTTCATAAAAATGAGGTAGCACAGTCATTTTGAGAACCAAGATTAGGAAAAGGAGGTTTTTTTTCTGAAGAAATGTTTTGATTTAAAACAGTTGCACAGGATCTGACTGCAATATTACTACTTATGCATACACATTTCATTAGAAATAAGTGATTTTGTAGGAAGAAAGAGTTTCAGGGAAGAGATATGTGCAAAACTCCTGTGAAGCTCTCTTGTATTCCTGACATATTTGACTACACAGAATACTTTCTCCTGAAATATGACCTTTGTGTTATATTTCCTCTCACAGTACAAGGCAGCAGTCCTAAATGGGATCATGGCAGTTTGGAAGGTAGCAAGATTGTTTCATCCGACAGTTATCCTGGGATTTAGAGGTCATGCCAGACGATCAGCTTTCTCTGTGTGACCCTACCAGCAACATTTCAGAATTGCTAGAGCAGTTTTTAACCCCATGAGCACTACAGTCAAACTGAGATTTTCACAGAGTAAAGGTCTGTGCAGAAAGTGCAAGACTTTGTTTACTATTTTCTTGCTGTCCATCTGGTTTTGACCCTACCTTCCTTCATAACCTTCCCTCTCCAGTCTTGCCATAGTTATTGGGTTACTGATTGTAAAGCTTTTGTGCCTGGTCCCTGAGCATTGTGGTGAGAAGATCCCTCCATGCCACCTTCTAGCCCTTCCTGTCTGTGTGCTGTCTGAGCTGCGTCTTCCATCATGCAAAGAGCTGTGAAGTAGAAATGACAAGTGATGCTTCAGGAAAAACTCAGCACCCAAAAACCTGCCTATTTATTTATACCCAGTTCAGGGTTAATTCTTGGACTATTCTTGCCTACTCCACCATCATGTCTTCTGCCCTC
Organism: Calidris pugnax; assembly: GCF_001431845.1. Taxonomy (NCBI): domain Eukaryota; kingdom Metazoa; phylum Chordata; class Aves; order Charadriiformes; family Scolopacidae; genus Calidris; species Calidris pugnax. The sequence continues at coordinate 3,439,825 of NW_015090859.1, read as the reverse complement.
AGAAGCCCTAAAGGTACTGAAGCATTATTAATCTTTCTTGAACCCAGATGGACACAATAGCAACCTAATCTGTTCCAGAAGTGCTATGGGATGCACCTTGTTCACAATACTTTGCTTCACATACCACGTTAAGGATAAATAAGGGGATAGTGTCCTTAGATACCAGATAGCGAATGCTCTGGAGTCAAATAAAAAGAAATTGCAAAAATAAATGGTATAAATGGCATGTGCTTTTGTATTTGAATGTTAATGATTTCATTTCCAGTAGAGGAATTGATTCTGCAGATTTGATTTATTGTTAGCTCAGCTCAATAGCATTGATTTAGGTATTGAGCATGATATGTGCCACTGCAGTTATTGTTTCCCTGAAATAATTTGTTTTGATATATATACATTGATTAATTTTTTACTATTTTAATAGTACCAGTTATTATGGTAAGTATGACACATGCAAACACAATATACTGCTCTTTATTTCCTGAGCTAGTGATATGACATGGGTCAGGGTTACCAGATGCTGTGCTTTTTACTGTTCTGTATCATGACAGTCAGCAGTCAGCACCCACTTCTATACAAACTTCCTATCATTTTTGAAAATCAAGTGGAAGACATTACTGCCTGATATAGTCAGTTAATAAAACCTGATAAAGCAAGAAAGACAACTTGACAGTCTGAAAAAAGGAAAGTATTCTCTCCCTCTTACAGGACACATTGGGTAACTAATGCTTCAAAATCCCAGATCTCCTCTGGTGTTCTTCTGAAAATGTCCCCCTCCCCAGCCTGACTACTGCCAGGGGATCCGTCCCCTGGACCTGCGTGTGTTGTTTATTCATGTCCCTTTGCCTTCTCAGGGACTGGGGAGGGAGTTGTGATCTTCACAGGTCCCTGCATAGCATTCTGGACAGTATCAAGACACAAACTCTCAAGTTTGGAATCTTTTCATTGTCTTCTCATTATCGTATCTATGAAAGGAGAATACACAGCAGTTATACACACATTTTTGGTACAACTGAGAGAGTTACTCTCTTAGTAGGTTGCCAATTACCCTGTTAAAAAACTAGTATTGTTTCTAGATGATCTAGAACCCTTAGTTTTAGCATAAAGGGCAACCAGCTTGTCCAGATATTCCTTGACTTCGGATTTCCTCACATCACCAGCTTTTGCAGCCATCTTTCTTACAGGGTGGGGAATCATCAGATTCTTTCTCTTTTTTGACAACACGTCTCTGAACTGATGATCTTTGTGATATCTTGCTCTGTATTTTCCTTTTTAAAATTCAGAGTTTGCAGGGGTTGCTTGGGATTTGCTGGTTTCTGTTTTGCAATATTTCAGTTTTATTCAAAACAGAGTCACTTCCCCTTGATGGTGTTGTGCATCTGCCCTCACATTTGCTGCAGGCAGGTATTTGCCCTTGTTATCTGACTCTGTGTGTAGCTTTCATTAGCTGCACCTTAACTGTTCTTAAGCAATTTAAAGAATACAATCTTCACTGCAAATCTTCACTTCTACCTGTTCTGAGCAACATCGTGTCCATTTCTCAGAGGGAATGCTTTGCTTTGATCTTATTGCCAGTTCTAATGCTTTTAATTTGATCTCTAATTATTCCCTATAATAACTGTTTCAGTTCATGTGTCTCAGCTTTAATAGAAGGGTGATTAAGCACTCAGTGATCCTGCTTGGCAGCCACCTTCTAGTAAAGAAACATACCATTCCCCGACAACATTCCTACAGGAGTCCAAGTGCTCTTAAATTTTATAATGATTTTAGGAATATATGTCCTTCTTCATGTTCCCTAGGTCTAAGGTATAGCTCACCCCTGTGCTGAGCGCAGCATAAATACCCATGTGAATACTTCTGGGCTTTATAATTGCACTTGCTTTGCAGTGCAACCACTTTTTCTTCATCGGCCTTTCTTAGTTGTTTTTAAAATTAAGGAATGATTGTGTAACACGTAAGAGTGCTCATTTAGAAAGAACTTTATATTCTGTTTTTCCCAACCTTCTATGTACCGAGATTGCAAAAGGTTATGGCCCTCTCACCTGGCATGAAAGACTCTACTCACGATTGTAACACTATGAAACATTGAACTGCATACATTGTTATAGGTGGGAATACCATAATTAATTGAATTAATTATAGCTAGCGAACTTTGTCAGTGCATGTTTCTAGAGCTGTAGCTAATACTTTATTTTTGACATAGAATAAACAATTGTAAGTTACAAATGGGAATTGAATTTATGCAGCTGTTAGAAGGCATGGAACTGTAATCTAGAGACAAAACTGACTCTCCTTTTTCTTTCCATCTGGAAATTGGTTTCATCTTTCAAAAACAGAAAAAGAATTTCACCTTAAGGATGTTTTCCTTTGCAAGATTTAAGAAAATACAAAATTGTTTAAATTATAAATTAGAATCACATAAGTCAATCAAATATATTTATGCAAATCAGAGGTACCTTTATGCAGAGCTATGCCAAAGATATAGATAAGGGTATGGATACACATACATATTTTTTGAGAAATCATTTTGTCTTTATAATCATCAAAAGGCAGACGTCACTGGATTCATATTGATGCTATACTCTTTAGAAAGAAATATTTTCTTCCAAAAGCTGCAAATCTATTCATAAGCATTTTCAAACATCATCAAAGGAAAAAGTTACACATTCTAACTTTGATACACTTTTTTTCCCCCCCAGCTCTGCTGCAGCTTTTAGTTCCCTCTGTTGATAAACTCTTTTGTCAAACATATCCAATAGGAATTTAAAACAGACATTTATTTCAATACAGGTTTATGAGGATGTGATAGTTCAAGGCAAATAGATTATAACAAGAAATAATAATGGATTAATGGCACTTGTTCTCATAGATGAATTCTATGCTTGCTTCCCAGGGATCAAGATAAATTAATCACCTCTTATACATTCTAGACATTCCTACTTATTCTTTTCAAGGGAAGATATGATTCAACATTTGTCAATATTTAATTGTTTCATTGTTCCTGGATATTTCCTTCTGTGAAGACTGTACAGTATGACAGTTGTTTAGTACAGCAATAAGCTCTTACACCTGCTGCTTTATTACCTTTATTCTTTACACCAAAACTTTATTACCTTTATTCTTGGACCCATGGACAGCAGACACTGTGCCCTTGTGGGGCTTCTCTCTGTCATCCTTCTCCACAATCAGATGTTCTTCTTCTCATAAGGTAGTATACTCTTCCCCACACCCCGCCACATTCATGAGATCAGTCAGAAATGTCAGTGTTGAGTGTCTTCTCTTGACCCAAAGACATGGGGTGTTTTACAGGTTGCAGCAAATCCTGACCCTCTTTTCCAAGCCTCGGTCAGAGGGAAGCTACATCCCAAAGAACAAATACAGCTTTCAGTCTCATGCCAAGAAAAGGAAAACACTGCAATTCAGAATTGGAGCCCAGTTCAGCCACCGGTGAAACACTGGAACATATACATGCTTTTGAAAGGCATTTATATTATAACTGCTGTGCTTCAAGGACAATGTCTTTATTTTGTGTTCACGAGTCACAGCACCACAAAGTCACAGCCCATAATAGGAGCCTGTAGATGTACAGTCTGTTGAGATAGAGACGTAATTATTGTCCTCATAACAAGTGCTTAAATTGTCCTATTGACCTTTCTCAAAGCAAATACACAGATAATATGTTGCTCCAGCCTTTCCGAAGGGATGGTGTCAAGGGTAGCCAGCTCTTGAGAAAGGAAGTCCAAAATTAGACCAAGAGGAAAAAGAAGTGTGTAAAAGGAGATCCACAGGACAATTAAAAGAACAGGAAAGGATCATATCTTGGCCTTGGTTTTTACAACCACATGTAATGGCAGGTGTGATGACCACAGAGTTATCAGAGTATTGTAAAAGTGTGTACACATGTAAATGGTTCCAGAGAAGAGCTCACAGACCTTGCAAAGTCTGCTACTGAAGGAACCCTTGGTTAATACTTAAATTTCACTTTCACAGTAGCTGACTGGAAATGTTCTCATAGCCATCTCTTTGGTGAATGTCTGGATTTACATAAGCAAACTTTTTCACTTTCTTGGGAACTTCTTGGTTGGGCAGAAACTTTCGGATGCGAAATCGGATCACTTTGGGATATATCTATTATTAGTAGTAGTAATAGGTTAACAGTTGGACTTAATGGTCTCTTCCAACCTTAACGATTCTGTGATTATTTTTACTAGTATTTCTCTCCATGATAATCTCTCTCCCATTCTTCTGCCTTTAGGTTTTTATAAGCTTTATAAAGCATACCTTTTTTTTTTTTTTTTTCCAGTGGAAAAGAAAGGAAATTAAGTTCTCTCACACAACTTTGTGCTTCTGCAATCATCTTTTCACAGACTCTTGTGCCTCACATTCCCATTTATGTCCTGTTGCTATTGTCACAGAGGAGTCTGTTTGCCTATTTTCTATAGTATTATGCAGGTTGCTTTCCCAGTCTTTTTATAATCTTTCTTCTTTCCACATCATTTTAAGGTTCTTTACTTCTGTCTTTGAAGTCATGTTATTCAGTCCTGTGGGAAACCTGGGTTTACTTTTTCTTTCCCTTTCCCACTATTTCACTTTCTCAGAGTCCTCATCTGCTTTTCAGCTTGTCCATGTTATTTTTATTTTACAATTTATTTTACAATTTATTTTAAATTCAGCTGGATAGGAATTTTATCTTTAAAGTTGTAAACTGCTTTTTACAGATGGAGATATAAGCAGTGTAAATATTTATTAATACTAGCTGTTACTTATTCATCACCTGCATGACCAAAGTCTTCTTAGCAATACCAGTAGGTCCAGGTCCTCTTACGAGCTGCAAATAAAACTAGCTCATGATTAAAATTTTTATTCTACAAGTCTTGAAGGTTTTAACTTCTGATTCCACCCTGAAATGGCACCTTAACTTTTGACACCAGCTTTGCAAAGTCCAAACTACAATTGCATTCATACGCAACGTGACTCAAGTTTTACTTGTCATGAATATTTTTGTGTTCAAAATTCATCCAAAGAATGCAGCTTTTCTGAGCAACCGAGCAGCAGATATCTTTCAAGTGATCCCTAATTGCTGTTCAAGTAAAAAGTCCCAAATCCTTTTTTACGGTATCTGCCTAATGTCATTGTATTAAATTTAAAAGGAGATAGGTATGAGAAACAGCTACATCTATTTAAAAAGACAGTAATTTGTCTACAAATGTTGGTTTTTGAAAGGGAGTTTTTCCCAGGTCTGCATCAGTCTGTCAGAGAAAAATGAATATGTAGACATTTTCTAGTTAATAATGTTTGTTTACCTTTGTATATATGTGTATAAACAGACATGTCTGGGACAAGCTTCTAGTGTGCCTGCAAGGCTTATTCTGGCAGGTATGGACCCAGTCTGGGATTTCCTAACAGCAAGAGGAATAGTCTCCAGCTAAAACGACATCTCTAGCATTTTGCTAGCTATCTTTCTAAATCTATATTTGGTTGATACCTCTGCCCTCTTGAAACTGGCAGAGAGTTTTTTGAGTAGGCATAGTGCCACCTCAACAGATGGTCATAGGCAAAGGCATGCCAGATAACCAGTATGTGCATCCCATTTGAGTATTAAGCAATGGATTTCCATCCAAAAACGTCAAAACAGCAGTCAATGCAGAACATCTGAGCCTATGGCTAAGGGGATATGCTGAATATTTCCACTCAGAGATATATTAACTTTCAAAATGATAATTTTTTTATTAAAAAAAAAAAAAAGAAGAGATAATACCTTATCCAGCTGTGAGATTTTGGCTCTAACAAATCAAGAATAGAAAAGTTTAATGAAATCCTCACCTTTAAAAGCTCCCTTCACATCAAGCATCTGAAATCCCTCCAAATAAATAAAAATAGGCTTCTATGGCATGGCTCAATTTCCTGGTGGATAGTCTGATTGATGGCAGAAATTAGACCTGCAGATTACACATCACAGTAGCCCACGTCTGCTTTCTGTTAAATACAGCCCAGTCCTGTTCAGGGTATGTCACACACCATGTCAATTCAAACTGGCATGCCCTGGTGAATAATACTGTGTTTGTGCCAAAAACCTTTAGTGCATCTATAACTGACAACACTCTTTGCAATGGCAAAATTAAAATCACTAGTGCAAAAAGAGTAATTCTAAATTACATATTCTACGTCTTTCTCTTCATTTCTTATAATGATCTATAGCAGAAGTAAAGCCCTGAAGGAAAGGAATATATTGAGTAGTTTCAGTTGGGTCAGGGTTAACATTTATTTTCCAAAATAAAGACATTGCTAATAAACAAGTCATACGGTTCTAAGGATTATATTGTGAAGGTAAAAGCTTATGCCATTTGGAGAGGGAAGTATTAAGAAAGTTTGCACATTCTTATTCCAGGACTTGAAAATGAAACTATTTTTGGATTTTATTTTAAAGTCTCATGAAATTTGTGGATCAGAGAAGGAGCTGAGTGCTAGGATGAGAAGAAGCTGCCATTAACTACTGTTAAGACCTACAGCCACTGGGGAAGGTGGTTCTTCTCAAGCTACCAGCCCTGCATCTTGCCTAACTCATTTTGCCTTGTATCTGTGACATTGTAGGCTGCATCTACGCAGAAATATGCTGATCTATTTATTTCAATCTAGGTGTGGCAGCTCAACTCTCATATTTCATTCCACTTTGCCACCTAACGTTCTAATTTCCTTTGTAATCACAGTGTCAATGCCTTTGCTAAAAAAAAAAAAAAAAAAAAAAAAAAAAA